>NC_089158.1:9606276-9906276 GCF_009819655.1 Sylvia atricapilla
TCACCAACAAAGAACTAACCCGATGCATCTCCAGGCAAGATGTGTATCTAGAGGAGCATCTTGGACAGAAACCAACTGACAAAACCCATATTGAGTTATGCTGTATGAAAGTGGGATTAGCATAAACTTGTGAATATTTAAATGAGAAGGTTATGCAGTGCTACAGATTGGAAGAAAAGATTGCCTGGAAATAGAAAAACTTTACAAAGACAGAAGGCTGACCACAGAACCCTCCCCAGAAAGAGCTGCTAATACCTCAAAATACTTGAACATGTAGGGTCATAGTCTGTGAACCAATATTAATTCCTTGGGCTTTTTCTCCCTCTCTTAATTATAAGTTTCTGGATTCTTGGCTCTTGCCCATCTCCCACTGACTTACAAGTCCTCAGAAATGCCAAGAAGCTCAGGGTGATCACAGTCCTGAGATGGATACTGGGAACTGTGCACTGTCTGCCTCTAGTCAAGCTTTTCTTTCTTGCTAATGCAAAAGCCACATAAAAGGTGGCGTCCAAAAACATTCAAACACCTGGCTGGGAGTTACTTTTATGACTCAAATATTAATTTGGGGGAACCCAGATGAGATACGTTGGCTCACCCTCCGCCCTTTGGATTCTACACAATTCACATTTCATCCCTGTTAAATGGAGTGTGTCTGTACTAATAGTCAGAGGACAAACCTTGGGCCTTGCCATCACAGCTGTGCAGGTCTCATCCCTTTCCTGTGCTCCTGACACTGAGGAATGTCACGTTCAGGTGTGCCAGGTGTCCCAGAGTGGCACCTGCGAGGGCTCACCTGGGCCTGGCAGGGCCTCGCACTGAGACAAAGCTGGAAGGAAAGCACACAGTGAGCACACGGGGTGCCACAAATCCTGAGAGTACATTGAGTGACACAGTGGGCATCAGGATTCTGAGACAGGGCATGTGCTGATTTCTAACACAACTGTAAGTCACATTGACACGACACACGTAACTCAGGTGACACTCGTTCAGGACACCCCTGGGAGATACTTGTGTGGATTGATGAGATCTCCTCTCAGTCTTCTCCAGACTAACCAGGCCCAGCACCCACATCAGCGAGATGCTCCGGACCCCTCAGCACGCCGGTGTGAGGCCAGCGGATCCCCCCACAGCCGGGCCGGGCACTGTGGGTCCATTAGATCCCCCACAGCCGGCCCGGGCCGTGTGGGTCCATCAGATCCCCCCACAGCCGGCCCCGGCGGTGTGGGTCCATCACATCCCCCACAGCCGGCCCGGGCGGTGAAGCTCCACATCCCCTCACAGCCAGGCCGGGCTGTGCCGGCGGTGAAGCTCCATCACATCCCCTCACAGCCAGGCCGGCGGTGTAGCTCCACATCCCCTCACAGCCAGGCCGGGCCGTGCCGGGCTGTGTAGCTCCATATCCCCTCAGAGCCAGGCCGGGCCGTGCCGGCGGTGAAGCCCCACATCCCCTCACAGCCAGGCCGGGCTGTGTAGCCCCACATCCCCTCACAGCCGGGCCGGGCTGTGCCGGCGGTGTAGCTCCACATCCCCTCACAGCCAGGCCGGGCTGTGCCGGCGGTGAAGCCCCACATCCCCTCACAGCCAGGCCGGGCTGTGTAGCCCCACATCCCCTCACAGCCGGGCCGGGCTGTGCCGGCGGTGAAGCCCCACATCCCCTCACAGCCGGGCCGGGCTGTGCCGGCGGTGAAGCCCCACATCCCCTCAGAGCCAGGCCGGGCTGTGTAGCTCCACATCCCCTCAGAGCCAGGCCGGGCCGTGCCGGCGGTGAAGCCCCACATCCCCTCAGAGCCAGGCTGGGCTGTGTAGCTCCATATCCCCTCAGAGCCGGGCTGTGCCGGCGGTGTAGCTCCATATCCCCTCAGAGCCGGGCCGTGCCGGCGGCGGGCCCGGGGCGGGGCAGGCCGGGCAGGGCCGGGCGCTCCCGCCGCCCCCCGCATCACATGAGGGAACTTCGGGCCAATGGCGCCGCGCCGGGGCCGGGGCCCCGCTCGCTGCCGCGGACGCTCATTCAAAACGCGGCCGGGCTGGCTTTGCCCGCAGCCCCGCACGGCGCCCGGGGCTCGGCGGGGCGGGCGCTGCCGGCCGCGATGCCCGGCGGGGCCGCGGGCTGAGGCGGCCGCCCGCCCGCCGCCATGCCGGTGAAGAACCGGTACAACCTGGTGGACGATGGCTGCGACTCCCGCGTCCCGCTGCACAACGAGGAGGCCTTTCAGCACGGCATCCACTTCCAGGCCAAGGTGAGCCCCGGGCGCGCTCCCCTCCGCGGTCCCCGGGCCGGGGGCCGTAGCCGGGTGTGCCCCCGGCCTGCCACAGCCCCGCGGCCCCCGGCTCGGCAGCGATCCCCCGGCAGGTCCCCGCTCTCCGGCCGCTGCAGAGGGGCCCGGGGCTCTCTCCGGTGCTGTCCAGCAGCCGCCGGTGTGGCACACGGTGGCCGCGGGCAACGTGGCTCGAGGCCGGGCTGGCCGTGCCTGCCCCTAACCCCGGTTATTCTTCAGCTCTGGAAGTGCCCCTGGGGCCACGCTGAGGGAGCCTAAAGAAAACAGCAATCAATTATGAAAGCCTTACATTTAATTAGCACGATCAAACAGGTTCTTGCTCTTTTCCTGGTATTTTTGCAGCTGTGTGTGTGTAAGCCGTAAACTGTGCCTTGTGTGCTTCGTTTGGGGAACTGCTCTGGAATGACCCCTCTTGACAGCACCGTGGATGCTGTCCCAGGTGCTCATCCCTGCCTGACCCAGTGCCTGTCCTGTTCCCCACCAGGCTGCCCCTGTCCTGCCACGGCAGGGTGACAGCTCCCCATTGCCCTGGAAACCAGCAGACTGCTATGTGCTGCTCAAATAATACTGCCTTGACTCCAGCTGACCCCTTCCCTGCGTGAAAAGCTGGACAGACAAGGTCTGCAGCCTTCAGGCATCAGAAAGAAATACTGATATTGTCAGAAATTCCGTATTGATCGCGAAGAACAGCCTGGCAGCACAGCAGCACTCTCAGAAAGTGACTCCATTGGAATTGGCATTCTGTAGACAGCATGGGGAATGGGTTTATAATTCAGCTGACAAGAAGAATTGCATTTTGCTGGAGCAACTCACAGGCTCCCTTCCCCTCTTTGCAGGTGGCCTAACACAGATTAGAAATGGAATTCACGCCTGCTGTCTCCTGAGCTGGAAAGAAGGGGCATATACATTCCAATAAAGCTTTGAAACACGGATTTTGTGCCTCTTGGTTTTCCTGCTGAAAGAGCTGTAAGATTTAAGCAGGATACAGGATGAATCTGAATAGACAGCTAATCATGTATTTTAAAAATTTATCTTCCTTAGGGAAGAAAACACTTAATCTGTGATTTCTCTATTTAAATTAACATTTGCTGTGCTGCAGACTGTGCTGAGGAGAAGAAAAATCCTTAATTTGATTTTTAAAAAAATGGGAAGCAACTGCACCTTTAACTGAGTGAAACTGGCTTTTCAGACTAACAGCTCCAGGCGTCCAGAGTGGATAACACCCTGTTAGGATGTGTGGGTCTGGGACGGGGTTTGCATTACCTTAGTAACATGCTTGCTCAGTTCTGCTTTACAGTCTGTCTCTTCCAATTACGCTGCTCATTGTGGGCACATCAGTCAGCTGCGACGCTGACAATGACAAGGCTGCAGGTGTCTCACACCAGGCAATCTCACTGACCTCGCTCCTCTCTAATCTCCACATTCCAAACTGCCTGCCTTCCCCTATAATCTCCAGGAGGTCAGTGCTGGGAGCTGCTTGCTTGGGCAGAGGTTTGTGTGCTGTTTCATGAGTTTCATGGCTCTGTGGGGGAGCACAGGTACCCAAACTCTGCAGCCAGACCAGAGCAGGGAGTTTGGAAGAATCTCCTCTAGCTCAGCAGTCCCCTGCTGTCCCCTTGCACCAATTAATTTGTCATTAGGGCCATGGCCTGTTCCCCACTGCAGCCCTGCTGCTGGCAGACAAAAGGCCAGCCAGCTGCAAGGAGCTCATCTGGATTACCAGCAAGTGTCCTGATGGCCAGCAGAGCAGGGAAGGAGATCTGCACACCAAAGAGGCCACAGATCACAGCAACACAGCTCTGCCCTCCCTGCCAGCCCAGAGGGAAGCCCTGGCCCTGCTGCTCCCATCCCTGCTGCCCTCAAGCTCTCGTGCTCCGAGCTTGGGTCTCTTGTGGTTTACCAAAGGCTATAGATGAACTTAAAAATGCCATTTTGCAAAGGCGTTTACAGAAGCAGCAGCAAAAGCCAGATGACCTTTCAGATTGCTTGTGGTGTTTATTTCAAGGCAGGAGAAAGAGCAGTAAATAGTGAGCCAGGAGAGCTCATCTCTGAAAGCCCTTTTAAGCAGACATTTTACAGGATAAAACCCATTGCAATCTGCAAGTAGTACAGTGGAGAAATAAATCCAGAACTGTGTCAGTAACAGCAATACCTATGGGGCTGTTCTGGGGAATTATTTTGTCTCTGTTCATATATATAATATCGCCCTGAATGTTTGCAGGGGCCTCCTGATTAGCTGCTCCTTTTCCTCTCCACAAGGGAACAACTTCCAAGAAACCAACAATTTGTAACCACACAGTAAAAATCAGACACAGTTCATGAACCAAATGCTCCTGGGAGGGTCACTAAACTCTGAGAAGTGCCCTCAGTCACCACCACTGACAGCAGAGATGGGCTGTGTCACCCTGAGGGAGCTGATGGCCCCCACTGGGTCCCCCCAGCAGCAGCCCTGAGCTGTCAGGGCCACTCCCAGCACACGCTGTCATCACCCTCTCCCTCGGTGACATTCTCCCTGTGCTCACCAACATGCCCTGGGCGTGCAGCTCTGCCCTCAGAGCTGAGCCACCACACCACTTTAGAGCATCAGCAGCCTTTGCTCCCCACGCAGTGTCACTGCCCAGGACAGCACACGTTTTCCTCCTTGCCAGGGCTGAGCTGGCAGCTCTGTGCCTCCTCCCCTCGGCACCACGGGGCACTCCTGTGCCACGTGTGCCATCACAGGTGCCACCAGGCTGCCTCCTGCCAGCAGGTGCACCAGCAGGTTCTGCTGTGGCACACCAGGGGAGGGCACAGGCAGCACAGGAGGGAGAAATGCCAGCAGCAGGAAGCTGCCCACGGGTGTTCCATGGTAACCTGTGGAATGTGGGCAGTGTGCTGCCGTTCCGTTCAGGAGGATGGGCAGCCAGCTCCAGGAGGCTGTAGCTGTGGTGCAGGGGTAGAGGTGGAGGTGATGGGAACCTGCCATCTGCCACGGCTCAGACCCCAGTAAGAGACCCTGCTAGGACTGGCACCGACAGTGGAATGCAGACACTCAACCCCAAGCACTATGATTAGGACTGCAGCTTCCCTAAACAGGATCGTAGGACACAGATTTGGGTGGGTTTACCAGGAGCTGGTCCTACCAAGCTGGGACAGCAGTATCCAAAGGTCGGGTGGTCCACACTGAAAACTTAAGCTAGAGTCACGAGGCTTTTCCAGGAAAGGTGTTTGTTGCACATCCTGGCAGTTTTACAGTTCCTGTGTGCTTTTAGTTTTGAGCAGTAAGAGGAACAAAGTAGTAAGGAGGAACAAAGGATAGACAGTCCCATTGTCAGACACACGGGATCATGACTCAATTAGCAGCAGACATCGCCCTGCAAAGCCCTGGTAAAGGCACATCCAGACCCTGAATGAGGTCAGAGCCTCACACCCAACCTCAGAAATCCCTGACTTGATAACGTTATCCACAACAGATATTCCTATGCTGGCATGGGTCAAAGGAGTCCAGGCAAGGAGGAACTAAATACATGAGAAATGCTGTCTGTTTTGAAGAAGCCCACAGCACGAACTTGTGCATTACTGCACAGACATCTCACTGTTGTGTCTTTCAGTACATCGGGAGCTTGGATGTGCCCAGGCCCAACAGCCGTGTGGAGATTGTGGCAGCCATGAGGAGGATCCGGGTAAGTTCAGAGCAGCTGAGCCCCACACAGAGTTAAAGGTTACACTGCCCTCAGTCACTTGGTTGCAATCTGCTGTTCTGAATTCCCTCCAGCCCTTCCTATCTGGAGCTCAGATCTCAGCCCAATCAGGTTTGCAACAAGCTCCTCCAGAAATTCCCAAGGCATCTTAGCATAGGCCCATCCTGTGCTCTTTGCAAAGGAATCAGTTATCAAAACTCAAATGTAACCCCCTCTCCTGTGCTGAGCAGCCATGAGGCTTCTCCTTGAACCTAAGAGATTTATTTAGCCTGTTTGGAATTTTGTGTGCGTGAAAAATAAGCTGAACACGATGTGCTCCACAAAAGCACTTGAGTTCATTGACAGTTCCAAATATATTGTGTTATATATTGAAATATCAGTGCCCTGACAGGTGTGATTGATGTAAATCCCATCTGACTAGACTCTGTGGATTCTGCTGCTCCTAGAATAATTTGCTGCTTTCCCCATGCTCCAATACACTTTTGCAGTTCCTGTTTCTCATCACCAAGGCTGCTCTCTTCCTGCTCTGCCCCTTTTTTCTGCAGAGCAGCCTGTGAATGGTCCCCAGATTTCGCTGTGATTAGCAGGGTTGGGTGTCTTACATCTGCTTCATGTATAACCAGTTCGAGTGCATCTCCCCCAAAAGGCACTGCAGCTGTTGTGTCTGGCTGAAGTTTTGCAGGGGTCTTAATTCTGAGGCTGTTCATATGTCTCCCATCAGCTGAGGCAAGTTTGAGAATCTTCCATTTAAAGCTTTGAAGGGATTATCCTATTTCCCCCCCTCCCCCCACAGTGTTTAACCATCTAATTTTCCTTTAGAATAGTGCTTTTTAAACTTAGCCTGTAACTGGCTGGGGAGCTGATGTATTCATCTTCAGCCAAGCTTAGAAATGACATTCCCCTCCCTTTGCCTGCTCACACTATTAGCACAGCTCTTGCTCAGAACACAGTGCAGCAGCAGTCTAAATTGCCTGGTTATTTATGGCTCAGGTGAATATCTGGAGGAAGTAAAAGCAATAGGTGAGGACTACCAGGGCAGTTTAGGTGCTGGCATAATTTTTGGCCATTTTTCACCTGAATCAATATTCATCATCAGATTTGACACTGCACTTCTGCTGATCTATGACCCCCTTGTAAGAAAAAGCAAACGGTATTTTGATATCACTTAAAATAAAGTGTCACATTCTGTTTTCACACCTGCTATTGCCACAGTGGTACCTAGCTCAGAGTGCAATTGGTAGTGCAATAGCATGCTAGAGTACCACAAGAAACATGTAAAAACACATTCTGCATTCCTGGGTGCCACCACTTAATCTTGTCACACAGGATTTTTAAAGTAGGCATCCAGTAATCTATACTGAGTTTTTAATCTTGGAAGCCCATTCCAAAAAGGGAGGGCTTCCCTTTTCATGTGCACATTGTACAGCAGGATCTTATTCAGACACTTCCTGGCTGCTGAGCGGAAGATGCTCCTCTATTGAAGATAGTTAATTGGCACTGATCCTTAATTAGAGCATAAAGAATGAACTGGGAGGTCTTTGAAGAGAATTCTAGTGCACAGAGTACCCAACCTAGGAACTGAGGGAAGATGGGGGTTATTTATGTAGCATTCATTTGCATGCAGAGGCCTTGTCTGTACTAGAGTTTTTTCCCATGGACTCTCAGCAGCACCAGTTACAACTGGGAGGAAACAGTGGAAGAAGCTCTTGGGGGAAACGAGTATTTTGCTCATTTGTTATTTGTTATTGTGAGTGGTAGTGGCTGTTTGCAGTGCAGGAGTGAGTAAGGTCCCCCAGCCCTGCCAAGTGTTGGCAGGGGCATGTCGTGGTGAAGCTTTCATCCTTTGTGCACTCCAGCGTTCCACTGGAATCCTCCACTGGAGCAGAAGGGAAAAGTCGTGCAGTACAAGCCCCAGTACAGCATTCCCTGTGCTGCTCCCTGTGCCATGGGAGGAGGTGGGAGCCATCCCACGGCTCAGGAGGGCTCTTACTCACCCAGGGAGGAGGATGAGGAGTCACAGCTCTCTTTTCCAGGCTGTGTCAGAGCTGGTTACTCTGGTTACTCATCAGTAAATTGATACAAGCAACAAAACTGCCTTGGGGGAAAAGCCTTCAGCTTTAGTGTAAAACACTAAACACTTCCTCCAGCTGCCGAGGACTCCAAATACCCTGAGAGGGTCAGAAGGGAAGCAGCAGCACCAGGAGATGAGTCTGCTCCTCGGCGTGTTCTGTGCTTTGTACTGGGCTCTTTTACCAGTTACACATGAATTATACCAGGGATTCTGGATCAGTGGGATTCTCCATGCATAAGCAGGGCAGTCTGCCTGCAGACTTCAGGACATTACTCCCAGAGAGCCTCAAATAACAAGTTTTAGCGTTATCCTGCTGAAATCGTGAGCCGCTCTTCGGCAGTAGGCATTTGAGGTGCAGTCTCTTAGTAAAGCTTAAATCCATATTCCGGGCTGAATGGATGCTTGTAGAATTGCTAGCAATACTCCATTAGTCACACATTAGATCCCATTTCATAACAGACTGGAAAGCCTTGTCTCATCATGTTCTATGCTTCCACTGGAGAGAATGCAAATGCAGTAGGTAGAACAGGGAAGCTGCTGTTCTTAGCTTTCCATTATGCAGAGCTAGACAACTTTTAAGTTTGCTAATCCTCCCAGTGGATTATTAGCTGCCTACAGCTGCCATGTTGTTATTACATGATCAGAGTTCAAGCTAATCCCTCTACCTCTTGCCCTGGCAGGGGAGGCGATGAAACGTATTTGCAGCTTGGATAAATACACTGTACCCTTACAGGCACAGCAAGGGCCTGCTCAGGAAAGTCCAATTCATCACACAGCTCCGAGCACCCCGGGCAGGTGTTCCCCCACCTCCCAGGGAGCAGCATCTGCTGCCTGCAGCTGCCTGAGGCCATCCAGGTCTGGGTGTCTGGCAGCTCCCGTGCTCCGTCAGCGTTCTGGTGGAGCTGGCTTCGTGCTGGAGTGATCCCTCTGCAGGTATTGGAGCCTTCTCAGCACTCCAGGGAGTTCATGTACAAATCAAGATCTTCTCTCCTCACAGTTCAAGCGGTGGCTAATGTGAAGATGGGTTTTGTAAAACACTAAACACTTCCTTGAAGCTGCTGAGGTCGCTTGGAAAAATCTTAGTCTGGGAGACCGGGGAATGGATGGCTTCAAGTGCAGGGCTAACAGCACCACATGTCCTGCATTCCCCAGAGCCAGCACTCACCAGAGAAGGAGGTCACCTGTTCCTTTTCCAGAGCACCTCTACCCTCAGTCCAGCACCTCACAGCCAGCTGAGCAGGCCTAGGGATATGCTGCTATTTTGAGTGGTGGGTTGTACAAGGACACAGTAGGAGTAAGTGACAAAGCCTGTCATCCCCACAGACAGCCTGCTGCCAGCAATTCCCCAAGACACTCCCTTTATCTACCTTTAAGGCACAGAACTAGTTTCCCTGGAATTTGCACTCAAGAATCTCTGAAGGCCGCAAATTTCAGTTCTGTTTGGAAGGTTTAGCTTGGACCTAAGCAGGTATTGACATTCAGAAAGGAGCCAGATGTTGGATTATTTAATCATTCTATAAGGGAACAGCCAATTGGTAGTGTGCCCATCCAAACACCAGGATGAGCAAACAGGAGGCAGGCATCCAGACCAATGTGTCTTCTCTTAGCTCCACATTTCTTTGGCTTAATTTAATTGAGAAGCCTTTTTCTCCAGAGGCCAGTGTGCCAGAGAAACAGAAACAATAATTTATAAATCTTGACGCAGGATACATGAGACGTGCCTGAGCTCTCCTTGGAATGAGAACTGGGTTCTCACTTCTCCCTCCCTCTTATCCTGAGCATTCTTGCTGCATCCATCTTTGAGCAGTCTCAGCACTTTGCAGTTTCTCCACACAGTATTTGAGTGAGGAAGTGCAATCCAGCCACACTGTAAGTCAGACTCACTGCCAAGTATCAACTGGTAGTCTTGAAGTGTGACATGACAGCAATTTAAATCAGGATGAGTAAGTTGCAAACTTGTGAAGCAGAGGGACAGCTGCAGAGAACCTGCCAGGCTGCAAATTCCAACGGTTCAGGAGCAGCTATGGGTATGATTTATCTGCTTTTCCTACAGAAGGAGAGGAACCAGGTGGACAGGTGGCAGAGGGCAGGGAGCCTTCAGCCCTCTCAGATTAATTTATTACACTGTGACAGGTTTCAGAGGTAGAGGTGTTTCATGGGCTTGTCCATGAGATTGTGCTAGAACATAGTTCCCTCAGTTTCCAGGCAAGGAGTTTTCTCACTACAGAAGTTCACCTAGAAAACTGCTGCATGGATTCCTCTGACATATTCTGCCTATAATCCCTGCCTGGGATATTATGCTGAGAGCTATGCTTTCCTGCCAGCTTCATGTTAATCTGAGCTGGAGTTGTGAACAGAACTAAAAAAAGAGAGAAGCTGAACTCCCAGCTGATGGGTTTCATGGTTAGTCTCTTCCTTTATCATGAAGTTATTTGGTCAGCTGTAGCTGAGGCACAGACTCAGACGTGGAAGTGCAAACTGCTGGAGCACTTGCCCTGGGGTACAGACCTCTGTAGCTGCACGCCAGGAGCTGTTGTTGGATGGGAGTTTGTTCTGCTGCAGTTCCTGGAGGGTTTTCCCTTTCAGCCTCTTTGGAAGAGCATCCAAATGCTCAGCTAATGATAGCCCTGGGCTGTGACAGACAACAATTCTAGTATCTTAAAATATATCAGCAGCCTCAGACTGCTGGGGTGGACCTTTCTTTAGTTCTCAGAACACCATGCACCTTCCTTTCATTTACAGGGAGGTGCAGGAAAAACAGATGACAGTTCTGACAAGGTTAGAGTGTGAAACACAGGCATCTCTTCCTCCTTCTCCCCCACACTAAGAAGACGTTTATTCACCCCAGACTATGCTCCAAGAGACATCATTTTCTAGGACGCCTTCCCTGAATTTCTGGAGAACCATGCAAAGGTTGTTTACCCTGCTAAGTGTCAGACACAGCCCGTGGCCTCCAGGAGAGAGCTGTGGTTATAGGCAGCCAAACCAACATACACAAGCACGTACAAACTTGCTCTGGCACCTTCTGCACAATGTCTGGTGTCACTTCTGACTCCTCTCCAAAGCAGAGGCCTAAGAAAGGCTCCTGCAGCTCCACACAGGCAGGACACGATCAGCCCACAGGGTTCCAGGTCCCAGAAACACCAGTTACCCTCAGGGTCCCGTCCATGAGACCAGGCATCTGAACCAGTTTAAGGTTCCTACCACACAAGATTAAGCTAATTGGGTTTACCTTTCCAGGCCCTGGCAAAATACAGCAAGTGTTTTCAGGATAGCAATTAAATGTTAATTGCAGCTAAGTTTAGCCCTAATGCCTCATTAGTTTGTTTTCCTCTGTTTGTTGCATCTATAGCAGAGTCTCCTGCACAGGGATGAGGATCAGGCTGGGCTTCCCAGGAGGCAGGAGCTCCACTGTGTGCTCTGAGGGTCTCTGAGCCCTGCCAGGAAGCTCTTACCTGCTTCTACCCAGGGCAGGCAGCACTGAAACCACCACAGTCAATGCACAGCTCTGCTGAAAAGCATTTCACTGCCCCACGCTGCAAATGGCCCCCAGGTTTGGTTCCCACAGCCTGTTCCTGGTCTTTAGGAAGATAAAGGATGATAGGGATGCCACCTTACCTTAAGGGATGAAAGACACATTATGGGTCTAACCTGCGTGCAGCACAGGATGCTGAAGGAGGTGAGCCCTCTGGCAAGAATCCATTTCTCCAGGCAAAACAAGTGGCTTCAGCTTGACACTGCAGGAGCTGCAGCCTCACAGGCACTGCTCCTCACCCTGCTGCCATCCCACCTCCAGGCAGGGCTTTTAGCCAAAGCACCAGGTGGGACTAGGTCTCCCTGAGATCCCCTGCCAGGAAAGCCCCAGGAAAAGGGAAAGGCTGGGTTGGGAAGGGTTGGGTCATGCAGCTGCAGCTCCTTAGGCCTCTCTTTGTGTTCTGTGGTCCATGGTCACCTTGACAGGCTCTGGTGTGCTCCATGCACAGGCTGCTTTAATTGCCTTACAAAAGATTACTTTAAAATGTGGAAGCTGGCTTTCTTGAAGAATTGAGTCTGCCTTGTCTCGGAAAAACCCAAGCTTGTTTTACCCATTTTCTACTGTTTGTATTATCTTAAAACAAAGGGAAGAAGCTCTTAATGAGCTGTTTCTGCAGTGGCATCATGCACAGAGTTTCCAGGCAGCATTGTGTGACTGTGGTGGAGAACTGACTATGCTCTGCCTCGTGCATCTTGAGTGGGAGGAGAGGAAAAAACACCTCTGAGATTACACAAGAATCCAACCTTCTGCTCACTGCTTGAGGGGGTTCTCAACAGAGCAAATAGAGCTGCCCCACTGACTTAGAAACTCCTGCAAATTTCCACCCTGCTCATCTCCAACCCTAACTCACCTCTGGACTTCCTGCCACAGAATAATTAGTTACCTTCTGTCACTTAACCTCTGAGCTGAAACAAGTGGGGACTGGTCAAGCTGTGAAAGCAGGCCACTGTGCCAGACGACAGCTGAGGGCTTTCTCAGTAGCCACGTGCTCTGACCCAGTTTTTGAGGAGTGGCTGGTGACTAGAGATGCTTCAGTTCTTCCACCCTGTTCGGAGTGCACGGTGCAGGGTTGATAACAGATGGGTGGAGGGATCAGTCAGTGAAATGTGTCATCTCCAGGTGACCCTTAGTGCCTTTCTCAGAGCCCTCAGAACTCCATGGCTTCTCCAGCGAGGGGGTGGAACCAGTCAGACACATTAATTCTATTTTGCATAAGAGTCATGGTGGATTGGAGTTTGGTTGAAGGCTAATAAAAGCAGCATTTAAATGGATAAAAGCTAAATTTAAATGTTAGTGCTAAATAGAACAAGACAGAGCTTTTTGTCTGATGCTGAATCTTGGCAATGAAGCAGGTACCTTTTAATTGTAAAATAAAGTGGCTTTAACAGTATTATCATTATATTACTGAAGCGTTTAATTTCACTACCTAAAATATCACTGTATGAGATCTCTGCAAAGCTTTTATCTAGTTTGCAATAAAGAGACTTTTTCACCAATTATGTTACTGGTTGTAGAGTATTACAGAGATGAAATATAATGGCTTTCAAATTACATTCTGGTGAAGAACACTCAGCCACGACTCAAAGCTGCTTCTTTGTTGGTGCCTGAAGAAATGTAATTGAGAAGGTAACCAGAGTGGAGAGAGCAGATTGGATTGGCTTGGTAACAAGGAGCTGCCTAAATCTGAGTGACAACTGCAGGGGCACAGAGCTGGGGCACTGAGACCCTCATTGTGCAGCCAGTACAAGTGCTGGGGTGGGTTTCCACCAGGGCAGGGTGATGTGAGGAACAAAACAGAATAGCCCACGAAGATACAAACGCTTAAGCCTGTCCCATGAGCCTCTCTCTGTGCAGAGGAAAATCTGGAAAAAAGTCATCCTGTGGCTACAGTGTAATCCTCATGCTTTGAACCTTTGTGGTTGTCAGGCTGAGTCTGTGCTGGACACAGGAGCAAGGCCAGAGCCAGTGCACAGCAGTGGGTGCCCCTGGAGGGGTTGTCTTGATTTTGTCACATGCAAGGGCCCTTTGTACTTCATTGATCAGAGGGACCCTGAGGGACTGTGACCACAAAGCCAAATTCAGCCCAGTAAAATAAGATTTGCTAACAATAGCTTGGTTCTGCACTTGCTTTCTTCAATTTGCTTTTGCTCTGTACTAAATGAGGCCTGAAGGCAGACAGAATCCGTGCTGCTTTACATAGTGCTTTGACAAGCTACTTCATATTTTGACCAAATAACATTGTGATAAATCTATAGCATAAAAATCGTGAATAGGTCTCTGGAAGGAAGGATGCTTTGATGAGGGAGCAGGGATTTTTTAAAGGCATTGTGGAATGGTTTTCTTTCTTTCCTGCAGCAGTGATTAGACATTATTTAAATGTCCTTTCCCTGGACCAGATGGGTTATTTGGACTAATTGGCAGCCTCCTGACAGCTTTCAGGACACCTGAGTCACTTCCCACTTCCTCCATCCTTCTGTCACTGCTGCTGCAGAGATCCTGCTTGGAGGGCAGGATGTGCAGTGAAGGAGCATCCCCCAAATCACC
Source organism: Sylvia atricapilla (assembly GCF_009819655.1). NCBI lineage: Eukaryota > Metazoa > Chordata > Aves > Passeriformes > Sylviidae > Sylvia > Sylvia atricapilla. Next base: position 9,620,383 of record NC_089158.1, read on the forward strand.
CTGTTCCCTGCACAGCCAGGTACCCCCTGGGATCCCACCAAACCCTCTGAGCTCCAGGCTTTTATTCCTAAAAATCAAATTATTTTTGCCAGATGAAGAAGAGCAGAGGGACATGTTCAGGCCAGATGCAGTGTGGTGGAGGCTGAGGCAGTTACATAGGAGGGTGTAAGGCACACAGGTACCCTTCAGGCTCAAATGCCACCTGTTGAGTGTCTTTACCTGCTGCAGAGCCACACCTGGCTCATGGGGCACTAAAGGCTCAGTGATCCCACAGCACCATGAACCTGCTCAGTCCTGCTGCAGCCTGTGCTGCTGTTGGTTAATGATTACAGGGCATAAACTTCCATCCCAGGAACATGTTCCTGTTTTCATGTTTTTGCCCCCCCAGGCAAACCCAGCTGGTGGCAGGAGCTGTGAGCTGGGGACTCTCTTTGGGGTTAATCACTGACCTGTGTGTGAGCAGTGCAGGATGTCCACAGCTCCTCACCTCCTGCTGACACCTCTGCAAGCCCAGGGACACCGGGAACAGCACTGGGGAGAAAGAGAAGCCTGTGATGTTCTGGTGCAGTTTTGGTGACAAGACCTCAGTGACAATAAATACTGACAGCATAAATCCCTCTTTTTTTCCATAATTTCCATATCTAAACCCAGGCTTTTCTCTCATCGTGATTCACTAATCTCAGTGGCTCCCCTGAGGCTAATAGAGTCCTTGAACTGCTTAATATTCTGGAGTTTTGGAAATGACACAATTAGACTTGAATTTTCTTTCTCTTACAGTAGCAGTCTTGTTTCCAAATTTGAGTGAAGTTTCATGGACAATTTGAGGAGAACCCAGAGACTTTCCTTTTAATTTAGGGACTGCAGTTTTATTAGCACATGTTACCAGAGCTCATGGGCAGATTACTGCAAAAGACATTTGTGCCACCAAGATTCTGATGTCAGTGGGAATTAGGAATTGTGTGCTTTAGAAAATCTCTCCTAACAGCTGCATCTGAGCATTGGACCCAACTGCAGATTTTTTTAAGGAAACAGGATCTGTCAGTACTGCATGTGCAGCCTTTACTAACAGAGCTGACCCCCTCCAAGCTCAATGGCCTTTTCCTGGCTGGAATTGCTGCACTGCTGCTGCTCACAGATGCAAACACATCCTTTCATTGCAGTGCCTGGAGGTCGACTATAAGTCACTGGGCTTTCTGTAAGAAATGTTTTCTCAAGTGGAACTGCTGGAGATCGATAGTATTAACAGCTACAACGAAAAGGTCTGCTTGCCTGGAAATAAAGCAGATTATTTCTGTCCCTGAATGTCTCAAACCAGTTCATAGCAAGGCTGTTCGTGGGAGCTGCTGGCACTGAGGTGTAGAAAGGTTCAGCTGCACCCAGGGCTTGAGCTGACAAAGAGCTCTTTGCCCTGCAGGAGAAGAAAGTTGGATTGCACCTAGCAAAGGAGTCCTGAAGCCTGGTCTGCACACAGCAGCACACTCAGCATCCCCCCTTTGTCATTCTGGTCTAGTTTGTAATCAAGTGCTGGTTCTGAATGCAAATGGAGATCAAGCTTCGTTCTAGCTTGGATTCTGCTTGCTCAAAGATAAAGGTGCCAAGTCCAGCTTCCTGACTCTGCTGTGGATATGCAAAGGAAATGTTAATTTTCCCAGTAGGTGGCTAGGAGACATGGCAAGACACAGAGCTGGAGGACAGCACCCGAGATGCATATGGGGTGTGATGGCAAGTCTGGAAGCCAGGAGATGTTCCTCCCTGCAGCATTTACACAGGACAGGTGTTAGTCATGCAGATGCAGCTCCTCCAGATTCCCAACAGCAGACTTCTTTGGATAGGTGTGCACCCTGGGAGGACATGCTGAGCACCCTGAAGTCACCGAGGCTTTCAGGAGGAGGCTGCAGAGCAGCACACTGCTGGAAATGGAGAAGCCCAGCAGGTCACACCTGGCCCTGTTGGGTTGACTTGGTTATCAGTTTGGGCACATGGGCACTTCTCTGCCTCTTGCTCTGCCTCTCCCCTGCCTGCCCCAGGCCTCAGGAGCACTGACATTCCCTCTCCATCCCTGCACTCAGAGCGTGGCTCCCAGCCTGCCCTGGCTGCCTTTGCCTCTGCAGTTCCTTTGGACTACCTGCACTAAAATAGCATCCTTACATAAAACACAAAGCCTTGCATTATTTAGAGGCCTAAAATCCCAGTACCTGCCTCTGTCAGAGCCTCGGCAGGGCAGTGGGATCAGGTTTTCTCCCCATCTCTGTGCTGTGCCTACCAGGACCCTCATTAAGCCCCTGCCCCACTCCCTGCAGTGGTGGGCCCTGCCTGGCTCCTATGCCTGCTGCTCATGGGCTGAACAATGCTCTGCTCTCCTGGAAAACAGCATCACAACCACACCTCTGAAAAGCCACAGAAGAACAAAATTGGCTTTTTCTTCTCTCTCCAAACAAGCAATAAACACCAACTCGCAGAGACAGAGCAGAGCAGCCCTGTTAATCATCCCAGCCCCATCTCCCCCTTCTGCTGCTGAGGACACCAGCTCCTCTTTTCCCTGTCTGCACAGCCTAGCCAAAATACCAGGAAGTGAGCCAGCAGCATCTCCCCTGCCGTGGCCTGTCAGGCTCATGGAGAGGGGTAGGGGCTGAAAGTAGAACAGGAATTTTGGAGCAGGCAGCAGAAATCCTCAGCTGCCTCCTGCTCCTGTCTGTACAAGCAGTATCTGGGGGCCTGGCCCTGCCAGCGAGGTGCTGGGTAGCTGTCACTTGGCAGGGGCTGGCTGTAACCAGAACAACTGAATGAATGAAGTAGAAAATGAATATCCTTGCTTTGTGAGGGAGAAAGAGACATAGAAAATACTCTGTTACCTTCCCACAGCCATGCAGGGGGTCTGGGGCGTTTTCATGGAGCTCTGAGCTTGCTGCAGAGTCCTGGCTCCTGCTCTTCAGAGCTTTGTTGTGTGAACATTGATGGTTTAAAAGCAACCCAATCTCCTAACTTGCCTCTTGTCCTACATACCAGACTGGAGGGCAGCTAGGATATGAAACATGCACTAAACCAGACCCTTCTCTGCAGGGCCTTGGGACACAGATGTTTGTCAGGAAATAGGGAATTACTTGAAGATATTGCAGTGTATAATTGCAGTTTCACTTCTTAGGGTTACTTTAGGTGACTCTGACCTGCTTCTAATGAAATTAGAAATTAGATGAAATCTACTTTCTATCTGCAGTAACCTAGCAGCTTTTTCAGGTAGGGACATTTTCATGCTCCTGTTGGGGTGGGGTCCCGAGACACTATTCATTACTGGTGCTAATTAATCATCCAAGGCACTGTGGATGGAAAAGGTAATTTGTTTTCTCCAGCAAAGTGAATAGAGGTAGGGAGGAAAATAAAACCCAGCTTCCCCGTGAGCTGGGCTTGGCCTGCCCTGGCAAGACAAGGACTGAAGGGCTGTGTGTGGGAAAGCTCCCTATTAAACCTGGGGACAGCAGGGAGCTCCTGGAAGTGACAGACACACAATGGTGCCTTTGTCAGGGAGGCACCAAAGGCCAGATGATGTCACCTTGCGCTGGGCTGTGAGGCTGCCTGTGCCCCTCAGGATGGAGCTCAGCAGCATTGCACTATCTCTTCCACAGGGAGGAGGCAATGAAAAAGCTGCTTTTGTCCCACCCTTTCTTAAAGGCAGGCGAAGAAGCTTTGTTCTAGGACAGTCCGTGGTTTTTTCAGAGGTGGAAAAGTCTAATTAAAGAGCCACTGCTAGTCCTGGGCTCCCACCAGCTCCCATCACCTGCAGGAGCCCCACTCACCCCCGCGGGTGTAACTCTGACTGCTTTTTCCTCCACATCCTTTTGACTGGCACAGAAAAATATCTGAACTCCAGCCACATCCTTTGCCATGTCACCTTAAGATGGGAAAATTGAGTTATCCTTAAGGGCTGTCTGAGACCTCAGCAGTCTGGGTCCTCCCGAGGATAAGATCTGTTGAAAATGAGGAGGGGGATGAAGAGGAAGGCCAGTATTACCATGTCCATCAGAATGCTTTGAAGCTGGAGACCTGAACAAAATGCAGCTTTCTTCCCCTCAGAGCTGCTGCAGCCAGGGCAGCATCCTCACAGCCCCTGCCCAAGGTCACCCAGAGATCCTTTGGGATGGACTGGGGCCACATCTCCTTGCTGCCTTTCCAGAGACTCCCAGAAACCCAGCAGGCCCGTGATAGCTCCTCAGCCCCTTCAGCTCCGTGCAGCCTGCAGCATCTACAGAAAGTTTGCTGGATGGTGGAAGGAGCTCATTTAAATGAGAAAAAAAAAAAAGACTTCGAGTACGTTTCCAACATTCTCCTTGCCTATTGTACTCCCTTTTCACTTTCTGCTTTCCAGTGAGCAGTTTTATGTTTCCAAGGATCATAAATTCTCATTTTTCCACTGGGCAGGAGGTGCACTCCTGGCCTCCAGCGCTTCCTGCGTCGCTTTTGTGTCCGTGTTGCCCAGTTACTGCAGCAGAGCCCCGGGCAATGCCCGGCCGCATTCAGAGCGGCCCCGGCAGCGTGTGGCCCCGGCGGGTCACAGCATGCGACAGGGACATCCTTCCCCGGGGCAGCCCCTGTCCCAGCGACCCCCAGACAGGCAGGCAGGGCTGCCAGTGACCCCGGGGAAAGGTGGGGTGTGATGCTGAAGGGCGGAGCAGAGGCTGGACAGCAAGCAGCCTGCTCTCCGAAGGTGTGGGGATCGCTGGCTGGGAGAACTCTGGGGTTTTCCGTGGGGTCAGTTCCAAGGGCAGCAATCCAAGCATGGGTAGTTCCAACAGCAGCCCAGATAAGACCCTGTGCTCGCCCCGTGTAGGTCAGCTGGCTTCAAATTAATTACATTCCTGAGCTGGAAATACTTGGATTCATCACGGCTTTAAATCCTGAAAAGGGAAGGGAAGGGAAGGGAAGGGAAGGGAAGGGAAGGGAAGGGAAGGGAAGGGAAGGGAAGGGAAGGGAAGGGAAGGGAAGGGAAGGGAAGGGAAGGGAAGGGAAGGGAAGGGAAGGGAAGGGAAGGGAAGGGAAGGGAAGGGAAGGGAAGGGAAGGGAAGGGAAGGGAAGGGAAGGGAAGGGAAGGGAGCCTCTCCTCTCACTGGGATGCAGCCAGGATGTGTGCCAGCGTGAGCAGGGACCCCGGGGGTGGCTCTGCCCGGAGCCGGTCAGTCGGGGGGCAGAGCCGAGCTCATTCCCACCCCCTCATTACCATGCTCCCTGTGTCTGTGTGGAAGGCGAGCCTGGGGAAGGGGCTGGGACAGGCTATTGTTGGGGGTTGTTTATGGACACATAGATCCTGCAGCCTGCCAGGCCAGGGCAGCACAGCAGGCTCAGGGCTGCCTGGAGGATTTACAGCCACAGGAAGAAGTCGCTGGTTTCCAAGCCTGTGGCATCTTCCTATGGGCATGCAAATAAGTACATACCCAGCTGTGACTGGGGGCACTGACATACTCTGGCTTCAAAAACCTGCAGAGCCTCTGCTTTGATTTCTCTTAATACAACTTAAAACACCATTTGAACCATGGCCAGGAGCATGTTCTGGCCTTGCTGCTCCTTGTTAATGAAGAAGATGCATTTTTTGGAAGCAGAGACTGCCTCCAAGACCTGCAAACTCTCTATTTTATGACATTTTTCATTTGCATAATGAAGGCCCTGATACCTTCAGTAATTAATCACATTAAGAATTGCTTCCTTGAATAACTCTATTCATGCAGGTTGTTCCCAGTGCTGGAAACTGCACATGATTTCCAATGTGCATTAGCCTAAGTTTCATCAGCAGATGGAAGCTGGTAACTGCATGTGTAATTTATATCTGCTTGGGTGGAATTATCCAATGAAATATGCATCGCACAGCCCTATTAACATTTCTAGTCATAGAGCCTTTAGCTCATGGGTAAGTTAATATTACATGCCAGCAGTGTGTGGGACCGTATGAAAGGAAAAGACTTGAACACAGGGATTTAAGAGCAGAAGTGGAAAGTATTCCAGGTCAAACACAGCAGATATAGAATTAATGGCGCTGCTAAAATAAATGAAATTAATTACCCTTTTTTTGACCTGCATTTTTTTATAAAATATCCCATCTTGTCTCCATAGTTAAGAAAGCTGCCAGACTGCTGTATTGCCTCTCCTAGGGGCAACTCCAGATCCTTCAGCATCCCAAAAGCTTTTCCCTATAGGACAGCACAAACAACAGGAGAATAACGATTGAATCGTGGAAGGCAGCAGAGAGAAATGTTGCTGTGTGGGTTTGGATTTGTTGGTAACTTTGACAAATCTGGGGGAAAAAAAAAAATCCCATCACTCCAATAGTAAGAAGAAAATCAGTGACCAGGCTGCTGTGACAGCAGTGAGCCTGGAGCCTCGCGCTGGGGTGGAGGTTGGGTTATGCATGAACATTCTCCAGGGAAAAGTCAGCTGTCTCAGAGTGCCTTTTCCCATGTGCTTTCCTTATATAAATCATAGTTCATTAAAATACTGATTCCTGCTTGATAGGAAGCAATTAAATGACTGAAGCTGTGTTCTACTTGCCTCTTCTGTGGAGAGATGGAGAGTCCAAGCCGAGCTGGTGTGGTGTGAGCGTGGGGCATGGTGCTGTCACCCAGCTGATGTTCCTGCTTCCTGTGCTGGGACATGGGACATCCTACAGCTTCTACTGCTTGAGGGGTTTCACCCTTTAGGAAAGATTTGAGGGGCCCAGGGAGTTTTATCTGTTTTCAGGCCAAGCTGGTTCTGGCCATGGCCATGTGCTCCAGCAAGGATGCAGCAGTGGCCACGGGCTCCATGGAGAGAGAAGGGCCAACAAACTCCTTCCTCACTGAGGCTGCTGTGGCCACAATCAGCTTGTGGTGCTGCACAGCTCTGCCTGGAGCTGAAGCCCTGTACAGTCCCAGAGCCAGGCTGGGGTGGTGCTGTGTGGGAGCTGGCTGGAGTTCCCTGGGTTTAGAGTCTTGCCATCACTCCTGGCAGCACCCACAGATTCGCTGCTGCTGCTCCCAATTGTTCCTTTCTGTCCAAGAGAGAAAGAAAAAGCATCTCTGCAAAATCCAGGCTTGGACTTTGCTTAAAGCCTTTGAGTAAAGAGCCTTGTTTGAATGTAATTGCACCCCTGTTGCTACAATGGGAAAATACACTGTATTGCTCTTTCTTGGAAAGCTCAGCTAGTATTTTCCCAGCCATTTGTGTATAAAGAAAGATAAACAGCTCTTTAGCGGGCAGAACAGTCTATCCCGGGTTTATTGACATTCATGGAGCAGACAAGGACAAACAGTTTGGTGAGCACAGGGGAGGGGGAGCAGCTGGGCTGGGGGAACTGGGCATGAGGGTGGGGAAAGCCCTCTCAGGTGCTCAGCCTGCCGAGTCCATCTGCCTGCTGCATCCCCTGGGCCCCCCAGCAGCCTGCAGGATGCACTCACCACCTCACCCTTCCTCTCACTCCTCCCCATAAATAAAAAACGTGTATAGCTAATTTAGTTCCAGCTTCACACGCAATAGCGCTATAGATAGATTTTTAAAGAGCTTGTCTGAAAGTAATAATTCATGGGGAGATCAAAAGGCTGTGGTTTAATCCGGGGTCTGTCTGATACCATAAACCTTGCAGAGTGCTAAGAATTCAATGAGCAGCATCAAAAGCCTGATAAACATGAAAGCCACCCAATTTTGTGTCTGTAGAGCTGGCGTGGCTCACAATGGGTGCTGAGGAGTGGGGAAGATGTGTGTCTTCTCTGCAGAGCTTGGGTGACAGAGCCACACACAGCCCTCCAACTTCAGCATCCCAAAAGAGGTGCCTGGACTCCATTAACATCTCACCTGCTCCCTGCACATCCCCAACTGTATAGAGAAATCAGAGTTCTAATTAGATGCCTAATTACATGGCCTAGGTAGATTTCAGGCTGCTTGGCATTGCCTTTTCCTCCACATCCACGAATCAGAGTCTGCACTGATTCGCCAAAGCGACGTGACAAAGTGGTGGATTTCAAACAGGGACTGCAAAAAATACGGAGTATCAAAATGCTGTGTTTGGAAGCTGAAAATGGTGCTTAAAATGGGGGCAGGAAGGAGGAGTGCTGTAAACAAAGGTCTCCAGAGTAGAAGGCCTCTGCCACGCTTCTAACTGTCAGCTAAAGCAACATTTAAAAGCCAGTGTTTAATTTTTAACACAAATGGAGGTGAGCTCAGGCTGCAGACACCTGCAGGGGTTTTCTCCAGAGATCCCGATCTCACAGAGGTTAATGTGATTATGCAAATGACTGAGGTATAATTGCGTTACTGCCGCCCATCTGGCCCTCCCTGCAGCTCCTGAGTGATTTTGTATTCCCCGTGCAGCGCAGTGCTGACACACAAGGGCACCAGAGGTGTCACAGCTTGGTGTTTGCTGCAGGGGCCACCTCCCCATCAGACCTCTGGAGCAGAGTCCTGCTGGACAGGCACGGCCAGTGCATCTTCCCAGCTCCAAAGTAACAGTCTGGATGTGGTCCAGAGGACTGAACTCCTCTTGTGCTCTCCCAAAGGATGCTCCTGACAAAGCCAGGATCCTGCCTGGCATCCCAGCTACTGCACCAAGTCCTTCCCAAAATGTTTTTTCTCAGCAGAATAAAACAAATTCCCACCTCCCTCAGCAGCTGAGACTAAACCAAAACCTGACATTTTCATGTGTAAACACTGACTACCACACACTGTCCCAGGTACTTCCAGTACTCTCTTAAACTTGCATTTTTCTTCTCACCAGTATGAATTCAAAGCCAAGAACATTAAGAAGAAGAAGGTGAGCATCATCGTGTCCGTGGACGGGGTGAAGGTGATCCTGCGCAAGAAGCAGAAGGTGAGGCTGCTCCAGCCCAGGGATAGTCACACTTCTAACCAAAACTGGCCTTTTCTTAAAAAAAACACACAGAATCTGCACAAGAAAACACTCCAGTTTCCATCCAACTAATAACAAAACCATGGTGGAAAGAGAGTGGGAATATTACACTGTGGGAAGAGGATTTTTTTCCTATTAAAAATGTATCTCTCAGGAGATACTGGTTCTTTTTCTTGCTGATACCAAAAAGCTTTTTCCAGGCTGCCTGGTCTGAGCACCCCTCAGCTCTTTTCTCAACCAACCTTTCCACCAAATCACTGAATCCAGATCTCCTAAGCTCCAGCTCCAAGACTTCTCCAAAACGTGTAACTCTTCTGCATATTTGATGTTATAAATTAATCTTAGGGACCATTTTCAGCCCTGAAGGCTGTGATCAGATATGATAAATGATAAAAAAAATCTATTTTTATCTGTTTTAATCTGAGAAACTGTTGAAACAGCCATGGCTCATCTGGTCACACTGCAGCCTGGATTGTGGCTTGAGACAAAAGCACCGTTTCCCAGGTTTCCTGCCCTTCATTTTGGTAGGTTCACTTTCACCTGATTTGCTGTAATTTTGTCTCTGCTTACAGAGGAAGGAGTGGACCTGGGATGAGAGTAAGATGGTGGTGATGCACGATCCCGTGTACAGGTACATGGCTGGGATTAAACCAGGGAGGGCCAGTCAGCCCTGGGGGATCTGTGCCCTTCCTGCCACCTGCTGAGAGCCCTCCACCAAGGCTTTCCAAAGGACCATCTAAAATTAACGAGGGCACAGGGTTACTGCTGCTGGAGAATCCTTTTCATACATTTTTGAGAGCGAGGTGGACTGATCTCGCTTTGAAGCTGGCTCTGCTTTGAGCAGGGTTCGACTGGGTGACCCTGGAGATGCTTCAACCTGGATTACTCTCTGATTCTGCCTCTGAAGACAGGCTTCCCATGGTTTTCCTTCAGAGCATGGCTCTCCCTGTGCTTCTGAAGCAGGGCCTTACCCTAAGGTGTAGATGCTCACTGGGAATTAACCCTTACAGATGAGGCAACTGTACTGACTTCCCATAGCACCTTCCATGGGATACTGAGGTATTCCAGAGACCACAGGCCCCACCCAGAGGTTTGCACTGAGCATAAACCTGGTGCCTCAGGAGCCCCTGGGGATGGGAAGGGACTCCAGTGATGGTGCATGGCCTGAGGATGGCTTAACACGGTGCTTCAGGCTATTAGATCTGCAAAGTAAATTATTATACCACGAAGGAACGCCGCAGCCCCGAGAACTGGCATCCCCAGCACTGGTTTTTGAGATCAGAGCCCTTAGTGAGGAGATAAAGAACAAAGGCTGTGCTGATGCAGTATCTGTGCCCACTTCTCACCTCTAATTTTCTTTAAAGATTACTACAAGATGTGATACATTGACAGTAATTGCTCTAATTGCAAGGTCAACACCCAAAAAATTCCAGGGACAGAGAGAGCAGGAAAAAAAATAATTAAAGAATCCCTTTGGTTTCTTCTCTATTCAGAGCTGAGCTCACTTGTCACATTTTCACCTAATTAAATAAAACATAGATAAAAATCTTCAAAAATGATTTTGCAGTACAAGAAGAGTCGGCCTGAGCAGCAGAGGGAGGAACCTCCTAGTGCACTCAGCATCCCTGCGAGAGGCTTTTGTGTGGGCCAGCTGCCCACTGCCAGGGAGGGACCCTCTGTGTCCCCAGGGACAGGGCACTCATCACCGGTTCTGCCTCGCTGCAGCCTGGGCAGGGGTTAATTGCTGCGGCTAAAAATAGCCACTCGCTTCCCAAGACTATAGATTTTTTTTTTTTCACTTTCCCACAGGATCTTTAAAAAGCTTTTGCCTACTTCAGAAACCAGAAGGTTTTCCATCAAGCCTGAAACGCTCTCTAAATCCATCGCCTCCTGCCTTGAAAATTGCAGGAGGGGCCGTGCACCAGCACTGCCTTGTTCCTCCCATCCTGGGGGCTGCCCACCAGCTCATCCTGGGGACACACAGGAGCAGAGACTCCCCACCGTGCTTAATCCCCTTCGTCTCTCTCCCACCTAGAATTTTCTACGTCTCTCATGACTCGCAAGACCTGAAAATATTCAGTTACATCGCGAGGGACGGCGCAAACAACTCCTTCAGGTGCAACGTCTTCAAATCCAAGAAGAAGGTGAGATGCTCCTGGGGGATGCACCCACAGAGGGTGCAGATGCCTGGGGTGCACCGAGGGGTGCTTGTCCCCTCCTGCCCAGCCCGGGGCATTGCACACGGGAATAGGAGCAGGTAAATGCAGAGTGGGGAGCCGGGGACACGCAGCACGGGAGGAGGCAGGTGGGAGGCACGGAGGGCGGCGGTTCCCCCGCGGGAGATGTCTGAGTGACGGGGTTTGTCCCGCAGAGCCAGGCCATGCGGGTAGTGCGCACCGTGGGACAGGCCTTCGAGGTGTGCCACAAGCTGAGCCTGCAGCACGCCCTGCAGAACGCCGACGGGCAGGCCGACGGCGCCAGCGACAAATCGGCCGAGGAGCAGCCGCTGGAAGGTGACTCGCAGATCCCGAGGGGCTGGGCACGCCTCTCCCTAAGGCAGCGGTGCGGGGATGCTTTGGGGTGGGGACACGAGAGGTGGCACCTAACGGGAGACAGGTTTGGGCACCTTGGGATGGGAAATCTGCCCTGCCTGCCCACTCCTGCTGAGCGCTGGGGAGGGGAAGGCTGAGACCCCTCATCCAGCAAGCTGAGGGTCTGCAGCCCCACTCATTGCCTCCTTCCTGCCCCTTCACAGCATGCTGAGAGCTGGGGCAAATCCTGCCCCTTGTCCCTGAGCTTCCCTCAGCTCCCAGCCCTGCGTGGGGGCCTGGCTCTTCCTGCCATCCTGTGCAGGGAAGGGAGGCTCAGATTCATGTGTCCCTCTTGTTTGAAGTTCATCAGATAAAGGGCTCCAAGATCACGGATGTGGATGAGGTTGGCATCGATGCTGGTGGCATCTGTGTGTCCGAGAGGGGACCCAGAGAGCTGCCAGGTGCCAGGGGGGACCTCGGCATGCTGAAACCTGGGCAAGCCTCAAAGGAAAAGAACGGCCAGGTAATGGGGGCTGGGCTGGAGGACGATTCATGTGCTCTGCTGCTGCTGAGGGCCCTCTGCTCAGGGTCACTGTATCATGGCTTGGTTTGGAGGTGCTTTCATGGAGACCCCATTGCAGCCCTCCCTCCTGGCTCCCTGCTCAGCACAGGCTGTTCAGCTCTCAGGTCATCTGCAGTGAGGCCACATCCAGGGCAGGGCTGGGGCTGCAGCGCATGGCTGAGCAGGCTTCACACACCACCCGGGCTGATGGCCGTGCCCTCAGTGCTGCTCTGCAGTTCCTTGTTGGACTGCCCTGGGAGCGATCCCTGGCTCCCTTCCTGCTCCAGGCCCAGGGAACAACGTCCCCAGGAGGCCCAGCCCTGGCAGTGCAGGTACCCGGGGCACGTTCAGCTCCAGCAGCAGTTCTACCTTAATGAATGGGTGCTCCACAGAGCTCTGGGAGCATTTCCCGGAGGCCTGAATGGCATCGCTTCAGCTCACACAACAGTAACGCTCACAGGGCCTGGCTGGAAACAGCTGCAGTGACATGCACTCCATGGGATTCGTTTGTGTGCCTGGAAAGGCTGGGCTTTCCTGCACATTCCTTCTGGCACTGCCCAAGCAGGGAAGGGCAGGAGCAGGAAGGGCAGTGGCCACAGGCACTGGCAAATGCTCCAGGCACCAGGACACCGCCCAGCCTGGGCAGCCACAGCACGGAAAGGTGGCGGATTATTTGGGTCACTCCCTGCTGTCTCCTCCACAGACACAGCCAAGGCAGCTCTGCCAGCTCTCTGGGAGGAGCCTCTCTGAAACACTCTGTCCTGGGGACCCCACAGACGTGCAGAGCTGACAGCCCCTCAACATCCCCTCAGTGCCCCGAGTGCTGGGGCTCCTCTGCTGCACCATGGGGAACCAAAACCCAAATCCCAGCCTGAGCCGGTCAATCCGCTCACCTGCCCCTTTCTTTGTGCCCAGGATGCCGAAAACTGCTCCCTCCACCTGGCCAGCTCCCAGCAGCTGCTCAGCCCGAGCAGCCCCTGCTCCTCGGCCTCCATCACCCCGCTGGCCTCCCAGCACTGCCTCCAGCTGCTCCAGCAGCAGCTCCTCCAGCAGCAGCAGCAGACGCAGGTGGCTGTGGCCCAGGTACACGTCCTGCCCTACCCTCAGGCAGCAGCAGCCCTTCTCCTCGCCCTGCTCCAGCGTCCAGCCGGGCTAGGCCGACAGCGGGGCAGGTGGGAGCGGGCCGGGGCCCTCGCAGCAGTGCTGGCAGCATTCCCGGTACAGCACAGCCCTCGGCAGAGTTTGCAGCATCGCTTGCAGCCTAGCTCGCAGCATTGCTTTTAGCGCCACGTGCAGCATCGCTTGCAGCACAGCTGAGCTCCCCCAGACACGGAGCTGGCTGCTCACACAGCCAGGAGTGCTCTAAGAGTGTTGCAGGGTCCGGTAGAGCCCCCAGTTCCCGTTTCACTCCATCTCATCCCGGTTTTGGAAACCATCTCATCCCGGTTTTGGAAACCATCGCATCCCCAGTCCAGCATCGGAGCGGGGAGCCCGGTGCCTCCCGGCTGGGCGCCTCCCCTACGCGTTTCTCGTTACCGGGGGGACAGCAGGACACCCCGCACGGCCCCGGGATGTGGCCGCATCCCCGCCGGCGGCTGGACCGGCTCCGGGGGCCCTGGGGGGTGGCGCGGCGGGGCCGGCAGGGGGCGCTGTGGCGCCGCCGGTACCGGGCGCTCCCGGGGCTGCTCCTCCCGTCCCGCAGCATCCCGTCCCGAATCATCCCGTCCCGAATCATCCCGTTCCGAATCATCGCAGCCCCGCATCATCCCGTCCCGAATCATCCCGTCCCGAATCATCTCAGCCCCGCATCATCCCGTTCCGAACCATCCCGTCCCGCAGCATCCCGTTCCGAATCATCCCAGCCCCGCATCATCCCGTTCCGAATCATCCCGTCCCGAATCATCCCGTTCCGAATCATCCCAGCCCCGCATCATCCCGTTCCGAATCATCCCGTTCCGAACCATCCCGTCCCGAATCATCCCAGCCCCGCATCATCCCGTCCCGAATCATCCCAGCCCCGCATCATCCCGTTCGCATCTCCCCGGCCCGTCTCGCAGGTGCAGCTGCTAAAGGACCAACTGGCGGCCGAGACAGCGGCGCGGATCGAGGCGCAGGCCCGGGTGCGGCAGCTCCTCCTGACCAACCGCGACCTGCTGCAGCACGTCTCGCTGCTGGTGCGGCAGCTGACAGTGCTGGAGGCCCGGGAGGAGCACCGAGATGAGCATCGGCAGCCGGGTGAGCACAGTGACACACTCACTGGGGTTGTTTGGGTGCTGGCGTGCCCCCAGCTCCCTCCCTCTGGACGATCACTGCATTCCTTGCAGTCACAGGAAGCAACTGGAGTACTCCCGGTACCATCCCAGCAGGCTCTGGGGATCTGGGGCATTTCTGCACCCCTCACAGTGCAGGGGAGCAGCTGGTTTGGAAATCCCTCATTTTTCACACGCCCCTTGTCCATCTCTCACAGCTGACCACTCCTTGCAAAACCTGTCCCTGGCCCAGTCCCTCTCCCTGAACCTGAAGAACCACTACAGCCTGGACGTCCACCTGCCGTCCACCTCCAGCCCCGCCAGCATCCTGGGCAGCCCCGTGGCCCCCGGCTCGCTGCCCTCCCTGGGCCCCAGGGACTCCTACCTCAACCTCGTCAGCCTGGACAGGGGCAGCCACCGCTGCGGCAGCAAGGAGGGGGACGAGTGTCTGGAGGGGCAGGACGGGCTCAGCCGGCGCGTGGAGGGCTCCGAGGTCAGCGACTTGGCTCTGCTCAACGGGAGCGGCCGGCAGAAGGCGGATGACACAGACAGAGGGGACGAGGACAGGTAGAGTGTGCCACCTCTGTCCCCTGCCAGCTGCAGGGGGAACACCCTGAGTGCTGCAGGTAAGAACTTGCCCATCTCCTCCTCTCTCTGCTTTCCCTCCGCAGGCGGCAGCCGCCCATTCCCAAGCTCAACCCGCCGCCACCCATCCTACGCAAAAGGTCAAGCAAGACCTCCCCAAGCCTGGAAGTGGAGGTGAAGCCCGAGAGCACTGCCCACCCGAGCCTACCCAGTGCCAGTATCTCCAGCCTCACCAGCATCACTGCCAGCTCCCTCACCCTCCTGGACCCTGAGGCGAGGACTCCTGCACGGAGTGCTCCCTCCAGCACGGAGCCTGGCCCTGCCGGGACCTGCCAGCGCGCTCTGGGCAAGGACAGGACTGGAGAGAGCGGGCCAATGTCCCCCCTGGCCAGCATCCATGACCCAACAGCCAGCGAGACCCTGGCCAAGGAGTTGGTGGCGCTGGGCAGCCCCACGGACAGCTCACTGCCCTTCTCCCCTGCAGATGACACCTGCTTGCACATCAGCTTCTCTGAGGATGAGTTGGACACTGCCGTGGGGCCCAGCAGAGTCCCCTCTTAGTGGGGCCACAGTAGGTGGTAGCTGGTGGCTGGCAGACCCAGCAGCTCCGTCCACAACCCTGTGCTGGGACTGGGGGTCCCTTTCCTGTCCCTGTTCCACGTAACAACTTCCCCCACTACCTACGGGGCCACCCCACAGGATGGGACTAGCCAGCCCTGCCTCAGTCTGCACCAGCTCACACTGCTGTCACACTGCCATCCTGTCCCTGCTCACACAGCCAGGGATGCTCACAGCAGAGAATTCCCAGGGAGCTGAAGGGTGGAAGCCCTGGGCACGGCGCAGTGCTGTGGGACAAGAGGCTCTTCTGGTTCATCAGTTGCCACCCATGGCAGCCTGAGCGGGGCCATGCAGCACAGCCACGGTGTCACTCCCCTGCCCAGCTCCCCGGGGTGTGTCCCAGACTGCCACCACGCTGGATCTCTCCAGGGCTGCCAGTGTCCCCGCACTGTGCCCAGGCCTGATCTGGGGACAGCAGCCCCACCACTGTGTCCCCACGCGGTGAAACCACCACTGCCTCCATAGGTGCCTTTTCCCACTCCCCAGCACCCACTGCCCACACAGGTTGGGCCACCCCTCTGAGGCCACAGATGGGTGCAGGGCTGGCCCTGGGAGCCTGCAGCAGTGGGGGTGACCCCCTAAGGAAGGGTGCACCCTCTGTCTTGGGGTCAGGGCAGAGAGCCCTCCCGTGCCCCCCGAGCTGCTAGTGGTTGCAGGCAGAAGGCTGCTCCTTACGCTGATTTTAGGGTGTTACAGTGTGGTTTGGTCTCAGAAATGTGTCTTGGGATGAGTTAAGGTTTAAGGAAGAAGCCAACAGTGGAGTGAAGGGCAGGTTTTGTGGAGGGACCGAGGTGATGCTCATCCACCTTGGCTGTCCATCGGAGAGTGTCGGGAAAGTGTCAGAGAGTCAAGTTGGGAAGTGTCAAGCAGAAATGGAGACGTGGAGCAGCCATGCTGCCTGTCCCTGGCATGGTGCTGCTCCTACAGGGAGAAGGGGGTGACAAGACATGCACCCAGAGCTGGCCATGGCAGTGACAGAGCCAGGAGGGAGCTGGGGACCGGGCCACGGGTTGTAAAGCTCGGCTGGGCTGTCCCGTAGTGCGGTAGCGACAGCCCAGCTCCTCCATAGGATGCTGCGGTTTGGTAATGGACTTTTAAAGAACAAAATAAAGGTGTGAGATTTGCAGAGCCAGTGCTGTGTCTCTGCCCCTTGGGGCCCACGCACAGGGGGTCCTGAGCCTGTGGGGTGGACTGGGAACTCCCAGGTATTCACAAAGAGGAAAGATCCCTGCTGGGAATGACAGCTGAGCCCCTGAGCTGCCCTCTGATGGGCACCAGCAGGCAGGATCCTGCTCCCCACACACTCCTTTTGCTCTTTCCAGGTCCCATTTCTACTCCTGAAATAAATCCCGGCCCCAGCACTCAGGCTGGAGGGTGGGAGAATGCAGATGGCAAAGCTGGATGGGATGGGACCAGTGGCATGCCAGAGCACTGGGAGCCCAAGGGCTGCCTGCTGCCAGGATGGGCAAGAGACCCCTGCCCTCTGCAGACCCCTGACCCCTGCAAGGTGGAGAAGGAAATTCAGGGGCAATTCAGCACAGAGACTCCAGAGTGGACAAGAAGTCTGTGAGATTGTCCCCTCATGCAGGACAAGAGGCCAAAATAGAGGGACCCAGCAACCCAGAACCTCTGTGGGGTCTCAGGGCCACTCTCCATCCCTCCATGGAGTGGGTGCCTGGCAGAGTGGGGAGCAGGGAGCCCCTTCCCCAGGCCCACTGCAGACATCTGCCGGGGGGCTGCCTGCGTGGGGAGGGGGCACTTCCAGCCCAGAGCCTTATTATGCTTCCTTCATGGGAAGAAACTTTTTCCTTTGCTGTCTGCTAAGCTGCTAGCAATCATCAGGCAGGCAGGTGGTAAAGATTCATATCCATCAAACAATGCCATTTAGTTTGTAACCTGTGACTAAATCTGGTGTTAGCTTTAATTTCAGAGTCTGCTTTAGGGCTCGCTTGTTAATCTCTATGCAAAGCAGATGAAATGAATATGCAGCATTTTGGATGTAATTGTACGGCTTCAATTCAGCACTATAATTTTCCAAACAGGATCTTGCAATCAAGCTTCTATTCATTAGTGTATAAACAATTTAGTTTCTCAGCTCTCCAGTATGCCAATCATCTCAATGGAGTGAGCATCTCCGACAGAAAGAGAAGGAAAGTTTCCTTTGTGTAACAGAGGTAAAAGTTGCTCTATACTTCAAACAATTCCCACCCGGCAGATCCAGACCATTCCAACAGAAGTGGACGGTTCCTTGTGTCCCCACAACACTGACCAGCTGCAAACACCCCTCAGGGAGGTGATGCTCCAGTAATCTCCCAGCTCATGTAGCCCCAGAGCCTTTAGGAATTCTGCATGTGAGACCTCAGCAGAAGAGCCCAGGTCCCACAGGACCAGGCTGCCTGGAAAGGTGTAAACACGCAGCACCTCAGCACAACCCAGAGATGCTCAGGGTTCCACGAGTGCCCACGACTCTGGGGAAGGGGTGGCCACCCCAGCACAAGCCCCCTCCATGTCCCCATCCCCCTGACACCGCACACCCCACACCAGCTCAGCCTTCCTGGCCAGCGCCACAGGACACAGCCCTGGGGACATCGAGGACAAGGCCGGGGTGACAAAGGAGTGTGTGGGGGAGCAGGTGTTGAGCTCATGGCCGGTGCTTTCCTCAGAGGGTGCTGCGCACACCGGAGCGCCTCCGGCACCCTCCCGCATCCCCGTCACCCATCGCCCTCCTGGGAGCTGAGGAGGGACCAGCCCGGAGCCGCGACAAAGGGAAGAGCCGTCGGCGGAGCCGCTCAGCGCCGTCTCCGTTTCCAAATGAATATCGACAGCGCTAATTACAGGCCGCCATGCAGACAGCTTATTAGCTTGTCACAAAAAGACGGTATTGAACTCGGAGCCCGCGGTATTCACGGAGCGCAGCAAGACGCTCCCCAGACAGCACAGCGAACCAGGCAGGCGAACAACCTCCAGCAAAACTAATTACTTCCTGATTGTCTACGGCCACCCACTGGGTATAATAGTATAGACTAAATTTGGCATATACATAACTAAGCACTCGGCACCAATTTGGTGTACAATAATCATCCTCTGTGTTGCATAATTAAAATCTGATCACTTGGAATAATTATTTCATATTCCCAGTATCGGGTGAAGATTGCATAATGTGGCAGAAGTGTGAGCCTGGCAGTGGAAGGATCCGCTTCCCCAGGCGTGAGCCCCTCGGGAAGGACATCCCAGGCTCGGTGAGAGACCCGCTGGGCACCGGCTGCCTCCACCATGGCCATCACCCTGTGGGCAGGGGGCTGCGCGGCCTCAGGGTCACCAGCACGGCCTGTGGAGCAGCTGCTAAAAATCCCCTTATCCTATCCCCTTATTTCCTCAGCAGGCCCCGGTGGGGCAGGACTACACCCGCCAGGACAGGCTGTCCTGGTGTCCCCACGCAAGCACTCTCCACATTGACCTTTCCAGCCTGGCTGCTGCCCCGCTGCCCGCCCGGCCGGGATGCTCATCGCCCCACTCCATTGTGCTCGTGCATCTGCTAAAGGCATTTGGAAAGACGCGGCAATAAAAAATAAAAAAAATCAAGTGGAACGTGTGTGTCTAATCCATTAACTTCCTCCGGCGGCTCCCCGGGGACCCGGCGAGGAGCAAAAAGAATACGTGGATATTGCACGCGCCCTGGCACCTTGTCCCCGGGCCAGCCCCGCCGCTGGCCGCTGCCACGGGCTCATAAATCACTGCGGGCGACAGCGTTTCACAGCTCGCTTCCCAGCCAGGATATGGCCATTCCTGCTGATTACACGGCGGGCGCGCGGGGGAAGCTGCATCTCCCACTTCCAGGAAGGGAGGATCCGCAAGGAAAAAGCATTGATAAAAAGAAGAACGAAATCAGCTTTGTTCACGTTGCGAATCTCCCATTGTTCCTGCTGCGGCCGTCAGCCCTCGCTGGAGAAAGTATTTCCTCAGCGATAAATCTCCTGGGCTCCTTGCAGCCCTCGCCTTGGCACCGGCCTCTCCCTCAGCTTGTTTTGAAAGAAAAAGCACTTTTGGCTACAAGCCTCCTGTGGGGCGCACTGGGCAATTCACGGTGCGAGTTTGGGAGGTGAGGGACAATCCTGGGGCAGGGGACGGCGGCCTGGTGCCCATGCCAGGGGTCTGTGTCCCCAGTGAGGGCCACACCAGGGGACACGCACTGCCACTCCCAAAAGCTCATCCCATCCCGCAGCGCCCGGCACGAGCCGGGGAAAGTGAGTCTGACCGGGGCCACACTAATCCCAGCGCTGAAACGTGGAGCTGGCGGTGGCCAAGCGCTTGGAATACGGGAGTCAGGCTGACAGTTGTACAAGAAAAATAGATCAAGTTTCCAAGAAAATAGAGCCGAGTTGATCTGATTTTCATCAGCATCTTCAGCCGCCTTTCGGGAAGCCCCAGCCTGCTCCTCATTCCTGCTCTCCGCTTTACAAACCACTTAATTCCTTGTTGCTTTGGAAACCCTCACAAAGACCCTCTGCATCCCCCAAAATAACGAGCAACAGATGCTGCTTTGACCTCAGCAACTTCCTGGAAACATACATTTGTCAAAATAAAAATAAAAAGATTAATGTGAGGAAGGCTTTTAAATTATAAGGAAACAGCAGACAGAGCCTGGCCACGCACACCGAGCCTTTGGCTGGTGGAAAGACCCAGGAATGGGCAGGAAAAGGCTGTGGGACCAGGGGTCCCTGTGCCCCAGGGGGTTGGGGACCCAGAAGGGCTGAGTCTGGCAATGCTGCTCACAGCCAGGGGACACCAGGAGCAGGCTCAGTTCTCCTCCTTCCCTCATTTCTTGGTTTATAGGAGCAACTTGTCTCTTTTACAGAGTCTTAACCCCCCTTTGCCCATCCCACAGGGGAGGAGATGGGCACACAACGAGTCACCAGGAAATTTTGGGTTACGAGCACTTGGACACCAGTGGGTTTCACTCTGGCTGCAGCACCCTGGCATATCCCAGGGACAGAGCACAGACACAAGCACTTCCCAACAGCAACTAAAATGCCCAACAAGGGCTCCTGCCAGGACTTGTGACAGCCACACTGGTGGGTGACACAGCCTGAGCCACAGCATACCTACCCCACCAAACCCCTGCACCCACAGCACTCACCAGAGCTGCAGGCAGGGAGGCTCCACACGCTCCACACAGGGGAAGGCCCTTTGCCTTCCCAGCTTTATGGAATCAACCAGAAATGAGCTGCTGGGGGAGGGCCTCCTCCTTGGCTTGGTGGGAGACGGGCAGGGGGTTTGCCCACTTGGTGTGCCAGGGTCATGGGCACATCGGGGATTCTCATGCCCATCCTCATCCAGCTGCTGCTTTCTGCTGCTGCATGACAAGACCTGACCAGGGGACCTGAGGGACATCCCTCCTGTGAGGGTGTTTTCTCCCAGGGGACCCCATCACCAGGCTGGGGGTGCACCCATGTTGGTGAGAGGCTGCAGTGCTCGAGTCATGCTCCTGTGAGGCAGTCGGTGCCATAAGGGGATCTCTGTCCCCTGCTTGTGCTGGGGATGTGACAGTAGCACAAGGGTCAGCACAATCTGGCAGCTCCTGTGCCAGCACCACGGGGTGTGTGGGGTGCTGCTGCAGGAAATGCAAATCCTGACCCAGGCTGGGCCAGTCCCAGCTGCCTCAGGGAGCTGCAGGGACACTGTCCCTCTGCTCTGGCTGCTCCTGTCCTGGCTCCTGAGGGCTCCAGGGGCACTACAGCACCAGGGGCATGCTGCCAGCGTGGCATCTCCTGTAACCTGGCATCACCTGTGACCTGGCATCACCTGTGGCATGGCTGCAGTACTTAAGGGACTGGACAAATGCCACAGCTCCTCGTGCAGGCACAGCAGGTCCCACCTTCACACTCTGTCCAAGGGGCCACCACGCCTGCACCACATTCAGCCCAGGTGTCAGCGCTCTGCTCAGGCCCGTGGGGCTCCCCACAGGGGTGCTGTGCCAGGGTCCTGCCCACAGCATCACACCCTCCTTGTGTCACCTCTGGGAGCCGCTGGGGACACTCGGTGGCTCGCCCCAGCTCACAGCCCCGGCAGTAAGTGCTGTGTGTACAGGGGCTGCCTCGGAGCAGCCCTGCCCCGGCCCCACACCACCGGGATTCCAGACCCACCAGTTTCCTCTGCCCTTCCCACTGAACCAACCCGTGGAAAGTTTTATAAACTCGAGGAAACGCAAGTCAAAGCAGAAGGAGCCCAAAGCTGAGCCAAAGCGTGACCTCAGCAACCTTCCCTTTGTCCAGCCCGAGACCTCACTGTCATCTGTCAGCGTTTGCTGAATCTCCTCCTTTGGGGACACTCCAGGCTCTTCCGTAGGAGTGGGGCCTCCCCACAGCCCTGCTCCTCTAATGACTCTGTTATCTTTTGTTATCTCTGTCACTTCCACCTCTGTTTCCCTCCACCGGCAGAGTGGTGATGCCCCCCCCAGCCTGGTAGTCCCAAAGGAGCAGCATCCCAGCCCGTACTTCCCAAATCCCTCATGGATGGATTCATCTCGCTGGTCTGGGCTGTGGCATGGGCTGTCCCCATGCTTGGTGGGGCAGTGGATGGGATGAAGGTTTGATAGAGCAGCTCAAGCAGAGCTACAGGTCACAGCAGAGCAGCATTCTATGGATGCTACTCCCATCCCAAATAATCCCATTCCTGCCCCAGGAGTGATGGAAGGGAGGTAGAACCTCGCAGAACAAAGCCCAGGGGAAAACAGAGCACAGTTTACTGTCTGAAGCATGAACCTGCCTGGCTGATGAGAGGGCACTGACAGGCAGGGAGGGTTTGGTGCAAAGGAAGGAAATGGAAGAATTAAATCCACAGAACTTCCCTGCTTTTGTTCTGTCTCCCGCCCCCGCTCTTCTCCTTGGCCGCTCGCTCTTCTTGCTGGATGTGTATGGCTTGATACTACCCAAGCAAGCTGGAAACAGGGTATATCAGCTGAAAGCAATTTACTTTGAAATCCAGCTGCCAGATTTTCCTTCATTTGTTTACTTTTAAATGCTTTTTTAAAAGCCAAAGTACACAAGGCAGCCAAATTGCTGACATGTGTGCCGGGCCGGTACCCCGCAAATGCTGCATTCTTTCATGTCCTCCTGGGCTCAAATCCACTCATGTTTATTTAAAATATGTAGAACACTTCAGCACTATTAAGGACCATGTTTTATAGTAAATGGAAAAAGATTTCCTAGTGGGCCGAGGGGAGAGGAAAAGAATCACTTCAATTCAGTTTTGTTCCGACAGCACTTTGCCTGCCCACCGGGGCCCAGCCACCCACATCCCACCGACGGGCTCAGCGCCAGGACACGGGAGCTTGGCTTGCTCCAGGTGCTCTGGAAACACTGGAGACAGGTGGACACAGAGCTCCAGCAGTGCTTGTGGGGCTCAGCCTCTCTTCCCCCAGATCCACAGGGCAGGTGGCCTTGGTGGCAGAAAGATGGGGCTTGAAGTCCCCGAGGTTCTTCCACAGCTCCAGAGTCTTGGTTTAACACAGGATTTCACCTCTGAATGTGGATGGGAAAGCTCCAGATGAGACACCAACCTGTGAGACCCCAGCTACGACCCCAGGGTGGAAAAGGAGAGGAAATAGCAGTGACCAGCAGGGACACTGAGAGGGAGCAGACTCGTTCCCAGCAGAGATTGAGAACACCACAGGCTTACTCCAGATGACAAGGAATGACACAGCCTCTCAAAAGTAGGATACAGATGAAAATGGATAGCAAATATGTATTTTAAGATCAACAACAGCTAAAAGGGAAGCAGAATTTCAAATTCAGTGTTAAGTGCATTGCTAATGGGGGTATTTTGTGAGGGAAATGAGGCTGAAAGGGGCATTTCCAACTAAAGTTGCCTTTCCTTAAATCACCCATCTGTGGCTGACACAAGCTGAACTCTGTGGGGTAACATCAGGATGCGCTTCAGAAAGGGAAAATGTCAATAAACAGCAGATAAATCCTGCGGGCCTTTGTTGCTGCTCAAGCTGAAACAAACACAGAAAGGCAACACAGAGAAAGGAGCGAGGAAGTGACATCTTTTAAATCAAATTATCTGCTACCAAAACCAAAGATGGACAATGGCTCTGTGAACATGTTAATGTGCCTCTGACAGACCTTCCTGAAAAAAAACACAGCTGAAGCCAGAATTGTTCTGGTTTGTGTCCTAGCAAAAATCACAAGAAAGCACAAACCTCCACTTATTAATTTCTGATGATTTAGAGAGCACGGCACCTTCATAGTTTTATTGTAATTAGCCAGACTAGTAAATCTTCAAAAGGATTCCTCCAGTGGAGTCCCAGACTCAGATTATGTCATGCCTGAGCACAACCTCCCACAACTGGTTTCACTCATGGTTAGAAGAAACAAAGGCTCTGAGCAAGCAGTGATGGAGAGCAGAGAGGGGTGTACAAGGGCTGGATGCTACACGTGTTCTGAGGATTGTCTCTCCTGTAACCTGCTCCCTTGCTCCTTGGCTCCTTGCACACAGCCATTCCCAGCACTGGCAGAGGAGGGAAGCAGAAGGCAGGGTGCTGCCACTGTGATCTCTGAAAGCAGGAGGAGTTCAGAATTGGGAAATATCCCCCCAAGAGTGCTGAGAGAGACATTTCTCATCTCCCACCCCGCAGTGAGGTCTCCAGCTGCCTGTCTGATCACAGAGCTGGGAGCCCACATAGGGCAGAGGCTCCGGGGCAGGTGACAGCCACTTCTCTGCCCACCCACACCCTGTGACCCTGTGGCTGCTCTGGGGAAGGATAACAGCGCTGGGCCTGGGCTGTGCCTGCCCTGCCCAGGCAGAGCTTCCCCCAGGACTCCTCCAAGGCACTTCACAAGGACAAAGATGGTAAACAAGCAGAGAGCTATGCTGGGTGGAACCACCCCATCGCAGAGGAGCCAAGGCAGAGAGGGAAGTGACAGTGCCCCAAGGCCACACAATGAGATAGTGACAGGCAGGAAAGGGAAGCTGGGCTGTCTGTCCCCCTGTGCTGGGCTGTACCCTCCAGTCCCTGCTGCTCCTGCTCTGCTCTGTCCCCTCTGCAACACCGGTCTAAGAGACAGAAAACAAACACACGAAAGCCTGTAAAAATAAAGAGCCCAGTAACTGGTAGTAAAGACTCCAGCAGCTGTAGGGAGCCAAACGCTTCTTGGAGGGGGTTGGATGGAAGTCGAGTTTCCCTCCCTGTTTGTATTGTATTTCTTTCCTCTGCCAAAATGTGCTTCTCGAGCCTCGGGCAGAGCTCTCGGCGGCTGACCCTCACCTTCCTCTGTTGAGGCTGGAGCGCAGGGTGGCCACGGGGCCAGGGGACGGGCAGAGCCGCCCGCTGAGCGCACACGGCAGGGTCAGCCCCGCTGTCAGCGGCTTCCTGAGAGCCACAGCCCCCGGGCGGCCACACCTGAGCGCCCCGGGGCTCGGGAGGGCACCCGGAGAGAGCCTGCAGACAGCCCGGGCTGGGCACGGGAGCGGCACGCACTGATCCCACGTTTAGATGCTCCATCCAGCCCTTTTCTCCCCAAAACCAGGCTCCTGAAGGGTCAGGGTCCCGTCTCGGCACAGCTGCACACGGGAGGCAGTGAGAACAAAGCAGAGGTCAGACGGTGCTCTAACCAAAGGGGTAATTCTGGCTCCATTAAAACCCTCGCTCCTGTTCGCATGGAAGCAGAAGGCTGTGCTACTACTTATAAAGAGCTGAACCACCCTCAGGCTGACTCACAGCCCTTAAGAGAGCAGCCATGCTGATTTTACAAATATTAGAGCAATGCCTCAGATTCAGGGGGGTTTTGTGGTTTAACCTATCAACTTGGGAGCAGATCCATAGCTCTTTTATAGAGCTCCCCTTCCCCGTATTTTATTTCCTTTCCTGGTGCCAGAATTGGAGCCAAAGCCGAGCTTAACAAAGCAACAGGCATGGCCATTCTTCCCAGCCCTCATTTACCCCGGTGAGAAGGGAAAAATTAATTTAAACCCTATCAAAAGTGCAAGAGCTGTTGGCCATTTTGTGCTGCAGAACACAGTGTGAACCCAACACTCCCTTTAACCACCTGCACTTGCCAAGCCCAGCCAAGAGCAGAGGAACTTGCAGATTGGAATCCTTTTTTTCAGGCACCAGCAACAGACAAATGTGATCTAAGATATTTCTCAGGCAGCAGCAATGGGGAGATGCTTGGGATGGAAGCAAAGTAAAAGAGCTAAAGAGCTTTTACCCCATTAAATGCTCTCTTCTTTGAGCCCTTACTCCTGGATATAGGAGGTATAGCAAAACGCTTCACGTCCCAGCAGCTGGTGCTTGTGTCCCAGCCCTGGGACAGCCTGGGGCACAGGGGAATGGGGCTCTCCCCCCTCACTGCCTGCCCTTGCCAAGCACAGAGGAACCTGCACCGTGCCTGTGCGGGGCTTGCCAAGACTCCAGCAGCACGTGGGAGTGGAGAAATTTGTTGAAGCAGAAACCAAGCCCAGGAATAACTCCTGCACCAGCAAGTGAGCTGTTGCTGACCTGCCTTGGGGGTCTGGGAGCCACCCCTCCTCCAGCATCTGCTTCTGCTTGCAGTGCTGATTTACTGCTTTAAAGCCAAATTCACACCACGGACTATTTGCTTCTAGTTTGCTGTGCTGCGTTTTCTCAGACCTCCTCCCTTTGCCAAAGTACTATTTGCACCACACTCAGCCACACAGAGTGGTGCCTTAGATTCAGATCAAGTCCCCAGGTAGAAGGGTTCACTTGAAAAACCAGAAAATTATGAACAGAGTTATTAACATTAGTAAGACCATTTGGTGAGGCCATGTCTGTGCCTAACAAAGAGAAATAATGTGCTTTCATACAACGGTAAATATTGCAATTAATTTGTTCCCCATCCTTGCCTGTCCTGCTCCTTTTACACCAGACCCAGAGGTGCAGAACCACCCTCCTCTCTGCAGCACCAGGGTCATCTCCTTTCTGGATTCAGAGAAGAAATTACAATGTACACTGTGGCTTCCCAGCCACCTCCATCTACTTTCATTCTACCTTAACTCCCTTAAACCACACCAAACGTGACTGAGGCAATTGTTTTCAAACCATTTTTCTTCCTCTTCTCCCTTCATACTCAAGAGTTTTATATGCAGGAAAAATCAAGTTGAGAAAATGTGAATTTTATAGCAAACACAAAGGATCTATTCAAGTTTCTGTTTTTAAGTAGCCTTTGGATTTTCATGATGGCAAAGTCTTCACCAAGATGCCCAAAATCAGCTTAACGCAGCCACAAGAGGGAGTCTGAAATCTGTTACTGCCCAGATGGATCCTGGCTTCCAAACCCTTCCAGTAAATGAGCACAGAAAGAGCATCAGAAGGATTGTGCAGTCCTGAATTGAGCAGAACCATTTGAAACCAGGGCATCTCTAACTGCCAGATGTTTTGGAGAGAGACATTCACCTCAGAAATATGTGGCCATGCTAATGCCACACAAGTCTGCTGCACCAGAAATGCAGTCCCACCTTACTGAGATTTGAAATTATGCTCAGATTTTACTCTTCCCACCCAGAGTCTGAAAAAATGGAGCAGCTTCTGCCGAATCTGACCCACAGTGGAACAAGCTACAACTTAACATTTTGTTAATTTAACATGTGATTAGAAACTCTGGCAAAGCTGAGAGCCCACAGCACAACAAATAACACTTCTCACAGGGCCAGGGAAATATCTGTGTTGAATCTGTGTCTGCTCTACATCTGCCAAAAAATTGTCAAGACACATTCCTCAAAAATACTTTTCTGGTCTTTACTGAATCTTGACATCCACTTGTTGTAGTTTCCATTACAGCTCCAAAGGGGCATCTAGGTTTGAGTAAAGCCACAGGATTTTGGGCAGAAATAGTTGCATTCAGGCACTGTCCAAAGCACCATGAAAAGCCTCTGGCAACACTTTTCCAGAGATTTAGCCAAGAGATAAAGACAAGAAACAATTATCACAGAGAGGTTAATGAAGGAAATGCTCAGAGTACAGCTGAATTCTACTTGACTTTATAATTTCACTGTCCTCCTCTGCTGATCTCTTTTGTACTTTCACCTGCCCGCTCCTGCTTGAACCTGGAGAGGGAATCTAGGCCAGCAGAGAGTTAATTCTGACATTTAAACCATAATCAGTGTATCATTACAGGATCCCACAGCTCTGACCCAAGAGGCTGCAGATTCTGCTGTCAAGAAACAGATGAACGATCTTCAACCTTTGAGGCTTCAGCATATTTTTTTGTTTTTTTTTTTTGCTTAGAGTACTAGCCAACTTAAGGGTGGGGCTCCTATCAGGCTGCTGAAAAAAACTTGCCCCCCTACTTGTGAATGTCTTCCTTTTCAGAAGCCATCTAATGGGAAAAAAATACTCTTTAATTGTGATTAGGGGCTGACTACTGGAATGCCCGTGCCTGTTTATTCCAAAGCAGATGTTCAGCAGTGCAACGGTTCATACAATATGCTGACAATAGTAAGTTATTAACAGAACGTGGTAAGATCTAAAAACTCCTGATCAACTGTTGGGGGTGGGTCAGCAAAGATCTACGTGTTAACATCCCAGACAATTTATCCTCTGCTAAGCCTCATTTCACTCACTCAGCTCAATGTAATTAGACCCCAAGCTTGTCCTAATTTCAGTCTCTGCAGAGAAGGGTTATCTTTCTTCAGCAAGATGTGTTTGCTCCGAGATGCTGGCAGTGATCAGCAAGGAGAAACTGCAAAGGTGCAGCACCAGATTTAAGCCAGGAGCTGCTAAGACAGCCTGGTATGTCCATTAAAATGCAAACACAGCACCTGCTTTGAGTTTCACTCAATGCACCCCAGCAGAAAGTAGCAAGAACCCAGAAGCCACACAGTGCACAAGCTATTTTTAGATAAATGTTATACAATTTTCTCTCTAGCTCCATGGATCAGAAACATATGCTGCAGCTATAGAACCATTACAGTTTAATCCCATCTCAAACAAGGAGATGGTAAATCTTCAGATCCTACTACCAGCAGGCTACTCAAGGAGCAGAGCACAGTTCCACTCTTTCCCATGGTTCAGGTGAGACAGTCTCATCCAGAGCAAGCTAAACCACTCTGGAAAAACAAGTTCATTTTTTTCTGACCTTTTTAAAAAACGTTTTTGCTATTGGGTGGAGGTGAATGAAAGACTAGGTCCAACTGCTATGAAAAATGTGGCTTTCAGATATTGTAGAAAAGATAGATTTTAAAAAGCTCACTAACTCCTCTATCAAAAAGAACATGAGAGTGAAAAAATGGGAAGGATTTGCCTCAAACTCTTTAAGTCAGGGTATTGAGGCAGAATGCAAGCTCCTTTCCTACACTGCTTAATGGCACACAAGATCCTTTTAGGAGAAAGTTTTTCCTGAAAGCTGCTGGAAATTTAATATGATTTTTCTGATAAAGTAGCTGTGATAAAATAGAACAGTCCAAAAAGTGGAAGTCCCTAAGAAATGCTGTATGAACAGTCCCTAAGCAATGTTTTAAGTATGTGTGTTGAGAAGCACAACAGGGATCTTCATGGCAGAAACAGCATGGCCCTCACGCCTAGCAAATGCCAGATTCCACTAACCCCTTGCTCCAAGACAGATTTTAGGCTAAACCTCTACAGGAATCCCTTGGAAAGAATGCCCAATTATCAGCTGCAAGACTAAGGGAAGACATTAATGACTTGTTTGTTCCCAGAGTTTCCTTGATCCATGAGGCAATGTTCTCAGTAAGTAAATCAAGCCTCATGCCAGTTTGTGATTGATGGGACAGCAGTCAAAGACTGGAACTACGTCTGCACACATCACAGACAATCCTGGTAATCATGATCCTGGTAATCAGCTGATGTTACTGGTGCCCAGAGGGTCCCAAGGGCTGTGTGACTGCAGCGAGCTCTGAGCAAAACAGGGAAATGCATTGTTCTTGTTGCTATGAATTTAAAGAAGTCTGTTCAGCCATGTAATGGTTTGGGGCTCTTTAATTATTAGTAACACCCAGCACACACCACATAATTTACATGTGCAAGTGCCACATCTCTGCACTTGAGAAACAGCACAACCTGCCCACTTCACCAGGACCAGAAAAAGAACCTGCTGCCAAAGGGAGAGGGCTTCAGCTCCCCTTCAATGGGTGGGTTTGGCTCTGGTCTGGGCCTAGAGTGATAGGCATTCTCAGGCAGAGGACGGTCTGTCTTCACCTTCGTAACCTGGAAAGAAATGCAAAGAAGTTATACAACTTCTCACAGCATTTAACAGCCAGGCTGAGTCAGAACTTCAAGGGAGAACTACCAAGAAGAACCAAACAATAGTAAGGACACATTGTTCAGCTGATGAGAGCTCCTCAATACTTCTCAGAGAAGGGAAGGGAGGGGTGTTCCATCACAACCACAGAGCGAGCATGAGCTTCATTCCTAAAGGAAAAGCCTCTACACCAGGAAAAGCAAAAAGCAAGAACTTCATTGTCTGAGAAAAGCCTTCTGTAAAAGCAACCCCAGAAGACGCTGCCAGCCTTGACTTCCATCACCCCACAAACTTCCAACGCCGCGTTCATCGAGAGCTGCCAGAGATCCGGACAAAACCTGCGTAAAGGAGGGAAGAGCAAGGTCTGCCCCAAAGCGCACGGAATTTACCTTGGAGAGGTCTCCCAGGTCAGGCCTCACCCAGCCCAGCTTGTCCAGCACGCAGGAGTCGAAGGCAGCCTGCTGCTTGCGGCAGCGGCGCAGCTCCTGCCGGTTGGTGTAGTCGATGCAGGTCCAGTAGGAGGTGAAGGGCTCGGCGCAGTGCGCCCGGATGCTCCTGGGGACACCACAGGGCACAAACCCCTCAGAAAAACCCCGCTCACAGCTCCTCTCCCTCGCCGAGCTCAGCTAAAGCGGGCTTTGCAGCTTGGTCAGGAACAGCTAAACCTTCTGTACAGCGTTTGATACGAATACCTGTGAAATTTTCACTGCTACATTTAACGATACGTGGAGATTTTTTGTTCTGCCACATAATTTAGTTGCATTATGTGGCGCTCTAAAGCTTCCAAATAATTTCGTGTCGTGCTTAGAACAGAGGTTTCAGCTGCTGCACTGGAGGTGGAAATGCCTTGAGGTAATTCTATTAGGTCTTTTACTAACAGTACTGGCACGTGCCTTGGATCTACATGTTTGGTCAGGAGAGGCAGGTGGTGCACCTGCTCAAGCTTTCTCAGTAGTTCACCTGGGAGACAGGGAGGATAAACAATGCAATGCTCAAGTTGGGGAGTTCATCACACAGCTGTAAGGTGCAGCAGCCTCACACCACTGCCCTGAGCTCCCAACAAAAACCCAGGCCACTTGCTCTGGAACAAAGGCACGAGAGCTTCAAGTGACAGGATAAATTCATGTATAAATAAGCAAGACAAAGCACGTGGCCTCTATCCCCAGGAATTAAACTTGCAGAAGCAAGTGTAAAAGTTTTGAAGGCGGTGATGGCGGCGGCATTTTTAATTTAGAATAATGGAATTACAGAATAGTTTGGGTAGGTAAGAACCTTGAAGTTCATCTCATTCCATGAGCATGGCCATGGGCAGGGGACACCTTCCACTATCCCAGGTTGCTCCAAGGCCCATCCAGCCTGGCCTTGGACACTTCTAGGGATGGACTGCTTCTCTGGGCATGCTGTACCAGGACCTCACCACCCTCACGAGTGTTATTATTCCTTTCTATACCTAATCTAAACCTGCCCTCTCTCAGCGTGAAGCCATCCCGCCTTGTTCTGTCACATCATACCCTTGTCACAAATCCCTCTCCAGCTCTGCTGTAGCCCCTGCTGGCACTGAAAGTTGCACTAAGCTCACCCCGGAGCCTTCTCTCCGCAGGCTGAAGAGCCGCAGCTCCCCCAGCCTGTCCCCACAGCAGCGCTGCTCCGCTGGAGCGAGTGACCGCCAGCAGCGGAATGACACTGCCGGCCACGGCCCCGCAGCACCGTCACCTCCAGGCCCCTGCGGCGGCGGGTCCCGGCCGGCGGCCGCTCACCTGAAGAAGTCGAGGGCGCACTGGTTCACCTGCCGGCCCTCCCTCAGGCACTTGCGCGGGTCCTTCTCCTCCCAGCGGCACAGCATGAACTCCTTGTTGGGCCGGTCGCACTGCGAGCCGTAGTGGTGCGCCGCGGCCTTCAGCACGGACGAGCTCACCGCCACCTGCGGCGGGACACAGCGGCCGTGAGGGCGGGCAGGAGGGGAAAGCAAGGCGGGAAAGGCACCGTCAGCCCTCACACACTCACCTCGGGCACATCGAGCTCCTCAAGCGGGGGCACCCGCAGCACCCCGGGCATGGCGGCTCTCCTTGAGCGCCCTCAGCGCCCGCCCCGCCCCTCACGGCGGCGCGTACGCGGGGCGGGGCCACGGCGGCCAGGGGGGCGGGGCCACGGCGGCCAGGGGGCGGGGCCACTGCGGCCAGGGGCGGGGCCACGGCGGCCAGGGGCGTGGCCACTGCGGCCAGGGGCGGGGCCACGGAGGCGCCGTTGCCGTGGTGACCGGGACGCGCCGTCGGGGCCGCCATGGAGCTGGTGGGGGATCGGTACCTGGGGGGCATCGTGCGGGGCAGGTGAGGCCGGGGGACAACGAGGGACACGAGGGGACACGAGGGGACCGGGGAGGGGCACGGGGGGTGCTGGGGGCAGCTGGAAGTGTGGGGTCCGGGAGTGGGCGGCGGGAGCACGGGGTGACGGAGGGCACAGCGCGGTTCGCAGGGGATACATGGGACTGGGGTGGGCAAAGGGGTATTGGGAGGGCAGGGGAGTCACCGGCGTTGCGGGTGGAAGATGGGCCTTGGGGACAAGAGGAGGGTCGCGAGGCGCTGGTGGGACCGGGTGCCACCATCCAGCCCCGCCGTCTCTTCCAGGATGGAAGGATACGGCTCCTACACGCTGCCCACGGGCACCGAGTACCGGGGCTCGCTGTGGGACGGGATGTTCCACGGCAAGGGCGAGCTGCTGCTCCCCACAGGCGGCAGCTACCGGGCGCTCTGGGACCGCGGGGTGGTCACTCAGGTACGGCCGTGGGGGGCTTCACCCCTCGGGGCATCCTCTGGCAGAGCCCCCAGCTCCAGGGAGGCTCGGGGGTGAAATTCCCGAGGCAAGGCGGTGTTTGAGCCCTCGGGGTGGCGGCAGGCTGCTGGGCAGCGCAGGGAGATTTCCCCACAAGAGCCGAGCCGCGCTGGCCCTGTCCCGTCCATCCCTCGTGGTTATTAATTCTCCACTCAAACGTTTTTTGCAGGGGAAATACACTTTTGCAGATGGTCTCGAACACGACGAGGAGAAATGGCGTTACTGCGATGGCTACGACAGAAGATTTTATACAGAAATCTGTTCTGGTTTTAAACCACCAGGTACTAAATCGCGTTCGCGATCCTGAGAGTCTGGAAGGAATTAAACGAACAACTTCGCTTAAGAAAGATTAATTCGGCTACATGAGTAACATGGAGCAGAAATGCTCTGGCTAATTTCACACAACCCTGATGCTGCCAGAAGAATGTGGACACCACCTTCCAGCAGCACAGCCTGGGATGCAGCTTTGAGGGTCTCTTGGGGCAATGACCCACAGGACAGGGCTTTATTACCTGCAGCTTTTGACATCCTAATTAACCCTTTTATACCTTTCGCCCTCGCTGCATCAGCAGGGGGCTTTTGATGCAGAGAAGTTGGGCAAAAGCAATTAGTTTGCATCCAGGACACCAAATGAAGTTTCAAGCATCTGCCCCAGGTAGCTTTTTAGTAGATAACAAAACAGATATTTGTGTT
The DNA here is from genome assembly GCF_009819655.1 of Sylvia atricapilla. NCBI lineage: Eukaryota > Metazoa > Chordata > Aves > Passeriformes > Sylviidae > Sylvia > Sylvia atricapilla. The sequence continues at coordinate 9,653,529 of NC_089158.1, forward strand.
CAGTCTATGTTTTTGCTAAAGACTTTCATAGTGTTATTATTTTTATAAACCTCAAAAGGTGGGTTTATAAGGGAAAAATAGTGAGTAAAAGCTGTAACATGATACACACAACACATAGAATATTTTAGTGATGACATGGAGTTCTGTGAAGCCAGCGAGTCTCTCCTGGCCCCATTTTGGATTTTAGGGTTGGATTTGTCATGTTAACTTGGTGGGCTGAATCACAGGGCTGTGAATGAGGAAATCAAAGTGATTGCTTTTTATCACACAATCTTTGTGTGTGCGTTTTTCCGTTTTCATTTTCCCCATCTGCAAAACTGATGAAATGTTTTACAAAATTGGTTGTGAAGTAACTGTGTTATTTTTATAGCAAACGCCATTGAGGTGTATGTTAGTTATCTTGATCAAAGGCATAAATTAAAAAAAAAAATAAATCAAACCTTTTCCCCCTTCAGGCATTCCTCAGCTTACAAATCTGGATCCTCCCAAAATAATCCCAGAAGGTTGTTATGACTGTGGTGATGGATTCTATGACCCCAAAACCAGAGTAGTTGTTGACTACAAACGCAAGTTTCTGAGAAATGCAGGTATGATTTAACTTCTTCTGCAAGATAAACTCTAAGAAGAGTTTATTTCTAAGATCTTCTAGGTTGCCTGATTAAAGCCAAAATATAAACAACTCCATGATTTGGTTCTATTATCACTGAGCTAACATATCTTTAACTTATTTATTTTATCAGTGATTTATGTATCCCCAGAGCTGTACAAATCATATTTTGCAGAATTACAATGAAGTATTCCCAAGCACGTATGAATAAATATATTTTATTACGGTTTGGTATGTTAATCTCAGAAAAATCTTCAGTCTCTCCTGTTATGATCTCAAGCAAGGGAGTGGTTGTGAGGGGCACATCACTGATCCTGAAAGCTGAAAAGCTCCATGAACCAGCAAAGTGCTTGAGCATGTGCTTATCTTTACATGTTGGAATAGTCCAATTTATTAAAATGAGTCTGGGTCTTACCTTCCTGAGCAGGAAACCCTCACCTTGGAGAGCTGTGTTTGGAGTAGAGTCTGGCAAATACACGGATAAGTCCCCAAATTAATAAGCTTTGGGGAAAGTTAGTTCTTACCAAGCCAGAAGAGAAACTTTTCAAATTAAAAGACACAGAAGATCACCAAACAGTTGACACTGGGGTAGCAAAAAAAAAAAAAAAAAAGTAATCTGACCTGAAAAAGAACTCTACTTTGAGTTCTGGCTGTTTAGTCTTTGTGTTTATCACCTTTTCAGAGCAGAGGGTTTTAAAATGAAACTGATTTCTAAAAGCAACCACCCACCCTGCTTTTTTTTTTTTCCCTCTAATGTCCAAATTGCAAAACCTCTTTTTTTTTTTTTTTTTTTTTTTTTTCCTGGGAAACAGAACATTTAATTTTCAGTGTGCTACACTTTAACAGTTTTGTTGCTTGGAAACTCTATTTTTCGGCAAATTTACTATTTGTTGTAAAAAAATTCTGCTCTGCTCTACTTTCAAGAGCTTTTGTGAGTGTGCACAGTGATATTGGAGGAGGGAAGTGGAGGGGGGGGTTTAAATGAATTGGAGATACCATCTGCTATAAAATATACCCTATGATACATGGCCTGTTTTATAAACGTTGAATAAAAACTGATCTAGATTATTACAAATGGCATTGATCCAAAATACTGGAATGCAGTGGGCCTACTGATGAGGAAGATAAGCAACATGCTTTCCAAAAACACAGGAACCTACACAGATTAGTACAGGAGGGAACGCCTTGGAATTCAATTTATTGTTTTTTAATCTGTTCTTTGAACTCATTGTCCTTTATGACATTTATCTCGAAGCCCTACAAATTATATCAATCAATATTGGCCCAGCACAGCGTGCAGCCTGACAGAATCGTGGAGATGGGCTTTGTGTGGCCCTTCCAGCCAGAGCCTGGACACAAAGTCAAAGTTGTTGATTGTGAGTGTGAAGAAGGAATGTGTCATGTAGGCCAGACCCTTCCTCTCAAGAACATGAACACAATTGAAAAACCCCGGCACTTGTTCAACATCAGAGGAACTCCTGCCGCCCCAGGAGAGATGATTCAGGGCACAAGGCCACTGAAGTAAAGAGAAAAAAAAAAATTAAAATAAAAAAAAAAGCCCAGCTGTAAGCAGAAGAAACTGAGGAAGAGGCTGAGATGACAGGGAACAGATCCAGAATTACTCCATTATAGGTTGGGCAGGAAAGAGCAGGAAAACCTCCAGGCTTCCAGCCAAGTCTTGAAAGCATCAAAAGCAGATGGTAGGAAGCATTCAGGAAGTTCTTACAACAGCTTGACAGGTTTACCAAAACGACACTATCTTCCTCAGCCCTGGCAGCAGGCTGCAGAATCCTCCAGCCCTCACCTTTCACCCTGGCCCTATTATGAAGCAATTCCTGATTGTTTCTGGGCTGTTGGTGGAGGAGAAGGAGGAATCCCTGAGCTTTGCCTCCAGCCTGGCAGCACCCAGCTACAACCCCAGAGCAGAGCATCTGAGAGAGAGGCCATTTAAAACCCCAGAGTTTGTTTCCAGCACTCCTCCGTGGAGATGAGGAAGATGTTGAGCACCACCAAGGCTCCTGAGGAGGCTGGCAAGCCCTGCCCTTTGCTAGCTCGGAGGTCTGATACTCATTTATTCAGGGACTTCTCACTGCTAGAGCACAAAAATCTCATCCTGCAAACTTAATCAGGCCCAGGGAACGAAATGACAGCAACAGCTTTTTGTTATAGGTTTTTATCTAGCAAAGTTTTCCAAATTCTCATTACAGCCTTGCTGTTATTACTGCGTCCCTTAAACCTCGGTTTCCTTGGGGATGCTCAAATTTCCCTCTCTCGATTCTCCATGTGTTCCTCAAGCTTTTTTTATTTTTTGGGGTTTTTTTTCCCCAGTATTGCGAAGTAGGCAAAATTGAAGCACATAAATAAGAATGGGAAGGTTCATTTGTAAGAAGATACGTTGTTTATTTTTAATAGATATCAGGACCAGGCTCCTGTTTCACCAGGAGTATTCCTCTTTTTTTTTTTTTCTCCCCAGAAATTGGACTCCTGGCACCTTTGTAACAGAGTTTGGGCTATAGAAAGATCGGAAGATTTCCCAGTTTTTTTAGTGAAAAGTAGAAAGTACAATATGTTATTTTTAATGCAAAGCAGGGAGGTACAAGAAGAGCTGTGACAGTCAGGTTTCAGGCCCTCTGACAATCAGAAAACCCCATAACTTTCACATAGAAAATACCATCAAAACCAGGAAATTTTTATACTGAGATGGAAAAGATCCCAGGAGATTGCCTGGGTCACCTGTCTTGATGAAAAGCAAAGATATTTCTGATGAAAATTGCCTTGTTTCTCCTGTGGTTTTCACAGGGATGGGTTCCATAATATAAAACATGCTTCTCCTTGTTCTAACATGAGAATATTTGTTCTACTATTTTCATTTTTCTTCTTCAGGTTTAATTAGTATGGTGCATAGGGGAGCTTCCTGTAGCGCAGTCTATATTTCCTGAAATATATTTGTACCTCTTCCTATAAATCAAGAGCAGAAAGACACAAAATCTGCCTTTTTCACTCAGAGCTCAGTCAGGGAACTGAATTAAGAGCAGGATTAGGCCCAGAAGACCAGGACAAGTGTCTTATTAAGAGGGGGTTTGGTGTTGCTGCAGTCCCAAGCCAGCCAGCAATCAGCATTTCTGCAAGCCTGAAAGTCTCGTGAAAAGCAGCAGGAAAAATCCTGCTGCTTCAGGAATCATTATGAGCTGAAAAGGTCAAGATTCAAGAACATTATTTTTGTATGGTTTAGAGAAGTCTGGGGTTAGACCATCCGAGGTTCCTCAGTTTTGAGGCTGGCCTGACTCCCCAGAAAAGGGGGCAAAGTTATTTTAATTCTGAGCCTTAATAATCACAGACTTACAGTTCCCTCACCTTGTTAGCCTGGGATGGAGACTCTCATGCTTCTTCTGAAAGAACTAAGAAGCACAAATATTTTGGACAGTCAGCACCGATGTGTTCAACCATTTCAGGTTTATCCCAGTACACAAATCCATGAGAAAAATCTCCTACGTTTGGACTTTTTTTTTTTCCCCTCACAACTCAGATCTGACTTGCACCAAGTGCTTTTTGGGAAATGTAGACTTTGACTTGTCTGAAAAATGCAGTTGAGAAACAGCCATAACCACTCAATAATCGCTCAGGGTAATATTTCTATACCTACCCTCGTGTACCCCAAACACATGCAGATGTTTGCGTGCTCTTTCTCAGAAACTACTGGAGAATTGGGTGTGGGATGAGGACCTGGCAATTTTTCAGGCCTGGAGTATTTCTGGAAAAAAAAAGACAGCAAATTTAACTTCGAGTCGACTGCGGTGCAGGAAAAAAAAAAAAAGAAAAAGATTGCCTGCACTGAGGGATCACGCCCGGGGCTTTATTCCCTGTTCTTCTTTGAAATTGCCCGTTCTGATGATGGAGGGAGTGGATGAACAGCCTGATTCCAGGCTGGTCCCCTAGTCATTGCCTAAGAATGTACGAGTTGTTTTGGCAGATGCCCTGAGCAAGGAGAGGAAAGCCCCAGCAATACACATACAGAGGGAATACAGTATTTTTTGTTCGAATGAATTTAGCTTCCCATAGATTTAAATGTCTACTTACAAGGCAGGACCATTTAATCTCTCGTACATTTGTTTCCTTTTTATTTGACTTAAGATACTGAATTTAGATGAGGTTTGGTTCCTACATATTGAAACTCTTAAAAGCTCTTCAAATAATTGTTCTTTGGATACTTGTTAGGCTAAAGAAATCAGTTTTGATCGGCAGTAAAAGTTCATGCTATTTTAAGTGCAATGCTATAGCTATTTTCTGTTGTATATTTAATCATTTTGAATTATATGTCATGTAAAAGATTTTAGCTCTGGGGCATTTGCCAGATGGCTGATTCTGCATTTCACACAACAAAAGAAATAATGTTTGTGTAAAGCTCTTAAAAATAGTTGGTAATCAGTATATTCTACAACGAATAGGATCCAGACCTGTTTGGAAAAAAACCCCCAGCTTTTGCAGAAATTAATTTAGAGGATTTGGTCTCTACCTCTGGGCTCTGAACAAAACAAATTGTGTCTATTGTTTGCTGATTTTGTAACATTTAACAAGTTAACTGGATTGTAAATTTTACTCATTTTTATGTTAAATGCCGTTTATTGCAATCCATTGATCTTTTTCTCTTTACTTTGGCTGACAAACTTATTTCTGAAAGCAGGGTTGTAAAGCAGAGAGCCAATACTGCTCTCAGTTTACACAACTAGAGCATACGAATGCGAGTAGCCCTTTGCTTTTCTTGCAACAGCTGGAGCACTTGTCCTTTTTACTGCTAATTCCTCTTTCTGGCCTCTTTGATTCATATTCCTCCAAAATACCCCTGCAAAAAATATTTTCTGACTCTGCCATGGCATTCAGCTTCTTCTCTTTGCCCACAAGGCTCTGCTGAGCTTCCTACAAATTCTCCCTCTGGTCTTGTCTCCTCCATCTCTCACATACTTTTTTCCCTTGCATCTAGTTCCAGGACATAGGTTTTTAGCCCCAATCGTACAATTCCAGTTTTCTGGCACTTGCTTTCCAGACTCTGTGGAAATTTCAGACATTTTCTGACCTGCTTCTGGAGGTAATATTTTTTTTAAGTCAAAAGCTTTGAAAAATGTTACCTCCAGAAGCAGGTCAGAAATTGTACTATAACTCTTTGATCTGGACCTCCAAAGTGTCACTTACCTACATCTTCCTGTTTTTTAGTCAGATAGCTTTTGTCCTGATGTCAGAGCTCCGGCTCTAAATAATCCCCAATGCTTTACAAATAAATTAATTGAGGAGCCAAATCTGAGCAGGAGGAAGAGGCAGAGCCCTGTCAGGTGTCACAGTGGGACTGTCGAGTGGGCAAGGCAAATGGCTGAGCAGTGAAGACAGCAGAGAGAAATTGAGTCCACTTCATTTAAAATTAAGATCCCAGACTCCTATGAGAAGTTGGGGTGATTTCTTACCTTTTTTTTTTTTTACTCTCCCCTAAACACTTTTTTAAAATGTTGGACCAATTTTCCTACCCATCATATGCTCTTTTTGTATCGTTTTCTATAAAAATGTGTGAAGATCAAGCACAGTTTGGATGCCACTGCAAAATTCATACATAAGTCTTTCACAGTGTCAAAGTCTGCTCAGGTGACAGAGATACTTGGAGACTTCACATCTGAGCAACCAAGAACATTTTTAGATTAAATTCAGCCAAATAGGTTATGAACCAACACAATTTACATTCCAGGCCATAGCCAGCAGTGATAATATGAACATTTGCATCATGATGTAAGTCACTACGGTAATTTCAGTAGCTATAGCTTTTGCAGATATATTGTTCCTTCTGGTTTCCTGGTCTTATCTCTTTGAAAACGGTGGAAGTTTCAGTTCCAAAGAAGGGGCATGCCAAGAATAACACCTTTGTTTGGGTGCTAACCATCCCATTGTTAATCCATTAAATAGGTTACACACAAGTTCTTATAGGCACTTATATCCAACGTACAGCTCACGCGAAAACAACTTTTACAAGAGATGGAAAGTTCATTTGGGGGCCATTTTGGAATGACAGTAATTAAAAGAGAATGGAAGGGTGAGAATTTGTGGGTGGAAGCAAAGGTTAATTGAAACCACATTTTCCATTTTCTTGCCAGCCTTGATGTCGGTGGGGTCAGGTGCAGTAAGGAAAGGGGTGGTAGGGACCCGGAGGGGGCAGTGGAAATGGAAGGGGTGTGCCAGGCAGAACCCATGGCTGAGATGCTATCACATGGCGTTGTGATTGTGCAGTGGAAGAACATGATAAACTGCGCTGCGGGTGCTGGGAGGAGTCAGGGATGTGGAAGAATTCAGTGATATTGTTGTTTACAATGGGCTGCGGGTGCTTGGCCCTCTGCAAAACCGGGAGGAAGCTCAGCTGCTGCTCGAGGATGGTGTGTTGTAAACACACCCTTCCAAACCATGGGGCATGGAAAAGCTCTGGGCAGGGCTGACCCTCAGCTGTGCCAGGGCTCCTGGTGCTGGCACACCCCAGGGACACCGACTGTCCTCCTTACAGGGATGACACCCACTCACATCAGGGCCCAACTTGCCCTTGGAGGCAACCACGGATCTGAATTTCAGAATTCTCCAGGCCCCCAGTGCAGACACAGCCTCTAAAATGCCAGGAACACATACATCCACAAAGACCTAACACAGTCAGACAAGGTTTTTAAGGTGAACAATGTAATTTTTTTCCCCTGTTCAACCCACTGGGCATTCTAATTTCAGTGAACTTCTAGATAGCTTCCTGGGGAAGCAATAGTTAAGAGAAGCCTCCATGACAATACTGCCAGTGCTGTCAGCCTCAGCTCTGTGCCATGGCAGGCACCTAAGCATGCAGAGTCCTCAGAAGTCTCTCACAGCTGAGAGGTTTCCATGAGCAACACAGAAACACGATAGTTAGAAGCAAAATCATTCTAAACTTTGCAATATGCATTTAATATAGGAAGATTAAACGCACCTAAATTACAGCGTGTTTTCATGTCATCCCTTTGGAAGCACCCTGAAGCAAGGCCACCCTGAATATTCAGCTGTTTCTAATCCCAGTTGAGAGATAAATCTGGAGTGTGGTATTTGGGGAAATCTCTTCTGCCACTACTTTCAGCCTGAACATTGGGAGGCAAGTGGTTTCATTTTGCAGAGAGCAGAAATCCACTGATTCAAGCGGGCTGCAGCTGGAGCTCACTGTGGAATACACCTAACAGTGCTTGTGACACCTGTTGGGATTTTGCTGACATTTAGAACTTCCTGAAAGCCCCCCAAAACAAGGCAGAAACTTGTCAGGCAATATTTGGTGAGAAGAACCAGTTTTGAAATGGGCAACTTATAGGAACACAATACAGCCAACAGCTTTAGCTGAGTCTAATTTACCTACAGAGAGTCTGCAGACTGACCTGATGGCTGTGTGGACAGTGTCCAGCAGGAGATCAGGAGGACTTGCACCCCTGTTTAATCACTTATTGTGGGCAGATGCTGTTTCTGGGGCCCAGTGGTGCAGGTGGCTGCCAGGGTTGGCTCCGTGTGCCTCTGCCTGCTTCATGGAAACAGCCTGAATTAATCACAAAAATAACAGAGAGCTTGTCCCAGTGTGGGCTGGCTGAGGATCTCACCCACAATACACAGATTTATTTAGTGGGTGCTAGAAACTGATCTCATTTTCGATTGAGACACAAGGAAATAATTCAAGAGCTCATCCATTACGATCTTTGCCGTCTCAGTTTCAAGATCCCAATAATATGTCGTGATAATAATAATAACAATAATAATAATAATAATAATATTTCATTGACTTAGGGAGAAATAACTGGGTAATGTTTACTAACTGCACAGGGATAGACCAGATTGCAGTGAAATGTTCAGACAAAGCTTTTTTTCCTTTACCTTCCAACACCAGCATGGTTAGTCCTCTTTCAGCAAAGTCTGTTCCTTCACTGTTTATTCTACTGAGGAAAATCTAAAAAAAGGGCTAAACTTTTAAAGATAAATATGCTGACACAAAATTCAGCACACCACAAGAAGAACCCCATTCTACCTAATTGTGCGCAGGGTGATAATTTAGCACTGATTAAAGAGTTTGTATTTTTTTTTCAAATCTTTTTTTAAAAGGAAAATTACTTCTGAAGGTGAAGATGTGCTTAGACAATCATATTAACATATTCAAACAATCGCAATTTGCAAAATAGTAATTACAACTCACTATCTGGTAGCATTAATCAAACCTCAAGGTTTAATTCCGTTTTAAATATTGATGAAATGTGATTCTCCAATCTAACCCTGGTGTTGCAGGGTTATGGAAGCAGCCAGTGGCAGAAAAAGAGGAACGTGTAGTTAACAAGCAGCTGCCACAAAGAAGGATCGGCATCTGTGATTTAAATTGTTAGCTGCACAGTCAGGTAGAGTGTAAAAAGGGTAGTCAAGAGGCTGTTAAGTCCATTGCTGCCAATTACTAACAATCAGGGAGGAGCTTTAAGACTTGTTCAGTACAATAAACCCAGTTTGTCTTGTTTCAGGGGTTACTACTGAAGAGGTTGCAGCTGCACTGATTCAAATAGCCCTAAAACTACAGTAATTATCAACCAGTCTTCTTTAGTGTAGCAAAAGTATGTTTTACCATAGCTTAACTCTTTACATTCTAATATTTTCCTGCCTCCTCTCCCATAGCCAGCCTTGGAGCCATTTCTGTGGTTCTTCTTCCTATCCTGGATCAATTCTTTCATTTCCCCTTCCCGAGACCGAGGAGCAGTTGTACATCCCACTGGGCTGGATGGCAGCTCTAGGGATTTACTTCACGTTGAGTGGTTACATCTCTTTTCCCAACAAAGTTGAAATTTGCATCGCTCCTTCCGTTTTTACATCTGGTTAAACCCCGTGCTGGTTAAGCAGGGCCAATGAACACATATTTAATTTGCATGGGCTCAGATCACTGCAGAAGCCAAGACGTTTTGGAATCAGTGTGGCAAAGGCTAAGATCCCTGGGGTGACTTGTGCTTTCCCAGGAAATCCCAGGGTGCAGCATCAATTTGGGCAAACCGAGGGGATGTTGGAAACCTGTGAAGCCAAGTTCACATCTGCCTTTCTTTGTGCTCCTAGCCTTGATGCTCAGCCGAGTGAGCCCTGCCAAAGGCTCAGACAGACTCAGGCTGGTTATTTCTAGCACTCAGGTGAGCCAGGTGTGCCCAGCCACACACAGTGACGCACAACATCTCTCAATTTTCTTATTCCTTCACCCTGGCAGAAACAGACAAAAGTTTCCTTTTTGTGCAATTATTATCGACTCAGATGAAGTTGGTTTTTTGGTTGTTTTTTTTTTTTTTTTTTTTTTAGCTAAGGCAATTCCAGCTTAAACCACAGAGACTGGACAATATCTGTCACAGGCAAAGCTCACGTGATCACAACACCTCCATAGAACAAAAGCCAGCACACTGATTATGGCTCGGATGTTGTTTTTAAGAAAGCTGGAGGACCACATTTGCATTCCTGTTGCAGCCCTCGGTGGAATCTGCCTGTGAGGATTGCTTGGTCTTTAAAGCAAGATTCTGTGCTCATGTTTTTAATTTCCCTTTTAGCATATTTTTTTTCCCAGCATCTATTTTCTCCTACTTTACACCCGAATTAGAAACGTGCCATTAACAGGGTATTTTGTTGTGGATCTGTGGATCTCTAAGGAATAAAAAAAGAGATCAGCGAAGCACAGAAAGGGCTGAACTTAGCTATTTCATCCAAATTATGACTATTTTGCAGCCATTAAAGCAAGAAACTTGGCACCTTTCCTGCCCTCACCAGGATGCCAGTGGGGCTGGGTGTGAGCAGCACCTCACGGCCAGCAATGAGAGAAAAGGGAGGGCAGCATGAAAATAAAAGAAAAAAAAAGGGTAGAAAAAATAAAAAACAAAGCTTGATTCACAAGCCACCACAGTCAATTGGATTAACCCTCAAGCTTGACAACTTGTGCATCAGAATTTGTCACATACCCCTCTCTGGGAATTTCTCACCTTAACACTTCATACCCAGGACCTTTCTACCTTTTTGCATTTCAAAAGCTCCTCCGTCCTGCTTTAACATAAAGATACATACTCCATAATCAAAAGATCTCCATGAAAATTTGACTCCTAAAGAAGCAACATGCTTCTTCTTTTTTTTTTTCTTTTTTCTTTTTGTATTTTTTCCCCTGCCTAAGCATGCAAAGCACCTAAGGGTGCTCAGCAGGGTGAATAAATGGGACCGTGATGGTCACAGCACTGGGGTTACACCCCTCAGTTCCATCCTCCTCCCAATCATCTGGTTTTGTACATAACAAGGTTTTGTACATAACAAGGGCTGCCACAAACCTTCAAAATTCAGATTTCTACACACATCACAAGCAGTTAATACGAATTTGTTAAAGACAGTGGTAAACACAAGAAGCAGCTCGAATATATTGCATTTATATAAAAATAAATACAGGTATTGTTGTAAGTAATACTTGGATTTTTTTTTCTCCCCCAAGGCTTTTTGAAGTTTGTTTTCCCTGGTTTACTAGACACATCTCTTTTCTCCTGCACAAACACAAAGGAAAAGGCTGCAGAACAGTTTTTGGAGACAGGACTATTTAAATCCCTGAAATTAAGAAGCCACAACTCAACATTCGCCAAGCTATTTTTTTGTAAATCATGCAGAAAATTACTATTCCAACTTTGCTGGTCAGTTGTTTTTTGGGGTTTTTTTCCCTACATTGTCTTTGCTTTTATTTTCTTTCCACACTGTCATTATGCTCTCAGAATAAATACGACAGACATGAATACTAACAAGGGACACAGGAGTTGGTCTAAAATATCTCTCAGCCACTGCATCAGCTTATCAATACCTGCCACAACATACATCTCAAAAAACAGCATGGAAAGAAAAGCTGAGAGACAAGAACCTGAGATTTTACTGTAAATTCTTCTTTACCTTCACTTTTTATAAACCGACAAGCAACGCAGCCAGAGCTTTTAAAAAATGCCTATCTTAATTTCTGATAGTTTCAACATTTCTCCTGGATATTTTGGCCAAAAAAGGCAAAATATAAAATCTTTACATGTAAATCTCGTGGTTCAAGCAAGCTAAGCTTCTCAAACAGATGAATTATCAATCTTTGTCACAGACCCAGTGCCTCCTGCCTTGACAAATTCCCACACAGCAGCACACAATCTTTTAAACAAACAAAAAAATAGGAGTTTTCTAAGAGATACCAACGGCTAAAAAACTGGATTTATTTTTCAAAGGGAAAAATGGAGCCCAGGGATGCAAAGAGCAGCTCTGACCCGGGGATATTTAATGTTTTCTCTCTCTGCCTTGCAGACGATGAGGAGCACGAATGGATCCTTCGGACCTGCCGGAAAGCCTGGGTTATAACAACTGAGCAAAAACCCAAACCAGAAAACAGCTTTTCCTAGACGACATCCCAGCCAAGCAGGTAATCTGATTCACAATAAATGCAATTTGTCCTCGCGGATTTGTCTCACCCTTTCCCTCGACAGGAATATAATCTTTCTGTCATCTTTGTCAGCTCAAAGGAAAATGGAAATAATCATTTAATCAGTCATGCTGAGCAAAAGCCACGGCAAAAAAAGCTGACTGTACTCACAATAATATTCCTGAGAGGTGTGCAGTGTAGTATGTATAAACATTATTAAGCCTGAAAACAATTTGTTAAAAAGAGTGCCTCAGATTCGGTGTTGAAGTCATTCAAATCCATCTTAATCAACATTATTTTCCCAGATTTTAGTTAGCTGTCCTGGTGAATTCCTTTCCTCTCTTTTTGCTCAGTACTTTGATATTGATTGATCATTGTAATAATGTACACCAGAGGTATTCTTTAATGACTGGTTTGCTAACTAGGAAATTATATCCATTTACTACGAACGTTTGTTGAACTCTCCTGAAGCCAGAGTTTAACAAAATAATAAAAGAGGAAAACTGGGTGGGTTGCTGCTTGATTAGTAAGCCAGAAAGTATTTAAAAATAAAATAAAATGGAATTACATCATTTTCTGGATGTAAGTGCCAGCACTTCTACTTGCATTAACTTTATTTATTACACAAATAAGACATTTACAAAGCACAACATTAAAAGTATGTAACAAAACAGACATTGGTTTTACAAAAAGTGCTTACAATTTTGTTTTACTTTTTTTTTTTTAAAATAAATATTAGTCTTGACTGTCCACTCATTCAGAGAAAAAAACTTTTTAACCATTGTAGCCAAGACATGCAGAATTGCAACATGCTACAACAAAATGATTGGCAGATGAAATAAAACTGGTGTTTAGTTGGCATCCTACAGATAAATCACTGGTAGTAGTGCAGGATTGGTCCCCACTCCCTGTCCCAACGAGTGAGTTCTGTAAGCACCTTTAGCTCGGGCATTGGGTTAACCAGCATGAGCCAGAAAAAAAAAAAATCACTGGTGATAAAAGCTGAAACCATCCCACCTCCAGAGCCGAGCTCTGTTAGTCACCTTATTAAACTGGAGTGAAGAGCCTCTCACTGGGCTGTCTTCAGTGGATTCTGTCTGCAAAAGGGTTTGTAAATAGCAACTGGAAAAGTTGAGTGCGTGGAGTCTGCATTGCTGCACCAGAACCCATCTGGCAATTACTGAATAAACTAAGAAAATGAGAATGACTTTAATTTTATTTTTTTTTTTTAAATCCACAGACAGGAGATGAATGCAAATGACCTGAGATAAGGTTTGGTTCAGTGGCAACAGTCAGTGTGAAATATGTTGTGAAACAATGTATTGAATAAATTAGAAGATTTCTTACATTCTTGGTACAGTTGAGTATTTTCCATACACATAATTAGCTCTAAAACTGCACAAGCTGAATTGCTTCCAGTTTTTGCAAACAATTTGGGCTTAATATAAACAGAGCCTGATTTCTGAATTAGCAAAAGCTGCTCCTGGCTACTTATGGGGGGAAGTGCCCCGAGCACAGTCTGTGGTGAGCCCACATCCCTGGAGAGAAACACCTACATTCCCTCAGCTCCTGCCCTGCCGTGGTATCACTTACAAACCCTTGGGTAGCCAGGACATTTCACAAGTGGGGTTTTTTTTTTCCTCATCAAGTTAGTATTTAGCAGATATATATTTCATCGTTTCCCTTTCATTGCATTGCCAAGGTAGAGGGGAGAAAACGCACCAAACCCTTTTCTCCCTCAACAGAACAGTTGTGGCAATCTCAGAGACTGTGGGATGTCAGGGCAGGTCACAGCCTGAAGTCTCTCCTTCAGTTATTCAAATGGAATAACTACCCAATTCCTTTATGGCACTAATTCCACAACTAAAGATGTGCACTAATGGTCGTTAGGATGTGCAAGCACAAACGGAGAACAAAGTCAGGCCCCAGTGATCCCCAGGAGCATCTCAAGGCTGGCACATGGACACAGCAACCACCTCCACCTGTGATGTAAAACACTCAGCCAAGGGAACACTCATCCTTCCCTCATTGCTGTGGACAAGGACAAAAAAGGACTGCACCTGGAGCAGCTGGTGACTGTCCCCTCCCCAAGGGGACATCTCTCTCTGCAGAGGTGGTTCCAGTCAGGTCAGGCGTGCAGGAGAGCCTTTTCACTGCTCACACTCTGGAAATGGTCACTCACACATCAGCAGGTGACAATAATAGTTTGTGGAACTTAATTCTCCTCTCTCCTTTCAAATGTTATTTTGAATTAGGACTAGAGCTGCTGGCTGTAATTTGACAGATACTGGCCCAGCTGTCCGAGGTAGTACCATCACTCTCTTAATAACACTTACACACAGCAGAGTGTGTGTGTGCGTGGATTTGTTCCAACCAATATCACCGTGTGCTCGTACTCAGTTCCTTCCCAATCCAAGGGATCTCGATGGCCACCTCAGCAGACATCCCCATCTCCCCACTCCCGGAGCGTTCCTCGTGCTTCAGCTGGAGCCACGTGTCTGGCTGCTGGTGTCACGTGGAGTTCAGGGACACGGGCAGGAGAAGGCTCCCCACGTGTGCAGGATGGGCTAGCCAGAGCAGTGGGATGGTTGCCCACCCCAGCCCATGCCCACAGATTGATCCAGGATCTCCCGGAGAGGAAAACGCACGTGTATCTACAGTTCCAATTAAAAACAAGTTATGTAACAGATGGATTCCCATCTCCTGCTCCTTGGGCACGGTTCAGGCGTATCCCTCACTAGCTGTGGCTCAGGGTAGGCTTTCACATTCTTGGAAGAGCGGCCTCACAGACACTTCACAGCAGGACAGACCCATGTGCTTGCGTGGAGAGAGGTTTTGTTACAGACCTGCTCTTGGCTCGGTGCAAACTGAGAAGGGCTGGCAGAGGTCACTTGTTTACTTTTCATTATTCCCATCAATGAAGGAGGATCATTTTGGAGTCCTTTTCCTGACTGCTGAGCACTTCCTTTGCTGTTGCCATGAGCCCAAGCCGTTCTCCTGGGATGCCCCCTGATCCCAGGGCCTGGCAGGACCCACAGCTGTACCCCAGCAAGGGAGAGCAGGAGGGCAGAGGGGATCAGAGTGATGCTGCCAGGCAAAGGAAGATGCCATCCCCTTGCTGGCCACTTGGCCTTACTGTGCCTTTCACCTTTTTAACTGGTCTCCAGTTTCTACCCAACTCTTTCCGCTGACTGAACTTGAGGCCACAGCAGGGCAGGACATTCCTACACCTTTATGGCCACCTTCCATTGAGCATTTCCCAGTCCCAGAGTATGGATTGTCTGAGAGTTTCCTGTAGGTGCATTCTGAAATCACCCATTTGTGATCCGATAGGACTCCAAGGAAATAAAGTAGCTTGTTAATAAAGAACGAGAGTAAAAAAACTTAAAATTAAAAAAAAAAAAAGAGAGAGATTTGGCAGATGGCTGTGAGAGGAGAGAGATATTCAGTGTTCTAAGAACAAGTCAGCAATCAAAAACTTCAGGGTGCTAAACCTGGCTCTGCCACCAACCCTCGTGGTTCCTCTCAGGTTAGGACATCTCTGCTTCCCCTCCTATAAAACGGGGGGAAAAACACTAAGATTTACTTACCTTTGAGTGATCAAAGGACATGTGATTCTAAAGCACTTTGAGGAGGAAGAAAAACTGCCTATTTCCAGCTGGCATCATGTTTTCCACTCAGTGGAGTCTCAGCTACCTGTGAGTTTGGCTCAGGAAGGTCTGTCTATATATCGAGTTGCTGAGCCAAAAAAGCCAATTTCAGGTTTCAGACATGCAAGTGGAAAAGGAGGAGGGATGTCCAGGAACTGCTTCACTGGTGCAAAAAAGAGAATCAGGCCAAACCACGTAAATTCCTCCTTCCTTTTGCCTTCAGAGGTGATCATCGACCCCCCCAAGACTCGGCGTGTTCTGGGTTCTTCATATTCCCATGGGTTTGGGAGCAAGACTTGCAAGCACAGTAGAGTCACCAGTTTTGACTGTGTCTGGCACTGCCTCGGAGAGACTCACGGTCATTCTACAAAGTTCCACAAGAAACAAAGTGTAAAATGTAACTCTGCACTCAACACACACACACACAGAGTGTCGCCGGAGAAATCGGAGCGGACGCGAGGTGCTGGTCAATGGAAAGAACTGAGAGTGCTGGCTCTGAGCTTCTCCCCGGGCTGTGTCAGCGGCTGAGGGGCAGTGCTGCTGGTAGGGCCATGGGCAGGTGAGGAAGAGCCCGAGCAGTCAGTACTGAAAGAGGATGACCTGCGGGAAAAACGGCAGCGTTCAGAGAACAGAGCCCTCGCCGTGGCCGTGTGTTTGCAGCGGGGAACAGAACACGCACGGGCTCTGCTGTGGCAGCCACTTCCTCGCAGGAAAACCCTCTCTGGAGGAGCTCTCAGCCCTGCCCGGGTGAGGAGCAGCTCAGGTGGGTCAGGACTGTGGTAGAGGTTCACCACACCTTCGGCTGTGAAACCAAATAAACCAGGCAGCAGCCCAAAAACAGCGGTTCTTTCATCTGCTCCGTGATATAGCAGCTACCAAGAAAATGACCATGATCAGGGGTCCTGGCTGTGCTCCTCGCTCGCTGACCAGCACAGGGTCCCCTCAAACACTGCCCCTCGCTGCCCTGCAGGTCCAGCCCCTTCCCTGCCAGGGGAAGCAGCTGCTGAACTGGTCTCAGCTCAGTTCTCACCAGCCACTGCACTGGGCACCCCAGAGGAGGGTGAGGAATGCCTCACACTCAGAGGGAAACACACACTCAGCGTTTGAATGTGCTTTCCCAGGAGCTCAGCTATCTCTGCCTTTCAAAATTTTTGGATGTGGAGGGAAAAAAAAAAAAAAAAAGCTACTTCAGTTTTCAGGAATTCAACATGCAAGTGATTTGTTTAGAAAAGGAGCTGGTTGGGGGGCAGCTCCGTGTCCTGAGAACCCTGTTCTGCAACAGCTGCGAGCCAGTAATTGCATTTAAATCAGGAGCTGCTTGCTGCAGTGAAGCCTCTCTAACAGCAGCACCGGGAGCGTGTATTTTCTGAAAACTCTGCAGCTTGCTGGGTAGATATGACAAAATGGTAGAATTTAGACTGAAAAAGTATCTTTGCTTCTGCCCATTGAAACAGAGCTCAATAAACTGCTGCTACTGCACTAAGATCAGACAAGAGAGGTGCTATGAACTTCTAACAGTAAAGACAAAAGCTAAAAACCATTCGGAGTTGCCAAAGGCTCAGAGTTCCCTCAAAAGGAAATCACTGAAACGAGGGTCCTAAATAAAACCTTCCAAACCTAAGCATGTCTGAGAAGTCCTGCCCCCAATAAGCTGTGTGTTAGAACAGACACTGTAAGAGCTGAACAGAAAAAATATCAACATGCAATATTGTCTCCTGGCCAGACATTGTGAAATAACATTCCTACTTCAGCTATTGTAACAGCCAGTTGTTATTATTTTTAAGCAATACTGCAATCCGCAAGAAATGAATCTTTTTTTGTTGTTAACTCATGGAAAACTGGGAAGTTAACTCATGGAAAACTGAGGAATTAACACATGCTGGAGGTCCCCCCTGCTCCGTTAACAACCAGGTTCTGTTCACACTGAGCACACCTGCAGGTGCCTGAGGAACGGAGCAGGACAGAGCTCAGGAAGGGGAAAGCAGGGAGGATTCAGGCAGGAGGATGTGAGAGCCTTCAGTGGACGCAGGCACAGAGCCCCAGCAGCCAGGGAAAAAACACAGCGATGCCATTTGGACCAACAACAGTGGGTACATCAACCTCAGGGCCCCCAAAACTAAGGGGAGACACTCGGGTGGGTGGCAGCTGCCGGGAATCATGGAGAAGCAGTGATGCTGACAGGAGACGGCGGTGGCAATGATGTGACACACAAAACCTTTGCTACAGCGGAGGGTGGGCCCCAGAGCCTGGAACGGGGACTACATTTACCTTCTCACCCCTATTAGATAGTGGTCCTTCCATGTCTGCTTTGAGGTGCACTGGTGGAGCAGTGTAGGGAAGTCTACAGTGCACTTGTCCACACTGTACCTGACCTGTGGATGAGAGGAGGGCTTCAGCCTCTGTTACTGCAAACAACACACACCATCCATCCACCACGGCTGGTTTTCCTGCAGGGAGCAGGAGGTGCCTCAGCCAGAGCCTCACCAGGGCCAAAACCTCTGTCCAGGCATGACCAAAGCTGCCCATCGCTCACAAATCATTCCCTGGCGCTGGGAACTGTCAGAGGAAGCAGCTCTGCTGTCCTCAGCAGGAAGGAGACCACTGAGCACTGAGCAGGGCACACTCACACCTCTTCTCCATGACACAGAGAGCACAACAGGCCCGAGGACCACTCAGGTCAAACCCAAACACCAATTTTCCTGGGCACGAGTTAACCCCAAAGTTTATCAGACACGAGGAACAGCACAGGCACCATCCCCACACCCGCAGCACCTGGAGGGATTTACCACCGCCTCTCCCGGGAGCTGCCCCTGCCCTGCCCTGTCCCAGCCCTGTCCCAGCCTCTTACTTTCGATGTATCCGTGCAGAGTGACCATCCGGGCCCGCTCCGGGCTGCTGAAGGGCGAGTAGTGAATGTCATCGGGCAGCGAGGAGGGGATGCGGGACGGGGGCGCTCCCGACGGCGGCACCGTGTGCTGCGGGGTGTGTTTTTTATGGCGGGCTCTGCAGTTTTGAAACCAAACCTGAAACGAAAGCGGAGAGACGATGGGGTTAAAGCGTATTCCTTCCTTCACCAGGGTCCTTGGACGGGTGTTTTTTTCATCCAAGTGTTGCCAAAAGAAATGAAATGAAATAAAGAAAGCTGCACCTCACCAGCTTCGACTGGTTTGTGTCATACTCACCAGAGCAAGAGTGAAGCTGCATATGCAAAGCTTTGTCCCTGCAAATAGTGGGAGCTCCTTTCAAGGTCTTATTTAAATTTTAATCAGCAATCCCAGCTCACCCAGCCTAAAAGCACAGCTGAGATCAGTTGGGACACTTGAGCATTGGCAAGGAGAAACAAGAGGAGACAAAAACCAGCAGAAGCTTAAACTAGGATAAGCTGTGACTTTAAGAATGATGAAAACACTATTGTTTTGATCACTTGTGGTTTATCGTATTCAAAAGCCCCATCAGTGGAACATTAAAGCTGAGAAAGGAGGGTACAGTGGTGGGATACAACCACAGTCTGTGTGAGCAGCAGGTACGAGATCTCTGATCACATCTCACTGCTTCTAAGCAAAGGAGTAGTTAGGGAATTCCACCCTAGAGATAAAACATATATGGAAGGGGTTTTTTAATGCTAAAAAGGTGATCTGTTCCTTATGCTTTAATTTTTGAGAGATAGCTGGGAGTAAAAACCTTCTCCAAGACTGAGTGAAGATCAGCTCTCCAAGGCAGAGCACACTGGACCACAGAGAAGGAAAAGGTCATAAGCATTTGACAAATTGTTTCCTGTTCAAAGCGCCTTTAAAAAAAAAATCCACATAAAAAATCACCCGGTGTGCAGCCTGCTTGATCTTTACCTAAACGAAGAGTCGCACTAAAGGGAGGCTCGAGCCAGAATTTCACGAACAAAATTTAAATGTGTCACTGACAGAACAATCTTGGATGAAAGCCCCAAATTTATTTCGAACGCCCGTGTTTTTATTGTATGCAGAAAGTATCCGAGCAGAACGTTATAGTGATGAGTACGAATGTCACCAAGAGGCAGAATTGGGCTGTCTGTGAGCTGGGAGCTGCAGAGGGGACATTTCTCAGCCCTTAACGCATCACTCGCTGTCCCCTCCCAGATCAGGCGTGGGGACATCCCTACCGCTGTGTCGCCTGGGGCTGCAAAACCCCTTTCTCTTTAAACTTCTCAATCCTTGCTTCCTCGGCGCTGGAGAGCTCGGCCGGCTGGTGGCAGGGCCGGCTGCCGGGGACGCTGCCACATTCCCTGTCAGCGGCCGGGACACAGCACAGCGCTCCAGGACCTGGGGCTAAGGGCGGCTTCCCCACACAGTGATTTATTGCCGATGCCTGCGGCTGTCGGGCTTTCGAGTCATTGCATCACCAGAGGGGAAAAACAAACAGAAACCCCAGAGCGACACCGAGAACAGAGCGGTGCGGGAGCAGAGGAGGCGACACGAGGAGAGAGGCGGCGGGACGCTGCTGGATGTGAGGGGCCGGGGCCAGGAGCCCCGGGGCTGTGTGCCCTGTGTGCTGCCAGCCTTCGGTGTCCCCTCCGTGCCCTGCTCGGGGCTGCTCGGCCCTGCCCTCACCTGAATGACCCTCCGGCTCAGCCCCGTCATGTCCGCCAGCTTCTGCAGCGTTTGTGCGTCGGGGTTGTTGTCCTGAGCGAACTGTGCCTGCATGACCTGTGGAGAGAGCGGAGAGAGGGGCTCGGGATGAGGCTGGGGGGTCACGGAACCCCCCTCGGCCCCCCGGAGCTCCGGCCCTACCTGCAGCTGCTCGGCGGTGAAGGAGGTGCGGGCTCTCTTGGCCGGTTTCGGCTGGCTGTCCTGCTCCGAGGGCACAGCCCCCTCCAGCGTGATCCCGTTGCCTGCGGGAGAGCCACCACAGGTCACAAACACTCCTGCACACCTGTCCCCAGCGCGGGCGGGAGCTGCTCGTCTTGGGGGGACACCACACCTGGTGGCATCACAGCCTGGGAGCACCCAGAGCATCCCTGGCTGCAGTGGGAGCAGAAAAACAGAGCCAGCACTGCCACTCAGGAGTGCCCTGGGCTGCTGAGTCCCTGCACACACATGGAAGGAGAAACAACAATTCCCCAAGAGTTTACTGTGGAATTAAGAATAATGGAAGTGGTGGAAGCCAGAGGGAATCAGGGGAGACAGCAGCAGGAGGAGGGTCAAGGTGGTGTGTGAGGGCAGGCACTGATGTCCCTGTGGCCCTGACTCGAGGTCACCACTTGGCCGCATTCTCCAGGGAGTGGCTCAGAAAGGGCCCCTGTCTGTGCCAGGCTCACCGACATCCATCACTCCTGCCCCTTGCTACTCCCTGTGACCCCGTTCTCCCTCGTGGGCGCTGCCTCCATCAGTCCTTTCATTTGCTCAGAGCATTCCAGTGAGCTCTGTGCTCCTTTCCCCAGCCCCAAATCATCCCGGCTCCCCGACCTCCTCTTCCTCCTGCCTCCCAGAGCAGCAGCAGGAGCAGCACCATCCCCACGGCCTTGGGGTGGCCATGCCCTGGGCAGCAGCCACACTAATGGGGACACTCCAGAGGGACACTGACTTCCCCCTTGCCCAGCACAGTGTCGGGGTGAGCCCAGCCAGCCAGAGAGGGTGGCCAGAGCCTCACTCCTCACCAGAGCTCTGCTGCAGCCCGGGTCACACCTGGCTGCTGCTGGCAGCGTGGGGGAAGCAGCTCTGGGTGAGGGATGGGTGAGGGCTGGGTGAGGGATGGGTGAGGGATGGGTGAGGGCTGGGTGAGGGATGGGTGAGGGATGGGTGAGGGAGGGCAGCAGAGCAGGGCTGGCTCTCACCCCGCTCCCAGGATGCGCCTGCACAGCCCGGGAAGTGCTCCACAAGCTGGACCAGGCTGTGATTGTCTTGGCTTGAGTTGAAGGACTTTCTCATATAGTTTGACTTGTTCTTTTCGGATGATGAATGGGACTCTGACTCCAGCAACATCTGTTTATTTTTCTTGTATGTAAAACCTCATGTGCAGAAGAAATTGCTGGGTAATTACTGGAGGGGGGAGCGTGGCCCTCCAACTCCACAGCAACTACAGCTCTCCCAAGTGATCCCACCCCCTTCTCAAAACCCCTTGGACGCAGGTAGTGACACCTGACACTCACCAGGTGCCCCAGCACTGCCTAACACTGGTGCTCTGCCCACACCAGCAGGTTGTTCCGAGCAGCAGCAGCAGCAGCAAACCCACCATCCCAGCCCCCAGCTGGGGCAACAGCTCTGCAGGACTCCCCGGTGCCAGATCCTGCTGTCCTCACACTCTCCTGCTCCCCCAGGACACGTGGCTTCTCCCCCTCCCTCTTTGCTCCCCATCACCTCCCCCAGGCCCCCACAGCAGCTGACCATATGGACCAACACACTGCGAGCCACGTCCCGAGCCGGGACCCTCCCAGCCCAACTGGGCACTCTGTTTTCATCCTCTGACTCAAACGCAGTAAACAGAAACGTATTATCTTCCTGTCAGGTTGTGAATGGTTTCCACATGCTGCATGGGCCAGGACATGGCGTGTGCCCACCGTGTGCTGAAGTATTTTCCACCACGGTTCAGGTCCTGGCACTGCCAGGATTGGACTAACCCCACAGATTTGTTCCTCTGAGCATGTCTCTGGGCAGTGCCGTTCAGGAGGGTGGGGAAGGGACAGGAGCCGCAGTGCTGTGTGACCTCGGTGGCACTGGCTCGATGGCACTGGAGGCTGGCTGGCCGTGGAGCAGCACTGTCCAGCTGGGAGTGGCATGACCCCAGACGGGCAGGGCAGGTGGAAAATGATGGCAAAGTTTTGTCGAATCGCCAATCCCACCTTCTACATTTATGCCTCACAGCCTCAAAATCCCAGAGGCTTCCTCACACTCTGCACTCCAGGCTCTGCAGAACCAAGCCCTCATCCCTGGGGTCGCCCACGGCACACAGGTGGGCCACGAGCCACAGGTGCCACCAGCACATCACACCTCTGCCAGCCCAGAGCCTTGTCCTCAAGACCTCCAGGACCACCCATCACCCCTTTATGACAACCACAGAACCCACCCCAGCACCCTGCGCTAAGCTCCGGGGACAGTGACACCCTGCTCTAAAGCTCCAGGGACAGTGACACCCTGAGCTAAACCTCTGGGGACAGTGACACCCTTTGCTAAGCTCCGGGGACAGTGACACCCTGAGCTAAAGCTCCGGGGACAGTGACACCCTTCGCTAAGCTCTGGGGACAGTGACACCCTGCCCTAAGCTCAGGGGACAGTGACACCGTGTGCTAAACCTCTGGGGACAGTGACACCCTGCCCTAAGCTCAGGGGACAGTGACACCGTGTGCTAAACCTCTGGGGACAGTGACACCCTGCCCTAAGCTCCAGGGACAGTGACACCCTGCCCTAAGCTCCGGGGACAGTGACACCCTGCAGGGGACGAGGCCGTGACCGCCGGCGCTCCGTACCGTTCTCTGCCGCTCTCTTGAGGTTCTCGATCATGGTGTCGTAGTGGATCCGGCAGAGCACCTTCTCCTCCACCAGGCCGAACTCCTCTCCGGTGGAGAGCTGTCTCTTGCAGGAGAAGCAGGCGAAGCACGCCAGGTGGTAGGCGTTGCCCCGCGCCCGCCGCACCCAGTCGCTGGCGTAGATCTGCCTGCCACAGCGGGCACACTTCGTACCGAACCGGCTGCGGGGGAGAGGAGGCAGGTGAGGGCAGGAACAATGAGGACAGCAGGGGAGGACAGGCAGCACGACGCCAAGGTGCGGGTTCTGCTGCCCACCCCATTGCTCACCCCCTCCACCTCAAGCCCCACAACACCCACGCGTGGAGAGCCGCAGTGGAGCCCCCAGCAGTGCCCTTGCCGTGGCAGCGGTGTGGGCAGCAGCGGGGTGTAACTCGTCGCACCAGATGCAGCCGAGGGGCTGAGGTGACGCAGCGCCGTGAATCAGCTCCCAAGCCCGTGGGTTTTTTATTTTGATAACAGCCAGTGTGACACTCGCATGGAAACTGTGTCAGGGCTGGTTCTCTCTCCCGCTGCCATAAATCAAACCATGTGTGTTCTCCTCACACGTACAGGCGCACACATCTGCCTTTTTTCCCCCCGTGGAGGAGGTCTCCTCACTGTGAGAGGATGATGACTGCGCTGGAGAGAGCTGTGCTGGAAGGTAGCTCAGCACAGTGATGAGGCAACAAGACAGGCAGGATCCCCTCACCAGTGTGTGAAAACCCCCGTTCAGGATGCTGATGATCAACGGCAGGTGAGTCACAGGGAGCAGCAAAGGTGACCCTGAATCCCCAGGGCAGTGTCTGACACGAGGCGCCAGGCATGGCCTTGGTTTGACATCTGCATTTCAATATTACTGTTTAAAATAATAAATGCAATGAGCAGCAGCGAGAGCATCGGGAGAGAAGGGAGCATCTCCTCTTCCACCCCAGAGGTGATACTGGCTCCAACACAGCCACTGCACTTCCCCAGCACTGCCTCTGCCACCTCAAGCTCCCGAGGGCTCCTGCCAGCCCCTCACCACGGTGAGAAGCAGAGCCACTGGCAGCCCCGAGCAGCTCCAGCATCTCCCAGTGCAGGCACAAAACACCAACGAGAAACAACCAGAGCAAGCGACAGGAGAGACCCCACACCACAAACCCGAGGAACTGCTGCCCACCGTGGGCCCAGCAAGATGTGGAAATACTGTCCTGTGCTGGGATTACTAATAGCAAAACTATTTGGGAAGAAAAGAAGGGTCTAAATTTTTCAGCCTGACCATAGCTGACCAAAAAAAGAAGAAGAAGAAAAAAAAAGAGGACATTTCTGTGCTGAAATTATACAGAGACTTAGCTAAGAGACTTCACTAATTTACTTCAGATGGGAACATTGTAAACTGACTTTGTGCCAGCTCGTTTATATAAACGCACAAACAAAAGAACTGTATTAATTTTTTATTTAGAAATAAAGATCATTCCTGTAAATTGAATTACTTTGAACAATGTGCTATGTAAACAGTCGTACTTGCTGAGCAGTATCAGGCGAGGGGCAGGAGCACGGAGCTAATGGCACGTGGTGATCGCCACTCGAATCCCAGCCCGGGCAGGGGGAGCACAGCACGGCGGCGGGGGAAACTGAGGCACCACCCAGAAAAGGTCACACATCAGCTGCTGATGTGGAGGAGACACCCAGGCATCTCCTGAGGAGCGGGCAGCACCCCTGGATCGGCAGCGGTGCCCAGGGAGCCGGACAGGGTGTGCTGAAAAGTGCTGGGGTTTGTGTGGCCGTGGCAGCAGCACAGACGGGCTGATGCCACTGTCCCTGCAGAGCCACGGCAAGAGCAGAGCACAGAGAGGCTGAGGCTCAGCAGCAGTGCAGGCACGGGGCTGCACAGCCTGCAGCACCGGCAGCCGCTGTGCCTGCAGCTCTCAGCCGGCTCCTGTCTGCAGCACCGCTGCAGCGACCAGAGACAGAGCTGGGGCCAGCGCCAGCACACACTGTCACCCAGCAGAGACTGTCACTGCGGGGACAACCACCACGGGACCACCGCTGTCGGGGACACGGGAATGGGGAGAGAAATGCCTGCAGGAAATCTGCTCTGACCCATCACTGCTGCAAATAACAGCTCAAATATAACAGGATTTAGTTCACCAAGGTCGCAGGGCAGTGAGAGCCCGAAGAGCCCCCTCTACTTGGGGCAGTAGAGAACAAGGAGAAGGGCTCCACAGGACTCCTGCCATCTGCCACAGGGGTGGGAATGGGGACAGGGCCACACTGCAGCAAGAGACACAAGCAGAAGGATTTGTCCAAGCCCATAACTGTGGCACAAGCTGGAGCATCACCAAACACGACCAGAGCCAAGAGTTCCCACCTGCATGTACGCTTCGTGGTCAGGTGAGCAGATCCTCACCCCAAAGGTCAGCTCTGGGAGATGGAAACTGACAACAACGCTACCAGGAAAGACTCATCCCAGAGAGACTCATCCCAGGAAGACTCATCCCACCTCCCCCAGGGGCGGCTGCATCATCCGGGGTGCGGGAAGAGCAGAGGCGGGAGGATGCCCTGGTGCATCCTGTCTCACCCACGCCGCTCGTACCCAGGTGCAGCAGCTCCCTCAGCCCTCCTGTCCACCCCTGCCTGTGGGGACAGGGCAAGGGACACCCAGCCCCAGGGCCACACACACCTCCAAACATTCCTGTCCCCTCTGTAGGAAGGCTCTAACACAGCCCTCAGGGTCAGCTGCAGCAGAGCAGCAGCGGTGCCTCAGCAGGATCCTCACGCTGCACTGCTGCCGTGCCAGAGCAGGAACATCACCCCGGAGGCACAGAATGGCCAGGGGTGAAGGCCACCTGAGCCACTGCCAGTGTCCCCAAGGTCACATGCCTACAGGCTGCCCACCGAGGGCACTGCAGGAATCACAGCAGGATCGTGCTGGGCCTCCGGGTGACCGTGGGAGCCTGGCTGTGAGCAGCCCTTGCGTGGCCCGGGAACGCAGTGTTCTGCTCAATGAGCTCCAATTTTAATTTGGTTCTCCTTGAAGCGCTGAAGCCGTAGATGCCAAATGTAATTATTTGACAAGACACAGGAAACAGCAGCATTTGCTTAAAAATGCACACGGGGCCATGGAGTCGCAGCAGAGCCAGCACCTACACAGCCCCTCATGGGGACAGGGAAGGGACGTGGGGACAGAGCAGGCCTAACTGCACTCCCCGAGGGCAGCGGGGCTGGGACATGACAGCCCCGTGCCTGACAGCTTCCATCCTCAGCATCCCTCAACTGCCCTGGTGTTGGAGGGATCAGCACTGCAGCAGCAGAGCACCCGTGTGACCTGAGCATCTCTCTGCCCCTTCCGTCTGCCTTGCCTTCAAGGACCACACGTGTTAGAAAAGGCTTTCTCCTTTGCTTAAAAAAAAAAAATCCAAAAAAAACAAAACAAAACAAAACAAAAAACACCACAAAAAACCCCCGTACATTTAATCCGCCTCAAGTAACAAATAAAATTCTCAAAATCCATCCCGAGGATCAGGTTTAGCCCGTGTCAAGCACCAGGTTCCACCGGCTGGAGCCAACAGGATGCCAGCCAGGATGCTGCCAGGGCTGGGTTGGATGCAGGAGAGCGGACAACGAGGGCAGTTTGCCGGGGGTAGCGGGGCAGCTCCGCACCCGCCGGACTCCGAGCGCCGCCGCTGCCCTCGCTGCTGCGGCCGCTCCGAGATTCACCAATATAAAATAAAGAAATCTCTCCAAACGCTCTGCTTTCTTTGCAAAAGACAAGTGCGGAGCGCGGGCTGCGAGCCCCCGCGTCCCCCGAACGGGTGCCGCAGGAACCGGCAGCGTCCTGCGGCGGCTTCCGCGATTTTCGTTTTATTTCCCTTGGCCCCGCCGGTACCGGCGGGCAGAGCCGGGCTGTTCCCGACCGGCACCGGGCTCGGGGCTTCTCGGACGAGGGGGGTCGCGAAACAGATTTATTCTAACATTGTTATTTGTCATATTTGCTCGAAGGTCATTTCGAGATCTCGGCGCTACTTTAAAATCGCCTTTGGAAAGATCCGCTCATAAAAACAAACCGAAAAGAAACCAAACATCAACGGCACCGGAACGGCGATAAATGAATGAAAACGCTCAAAGTGCCCCAAAACAGCACCGCGACGCCAGGACCCCCTCGTGCCTTTCTGTGTTTAGTAGGGAAAATTTCGCCGAAATCACCGAAATTTGAGGTTTGAAAATAATAACAATAACAACAAGAATATTATTAATAATAATAATAGTAATAACAACAACAAAAACCACCACAGGGCAGGACGCAGACCCCGCGGGCTCGGGACTGACCCCGTTTTCCGAGCCCCGCGCCCGCCTCCCTGAGCCCCGCACTGCCGGCGGCACCGCACCGAGCCCGGCGGGGGCAGCGGCCGAGCGGCGGAAAATCGAGCGATCGAAGACCCTTTAATAAAAAACACCGAGGGAATCTCTGAGGTGTCCCCCGAACTCCCCTGCCCGCTGTCGTCGGGGCAGCCCCGAGCTCTGCCGCGGCCGGAGGATGCTCCGAGCCCCCCGCGCCCCGCCGGGGTCATTCCCATTTCCTGCCCGCCATTCCCCTTCCTCCCGGGTCAAGCAGCATTCCCTCGTCCTGGAAGGACGGGGAAAGTCAGAGCGGGGGTTGCAATGTTTAGTTAAAACCCCGGCAAGGAGGTCAAAACACTCAGTCCCCTCGTTCGAGTCAAACTAGAGGGAAAATCCGTGGTTTAAGGTTTAGAACAGAAAGATTACGGAAGCCAGAACATCCTCCGTGCGGAGCGGGCTGCCCGGGCTGTGCGGGTCCGGACAGAGCCCCGGGGCCTGCGGCCGCCGCTGCCCCTTCGTTCCCGTTCCCCACCGCGCTCCCGCCGCGGACGCTCCGGCCATCGCGGGCCCACAGCGCGGACAGCAGCTCCCCGAGAGCCGCTGGCCGCCGCAGTCCGGCAGGAGCATTTACCCTCCGGCAGGAGCCGGCCCGAGGCCGTTCGAGCCCCGTTTCCCGGCCGCGGGGCCGTGCCCGCCACGCCGCACCCCGCTGTCGCCGCCGAGCCGGGAGGAGCTGGGGCTCGGGGCGGCCCGAACAGCCCGGCCACAGGGCAACAATCCCTCCGGGCGGCTGTGCAGCTGCACCTCAAACTCCCTTCCTTCCTTTCTCCCCGCTTTCCGAGGGTCGGCTCCCATCCGGCTGCTCCAGGCAGCCCGGCGGGTTTTCCAAACCTTCCCCAAGGGCAGCGCCGGAGCGGCCCCGACCCCGCGGCAGCCGGCGAGGGCTGAGCCCCCCGGAGCGGCCCCGGCCCGGTCCCTACCTGAAGTAGTCCATCTTGCAGAAGATCTCCTTGTTCTTGATGTAGCAGCTGTGCTGCTGGCGCAGCGAGGTGCGGCACACGGAGCACTCCAGGCACCGGACGTGCCAGATGAGGTTGTTCACCTGCGGCAGAGAAGGGGCTGAGACCCGGGGCCTCCCGCCGCCCCCCGCCGCCCCCGCCGCCCTCCGCCCCGCTCACCTTCAGCAGGTACCGGTCGAGGATCTCCAGCCCGCAGCTGGAGCAGACGTTTTTGCCGGCCGACGGCGTGGAGGAGGAGGAGGAGGACGGCGGGGAGCAGACGGACGGCGTGGAAGGGGTGCTGGGCGCCGAGCGGGCGTCCTCCTTCTCCAGGGCTCCAGGCAGAGGCTCCCCGTCGGGCTGCGACTGCGGGCAGAGGCACCGCGGGGCCGTCAGCGGGGCCCCGCCGCTCCCCGCGCCACCGAAGCGCGGCGTCCCGCAGGGTCCCCGCAGTCCTCGGCGTGCCCGGCCCGGGGGTACGCACAAACCCCCGACATCCCCGGCGGGACCCCGTAATCCCCGGCCCGGCGGGTCCCCGCGGCTCCCGGCGCCCCCGGCCCAGCGCGGCCCCGCAGTCCCGGCCCCGAGGGTCCCGGCTGGAACCCGCAAGCCCCGGCCCCGCTTACCATGGCTCGGGAGTGCGGGTCGAGACAGCGGGCGCTCCCCTTGGGCAGCGGCTCCGGCGGCATCACCTTGATGGAGAGAGCGGGAGAGGGAGGCTGCGGCTCCATGCGCCGGGCGAGCGCGGGGCACCCTATATAAACCGCCTCAAAACAATAAATAAGAACTTTCTAGTGGCCATTTAAATCCTTTGCAACAAAAGCTGCGTCTCTTTAATGAAGCAATTTGAATGTGGATTGAATTCTCCCCCTGCCTGCACTTAACCCGGGCCTCTTGAAGTAATCGCTCGGTTCCCATGCGAGCCAAGGCGCTGAAAAACCCCCCAAACTACCTGCAATTAGAAATTGCCGTAAATGCCCGAGATAAGAGGTACCAGAGTGTCAATTCCGGCTGTCAATCAGGGAATCCATCAGGCCACCCAAAGAATTGCAAATTTGATTTTTTTAATGGTAGTAATTAAAAATCGAAATTCTTCCCTCTCTCCCTCCGCCGAGCACAAAACGCCCCAGAAAACGCCGGGATGGAAAAATCCACCCCTCTGGCGCTGGAGGCGGCCCCGGCCCCCAGCCCCCGGTACCGGCCGCCGCGGGTAGAGCCCGGCCCCGCTGCAGCCCCTCTCCCGGCCCCGACGGCAGCGGCGGTGCAGCGCTCACCTTGCCCGCCTGGGCGCCGGCCGGGGCGCGGCGGCCAGGGCCCCGGGGCTGCCCGCCCCCATGGCTCCGGTGCATGGGGCGGGCGCGCCCCGCTCCGCCCGCCGCCGCCGCCGCGCTCCGTGCCCGCGGGCGGCGCGTCCCGCGGCCGCGGCAGGAAGGGCGGGGAGCCGGGCGGGGGAACCGCGCCGGCCTCGATCCCCCGCCGGGGGCGGCCGCGGGCCGGGCAGGAAACGGCTCCCCCCCGCCGAGCCCCGGGGGCCGCCCGCCCCGCCGGGCCCCGCTACCTGCGGCGGCGGCACCGGCGGCGGCACCGCCCGCGGCCGCGGCGGGGAGAGGGCAGCGCTCTCCGAGCCGTCCCGGGCCTCCCCCGCCGCTGCTGTGCCCCGACGGGGCGCACGGGCCGGGCCGGACCCCGGCACCCCTTCGGATCGCGCCCACCGCCGCGGCGTCTGGCCGCCCGCCGCTGCCCGGGCTTCATTAGTAACCTGATAATTCCCCGGCAAAGCCCCGGCAGCGGTGCCACCGCCGGGTAATTGCAGGACGGTAACGTGAGCTGATGGCGGCCGGGGATGGATCCTCGCCGTTATTGATTGTGACAGCTAAATTGTTAACCGAGAGGGAAATCAGATGAAAGCCATTTTAGAATAAATACAAGGCATTAGGTTTAAACGTCGAGGTTGCAGGAAAGCCCGAGAAACCCCCAGGAAACGGAGCCCGAGGCCTGCCAGCTTGTCCTCCCCTGTCCCCAGCTCCACAGAGGCCGAGTGCGGGGGGACACGGACAAGTGCAGAGGCGAGACGCTGAGAAAGGACAATTAAAACCCTTCCTTCTCGCTGGTGGGGTCTGAATCGGCTCTGGCTGCCCCAGAAGAAACACGTAGGAGTTTTCAGGGACACAGCCACGAAAGCTGTCTATAAGCCCCCCTATACAGCACTGGTCCAGGCAGGGCCGTGTGGGGTTTATTTGCAGCCCCAGAGTGATGCTGGGCTGGGCAGTCACGGCTCAGCACCACGCAGCCAAGATGTGTGCACTGCTCTCGTGATTTACAGACCAGGCTCTCCTGGCCCCGTAAAGCCAGAACAGGCTCAGGAACGGCGTGACTCAAGCCCAGCTCCTGCCCTTCTCCAGCCCTGGGAGTAAGTCCTGGCTGTGCAGGGTGTCCTGCTCTCAGTGCCTGCTGAGAGCAGACAGATGTCACACGAGCATCGTGCACCAGGAGCAGGGCCTGGGCAGTGACTGGGGAACGCAAAGGGCTGGACTAACAGGTATCAGCACTCAGTCCAGCCCTGTTCTTACCCCCCTGTGCTCCCTCCACCAGTGCTGGAGTTTATACAAGGCAGCAACAAGGTGGCAGCGTGTCAAGCAGCAGCTCGGCCAGAATCCCAGAATTTGGGGTTGGGAATGTTCTATGCTCCCAGAGTGAAGATTCCAAGCTGGTCCCAAGTGAGGGACTGTCACCACAGACGGAATGGTTCAAATACCACGGAAAAACCCTCTCTGTGGCCATGGTGAACATCGCCCTCAGTAACCCACCTTGCTCCCACGCGTCTGCTGGAAACACAGGGGAGGAAGGACCCCCCTCCGAGGGCAGGAGCGTAGGCTGGAGGTGAGAAACAGCCCAATTCCTCTTCAGGGGAGCCAAGCCCAGCTCTCCTTCCCACCAGCAGCTGCCAACCTCCCCACTTACGGCTCCAGCGTGGCCGCAGTGATCCACGCTCCCCGGTGCTCTTCAAATCTTTCACCACGGTCTTAGGCAAAGTCCTACAGTTGATGCACACAAAAAACCCACCCCATTTCTGAGCATTTCCCTCCTCCCAGCTCCAGGGTTAGAACTCTGGGCTCGCTGCACTCCCAGTGCTGGCACCAGGCTGGCGGCAGCAGGAATGACCGACACGAGCACAGACCTGCAATAAAGCTCCTCCAGGTCTGGGGCTGGCCTAGCCACACACAAGGCACTTCTGTTAGCCACCGTGGCAGTGCAAAGAAATAATAAATAAAAAAAAAAAGAAAAAGAAAAAAAAAGAAAAAGACTGATGCTATTGTACCCGGGTTCTGTCAGTGGACTTCGGCTGATGCCAAGCATTTACCACCCTCACTCACTTCCTGCTTGCCACCCTCGGCTTTCCTGGAGGAAAACATGCATTTTAAATGTTTATTTAGAGCTGTAAGAACTTCAACAAATTGTATTGAAATACAAATAAATATCAAAGTATGATTGTGGTGGGAGCACGGCCACACAGCCATTTGAAACCAGGTATCTTCGAAATTCCTAAGAGGAGCAGAACTCAGAGCTGTTGTAAACAAGGCAGATACAGAGCTGGAAAAGCTACAAACGTTAGAGCACGCAGGAAACAAACACAGGCTGTTCACAGAGGAATGCAAATGGGTGTCACTGACATTCAGAGGGGTCCAAACTCCCAAGAATACCACTTCTCCCTCTACTCAGGTACCCAAAAACTAGGAAACAAACATTAACAGCACGAGAGGTACTTTGGAACAATCGAGGCTTTCAACAATCCTCCACCACAGACAGGCAGGGCTCCGTTCCAGGTGCTCGGTTCAGCAGCAGGAAGAGAGCTCTGCCTGCAGGGAGGTGTGCTGCTGCTGCAGGAATAAACCTCCCTGGGCTGTGCCACTGAGCAACTCCTGCCTGCACACACCGGGGCTTTTTCCAGATTGTTTTCCTCCTCCTGTTTGAGACCACCATCAACCAGTTTGGGGGAGCAGCTCAAGAGTGACCAACGAGGTCTGACAGGACTGGGGAGGGAAAATCAGACCAGTGTCACCTGGACCCAAGCACGAGTTCTCTGACATCCCGCTGGCACATGCAGTCACAGCACTGTGTGCACAAAGGAGAAAATGCTGCCAGAAAACATTTTTTTTCCTCAGATTTCTATTCTGCAGACATTTAGGGGGAAAAGGTGCTGCAGATGAGATGCTCCAGGGCAATGCCTTCCATCAGATCTGTGGATTTGGCCCGTGGGGCAGTCCCAGTTCACCACAAACACCGGTGCCACCTCACACCAAGAGGCAGCTGACCACCTCTACCAGCCCGTGGAAACCACAGCTGGCAGGGGGCAAACACCAAGTTCATGGCTTGGCAGATGTCTCAGGGGCTGCAGTGACCCTCACACTGCCACATCTGGCTCATGAGGAGCTGCCACCCCCAGGGATCACTGAACACAAACACCAAAGCTCAGGGCACAGCACAGACCTCAGTGGGGTGTAAATACACTAATTCCTGCACGCAGGCACACACCTACAGCCTAAATGACACTGAAAATACCTGTGCTGTGCCATTACCATACCATAAAGTATAATTGTAGAGTGTGCAAATCAAAATGCAAAATCAATTGGCTTCGGTGCATATAAAATATTGCATGCACAGTTACTAAAGGTGTTGCAAGATCTATTTAAAATTAGCTTTATTGAGATGAAAAAGTTTTTTTTTCCATTATAACTACAGCACGTTAATCAAAACCAAGTGCTTCCCCTTCCATCAAAACATGAATTGGAATACATTTCGTTCAAAAATACTTTAGAAAGTAATCAGTTAAATGGAGTATTTTTGGATGTGCTTTACTCCGAAAGGCTGGTTACTGTTTCTAATCTGGCTAATGAATGCACACTAACGAGAGGTTGCCTGTGTGTTCATCATTGGCTTTGAAGGGAACCTATTTCTCTGAACAGCCTTCAGCTGTGAGCAGCACAGGCAGCAGCCTGCAGACCCTCAGGTGTGACACAGGGCTGTGCCCTGCTCAGGTGGCACCGTCCTTCCCACCCTACAAAAGTACAAAAGCACTGGAGGACTCCAGGTATTACAAAGCAGTGTTTCTTGCTACCATCATCCATTCATAAGCATCATCTTCTGGATTTCCAGGCAGCTCTGGAGTAAGGAGTAGTCCTTTTCTTATCCGGTGGTTTGAAGTAAGAATAAACAGGTGCTGCAGGGTATTCTGCGTCTGGATTTTCTGCCATCATTTTCAGCTTGGCTTCGATGGCCTTTATTTTTGCACTGACACTGGAAAGAGAAAAAGCAGAAGGGAAATTGAGCTCGATCTTAGCATGAAATCCAACTACAGAAATCCAGAGATTGTGCTGACATCTGTGAATCCTCCCTGCATGAGGAGCCCCCAGTGCTGCATCCACAGCGAGGCAGGAATGCACAGCCCAGAGCCTGCACTGCTGCAATTCAACAGCATGGGCTTGCTCCTCCAAGAGACACCTCAGCACCCCAAAATAATGGCCCCTGCACCTACTGAGCCCTTTCTTGAGGAGTGAGACAAGAACACGACCAGGCCTCCTACTCTTCATGTGAAATGATGTCATTTCAGGAGGTCTGAGCATGTGCAGAGAGCAGAGCTCAGAGCAGACTGCTGGGAACAGCAGAGAAATGAAAGCCAGACTTCCTCCCAGCTACAGCCCGCTCGGGATGGGAAAACCCCAGACTCTAATTAGGTCAGGAAGAAACATTATTTCAGCATTAGCAGGGTTTATCCCAAAGGGAGAAGCTATCCTAGGTTACACCCCAAATTCCTAGGACTTTTGTTATTCACTCTCCTCCACTGGGGATGGACGGGGAGGAATGTTCCCTTCCCCACTGTGGCTTCTTGCACCATCCATCCTCACTAGAACAACCCCTTTGTGCCACTCTTGCAGTTAACAATCTGCATGACTCAAACCCCCTCTGCTCTTTACTTCCTATCCTGTTACTTCTGAATTCCAGGATTTTATTTCTGGGCAAATCCATTAATCTGGTCCTGGTTCCTCGCAGGGTTCCACTGACAGAACACAGAGGAAAACCACACACCCTTTCAAACAAACTGTGAATTAGTAAAGCAGCTATGTGCTTTAGGTAAATGCAGTGGTTGGAGAATTTAACCACAGACAAGATCTATAGGCAAAAAACCACTGGCAAAAAAAAAAAAAAATCGTTTTATGTGGAGTACTACCTGTGACTTTGTTTTCATCTTTTGCCACTACTGTAGAACTTCTTGCTCATAAGCATTTTGCTGAACCAGATTAGTCCAGTAAAAACCCAATTGACATGAAGTACAGAGATTCTGGCCAAAGGAACTGGAGGACTACACATTCCCAACTCCCCACCTCACTCATTCCCTTCCCACTACCACTGGCTTTGCATGTTAGAAAATAAACTTCCAGTCTGAAGCGTCCCACATCAACTGAGTGACTTCACAGGCATTGCCCTCTCAAAAAACAGCTTTTTTTGCTGTGCTAGATTTTTATCACAAACAATGCCAACAACTCTGAGTCTTACTGACATGGAAGAAGTTGGTTCCCTGTCATTCCCTGGGTCACCTCTCACCCAACCCAACTCCTACCTTAGGTTGGACTGGGGTGGCTCCGTGCTGGAAGATGGCTCCAGACTGATTGGAAGGATCTTCTCATTTTTATTGTGATCATATCTCTGCAAGCAAGAGACCAAGGACTGAGTCAGCCGCAATTAGGACCAAAGAAACATTTCCCACAGACGGACTTTCAAAGCTGGATTAACATCGCCTCGGGTTTTGTGGAGCTTTTGCTAGGAAAGATTTTGGTGGCCAAACACTGAAACAAATCCCAACCACAATATTTGGTTAGTACCAACAAGGAATGCAGGCTGGACACTGAACAGTTATGTGCATTGTACTGTGGATCCTTCAGCCTTATCCTGTCACTTCTTGTTCCCCTCTACATGAGGCAGGAAGCACAGATGGGAAATTTGAAGGTAACTACTGTGCTGTTTGCTGTGCTCTTGATGTGCAGAGCCAGAAGGTAGCCCAAGCACACAACTGGGCCCTCCTGGGAGAAAAGATGGGGAAAAAAAAAATAAAATAAAAAAAGATCAGTTAGGAACCACCTCCTTTCTGCAGAAGGCAGCTTGTGAGTCTGTCATCTCTGTGGGCAACTGAACTATTTGCAGTGTTCTGCTTCCTTATTTCGTTTGGCACGGAGTCAGGTTTGTTTTTCAGCAGAGCTGCTCAAACCCACAGTGTCTGATGAGCCCTGGCCACTCATCCCAGAGCTGCTGCCCACCACGCTGGCCTTGTCTAAGACAAACCCTTGTTACAATAAGCCAAAGTTTTGTGCCGTTAAGTCTTTCCATTCAGGGATTGGAAAATGCCACGTGAAGCAAGGTGATTATTTATCCATGTTCCTTTCCAGCAGCTGGGCAGACACTCACTCCTCCAGCTCAGACTCCTTCTGTGGCCTGATCATTCCTCAGGAACCCTTTTTTAAGCATCCAAAACAGACCCAGTAATATAGTTGATAAGATAAAGCAGAAAGCTGCTGGGAGGATAATCAACTAAAAGAAAACTACCAACAGGAAAAGAGCAACAAGCATCTCCTCTCTGCCTCCCCCAAAATCTGTTTATCTTGCAAAGAAAGGCACTCAAAATAAATTGCTTTATCAAATACAAGATAGTAAATAACTGTAGGAGAAACAAGACAAGAATTTAAAAAAAAATTAAAATGATGTTCTAGAAGGTGCTGCCTAAGTCAATCTTAAAAACTTGATTGTTTATGAGATGGAGCAAGGAATAAAAGGATATTTAGCTTAGATGCAGAGTATGTTACTTTAAAGTCAAAACTAATTAGAGCTGCTGCCACATAAGTGCTTTCAGAAGTGGAACAAAGTAACACAGCAACCGGTAATTGGGAATTTCCATACCTCTCCTATGCAAAAAAACCACAAGGGGAAGGATTCAGACTTCCAGCCAATTACTCACTAAGTTTGGGAAAAGCTGAAACATGGGCATTTATAGAAGTAATCCGTTCACACTGCTCTGAGCAGAAACCCCCTCCCAAAGAACCCCAGGTGAAAGGGCCTGTCCTCACTCACAGCTAACCCAGCACACTTTGGGGAGACAGGAGAAGCTGTACATCATAAACATCAACTCCCCAAGTCATTTCCTAGAACAGACTGAAATTATTTTGCCAGCTCAGGACTGCCTTGATTAAGAAGGCTTTGAAACAAGGAAGTTTTTCAAATTTTGCAAATTTTAAAAGCAATTCCTCTTCCCAGCAGGCAGCTCACCTTGACTTGTGCGTGTGCCCACCGCACCACCAGTTTCTTGGAAAGGGCCAGCTTCCCATTGAGACACTGGATCGCCTTCTCTGCTTCCTGCACAGGAAGACAACTCCATAAACAAACCAAGCCTTTAGTCAAAACCCACTCACATGCAAAGAGCCCTTTTTTTTTTTTTTTTCTTTGTTATTCAGCCTGCTGCAAGCACGGCTCAGTGACAGCACAGAACGCCTTATCCCGCTGTATCCCAGCTCAGGGATACCTTTGGAAGGCTCCCAGTAACCAGACTTTATCTGCCTTGCTGCTCCACCTCGCTGTGAATCATTTTTTAGAGGTAGTGCACAGTGTTGGGGATGTTCTGACATCCTCACCACCAGCTGCAAAGAACTGGTCCTTTATGGTTAGCATTAAAAAGCAGGATTTAGAAAAAGACAGCAGAGGAGAAAGGAAATCACCATTTCTACTTCCAGGAGCAATCACAAAGTGGCTGTGACAGAGCTGTTAGAATCTGTGGGTTTGTGTAGACAAAGTACTGAATTTATCCTTTCCTGGTGTAGTTTTGAATTAGCATTAAAAAAAAAAAATGGGAACGAAGTCAGTGTTTTATAACTTCAGATAAAAAGCAACTTACCTGCTTGGTTTCAAAGTTGACAAAACAGTAACCCCTGGGCTGCCCTTCCAGAGCACCAGACTTGTGGAAGAGAAAGTCAAATTGCTTCACTTTGCCAAACTTCTGAAGGAGTTTGAGGAGGTGATATCTGAAGGGAAGAGAAAACATTTATGACATGTTTCATCCCACTGACAGTGAGAAGATGCACGCACCCCTCACCCTCAGTAACAACACATTCAGCTGTGTCACACACAGATTCCCAAATCCCTGCAGGTTTGGTGGGTGCCCTGTGCAGCATCCACAGCTCTGAGCAGCATTTACCAGTGACTCTCCAAAAGCCCCAGGCACACAGCTCCCTCCCAGCAGTGCCAGCTGAAGGGCACACAGATCTATTAATAGCTGCCTTTTGGACAATTATGCAACGGCTCCCAAGGGGTTTGGGAGGGCTCTGCCTCCTGCTTCACTAAATCACTCCTAATTAAGTAGGAGTCCTCCTGTCCCCCTGTCTCCAGCCCTGATGTGACCACCTGAAGCTCCATCCCTTGTGCTCCTCTCCCAGCACAAGCTCTCTGAGCTCACAGCAGCCTGCATCCCACAGGATCCTGCTCCTCCTGCTGCCCTCCCTGTCTCAGAACAAACCTACCCCTCCCTGTGCCAACCAGTGCCAGTGCTCTGACACAGGGCACACAGACACCTGTCTGGAAAAGATGGGGCTGCAGGAAGACAGAAGAATAAACAGAACAACCTGCAGCCAGGAACTGCCAGCAGACCTCAATAAAAAAGGCACCAGCCAGCCCTCAGTATCATCCAGCCTAAATCTGCCAGTGCTTCTGGTTCAGACAGCTTTTCAGTGACATGTTCATGGAAGTCAGACACTTTTTTAGCCAATTATCTTCCTGCCATCCAGTGGGGAGCGTGCTGTTTC
The DNA here is from genome assembly GCF_009819655.1 of Sylvia atricapilla. NCBI lineage: Eukaryota > Metazoa > Chordata > Aves > Passeriformes > Sylviidae > Sylvia > Sylvia atricapilla. The sequence goes on from NC_089158.1 coordinate 9,691,866, forward strand.
CAATAAAACTGGGGAAAGCCAGTCTGCTTAGTATCTGGTGTATTGAGCAACTTAAAACAAGCAGCACATATGCTGTACAGGCCACATCTAATCCTGAAAGTTCTTTGCAGCTTTTTTTTTTTTGGTTGCCTGGGATTGAAGTGTTTAACAACACTGGCTGACCTAGGAGAAAAGTGACACTCACTGCTCCTTCACTGCCTGACCCCATCCCTGACATTTAAGAATTATTTAAGTGTTTAATAAGTGTGTCTTAGTCAGGGACTCATCTCCCCGGGCAGCTGTACAGTGTTTGTTAGCAAGCCACCCAAATTTCCAGTGCTTAAGGCAACACCACTCAGTGCTCAGAGAGCCAACCAGGATAACACCAGGCACCAGAGGAAACCTCCCATGTCCACACATGAACTGTCAGCAGTGGCCCAAGACAGCCAAGTGCACCAGGGACTGTCCAGATGGGAAGGGCAGACAACATTTTTCCTAATAAAGCCTGATAGGATGTCTGAAAAGGCCCTCAGCCCTTTGTTAAGCCTCAGAGAAGCCAGGCAAGAAAGTTCCAGGAACGTGAGTCATCCCACAGGATGGGTCACGGTGGACATTCAGGATGTGCACTTTTAAAGAGGTGAAGGTGCAGCGTGTGCACAGACGAGCAGTGCACAGGGGCCAAGCCACCCCCCAGGGGAACACACACATTGTCATTGATTATGGAAGGCTTCCTACATCCTTTGGAATACAGATGAAGTGTACGGTCTTCCAAGAAGCCTATGAGCTCTCCGACTCTGCTCTGAAAAGCAAGGGGAGCTGAAAAGAGCAGGGTGAAGAAAAGGAGCTGATTACACAGTAGCCAGATTTCACCACCTCACGCTTCCAACAAGCAGACACAGATGTACCAGTGAAAACGCTGACTTTGGAGACGTGAATGTATAAAAAACTCCACATGGTGGACTTCCAGAGCCTCCAAAAATATGTAAACGCACCTCAGGTTTGTTTCTGTAAACACACTGCTACAGAAAGCCCCCGGAATTTCAGCAGGATGGAAATAAAGTCCTTACCACCAGGATGCTGCTCCCCTTCTGGCCATTACAGACCCAGGGGAAGGGCAAGGAGCATTCTCCCTGAGTTCTGCACTAAAAAACCCTGCAGCTGCTTTGCCAAAACAAATTCTTTGGGGAGTCTTGATTTTTTTTTTCTGAGAGCATCTGTATCCAAATAACACTTTCTCTGCAGTGAGGTGATAGTTGCTTCTTTAAAACAGTTTTCACCAACAGCCTAGAAGCAACTTATGTCATCTATTTCATTTAGAATCCTTTCTCCAACCGTTACAGCTGCAGGTCACCTCCTCTCCATGGAACAGCTCAGAAATCCTGTATAATTAATGTTTTAAGCTGTGATTATGGTTTGCTATCGTTAAAACACTGAGGGCATGAACAGTAACTTGACAAGCAGTCCTTCAGGCCAAGAGGTACAGAAGAAGACGACTATCATGGAAAACCTGAAGGCTAATGAAAAAAAAAAAGCTGAGAAGATGTAAAACAAAAAAAATAACAAGCTGAGAAGATGTCAAAAGCTTTACTATGGCAACAAGGTGGCTCACCCAGAGCTTGGAAGCCGTTGGCACGGCCGCGGCCCCGCAGATCCGCGGCCAACCTCCATCTCCACTTCCTGTCATCTGATGTGAATGCGAGACAAAACCTGCAGCTCCCCCGTTTCCTTTTCCTCCTCTCTTCCTCCTGGCACCCCGAGCGCTATTCAGACGCAGGCAAGGCTTCCTCTGAACAATGCTGTCCCAAGGATCCCGCGCCGGGACCGGGCCACATGCTAAACCTATTATTGCGAGGAATTCTGCCCCACCGGGAGCCAGCGGGGGTCTGTGACAACAACTGGGGCACACACATTGTTTTCTAGGTGAGACTCATCGAGGTGGGATCCTCGACAAGCAGCACAACGGCTGAGGAAGTCGAACACCCTGCTACTTCACGGCCAGGGAAAATGAATGGGCGTTGAAAGGCTCCGGGAAAACAGATCGCGCGAGGGCAGAGAGCTGAAAATGAAATCTCTGCCTGCTGAAAAGGGACAGCAAGGGGCAGAGGAGGTGATTCCAGCCCACCTGCCACCCGGAGGTGGGTTTTGCCCCATGGGGTGGGAGCACTGAGGGGTGATGAGAGCACACAGCACATCCCCTGCCCTGCCGTGCAGCTGGGGAACGGTGACGGTGGTGACACCAAACCACGAGGAAGAACCACCTGCTGCCATCCCAGGGCAGGGAGCTCACAGCTTCCAGAGCGCCTGGAGACACCATCCTATGCCACAAGCAGCTGTGAGGTCCCCTGGTGCCAGCTGTCCTCCTTCCAGCTGCTGAGAACACGCTCAGGAGACTCCCCACGCCACCTGCTCCCACAGGCAGACAGGGCTTGAAGGATGCTGCATAAGAGAAGTCACCCACAAACCAGCAAGGAGGAATGGCCAGCTGATAACCCAGTGCACAGGGCACGGCAGCACCCCCAGCTGAGTCACACTCTGTGTGTGCAATAACCTCCCAAAAGCATCAGCTCCCAGCCTGCAATTTGTGGGCAGCCCTACATTTATAAATGCCTGCTCCTGCAGCTTGTGCTCCAATGTGTACATTACCTTTTAACTCCCCAGCACTTGACTGCAGCTGTAGTTTGCTCTTTAAATGGAAGTCTTGGATTGATTCAAGACTTTCTGATCTCATTTCTGCTCCAGAGTGTCACAACCACTTATTAACTCTGCCAACAACTCAATCAACCTTACTCTGCCTTAAACAAACCCGACATAGGAATAACAAAGGCGACTCTTTAAAAAACAGATAACGGCAGCAAATGCAGAAACATTTAGCTTTCAGGGGTTTGATTTAGTCATGTGAGTAGTATCCTCAAGAGGAATAATTCAGAGGAACAACCAGAACTAGAGATGTAAGCCCTTAGCAGGAGAGAATAAGGGTCAAGATGATTTATAGAAACTTACTGACCACACACTTTCTCTACGTTGACAATGTGCTAAAAGGAGCTTCCTCTTCTTTTGTTCACAAGGAAATGGGGAGACATTATTTGCAGGAGAGAAGAGCCATTTCAAAGCAAAACAAAATGCAAGACACAGAAGTATAAAGCCTGAAATAAGCAGCAAGCACTGTCACTCATCACTGGGCAAACGAAACATTCAGGAGCATGGAATGCACTCTAGGTTTGAGAACCCTGGAGAAATCACCAAACTCACTTCATGCACCTGATGAAAACAGTAAATTTTGTGCCATATAAACCTATGACTTATCTGGCCAACATTAAAAGGAACAACCTACACTGAAAGGGTCTTTAACACCACTGAGGACCACCCTGAAGTGAAGGATCCAAGGCACACTCCCCTCCACTCCTGCCCTCACACTAACCCAGTTCCTGAATCCCTGAGGACCCAGCCAACAACACTCAAGAATTCCTACATCTAATTTCACGTGGTCAGTGAATGTGGACAAACCACAGCCACAGAGCTGTGGGATAGACGTGGTAATTAATGCAGAAACCTCCCAAAGCTGAATGGCTGAAATCACAATGCATTAATGATTCCATTTAGAGGCTATTAGGGAGCCTCTCTGTTCAGATGAACCGCACTTAGAATAAAAACCCCAGCACCTGCACACACACAAAAAGAACCAGGAAGAAAAAGTATATTCCACGACAGGCACACACAATAGTTAATCAAAAATGCTTGTTTGTTATGAGTGTGTGAAGCACAATTTGTTTTGGTTTGCCTTCCGTTTCATACAACCTAGTGATTTCACAGCACCCTATCCAAATATTGGACAGCACATCATATTCTCTCGACAATTTAGCTGTTCAAATGTTATGTTTGCCCGGGAGGTAATTATCCATAGCCTGGGGAAAACACGGAATGCTCACACACACATTTGATTCGTGCATTTACCCACCACAGCAGCCAGCCCCATCGCTCCCACCTCCTCACCGTGCCTTGCTGCAGCCACTCCCTGCTTAAATCACACCAAAACACCAGAGCACGGCTGTTGTTTGAGACAGACGCCTGACTGTCAGATCTCCCCTGCCCGCCCTCATTTCCCTACAGATCCCAGCCGCTCGGGGTACATACAACACGCAGGGCTGTGCCTTGTTTTTACCATCTGTACCCTGAAATTCTCCAGCCTGACATTCTACATTTCCCTACTTTAGAGAACAGGGATGTTTTCAGCCCCCAGCGATGCTTCAGGAGGTGCTGTTGGCAGGAGTTCCCCGACTCCTCGGTCTGTGGAGAACACCCCCCACACACACACCCAGGCTGCAGCGATTCCCTGCCCGCAGCAGGCACCGGCTGCTCCTCAGAGCGCAGATCTGCTCCAGAGGGCCACCGCCAGGGCTTACACAGCCTGTGCGGCCTGCCGGGCAGCGGGCAGCCCCGACGGCACCGGAGGCCGGGCGGTGCTCGGGCGGTGCCGGGGCCAGCCCCGGGCAGGGCGATGCGGCAGCCCCCGGGAGCGCCCGGTGCTGCTGCGGGAACACGGCCCCGTCCGGGGCGGGACTCGGCAGGGAGCGGATGGCGCCGGTACCGCGCGGTCACTCACTCGGTGATCTTGGGGTCCAGGTTACCGATCCACAGGCGGTGCCCGTCCTGCAGCGCGCCCTCGGAGAGGATGGAGGCGTTCTCCAGCGGCAGCGCCTGGCGGCCCGGCTCCATGGCCGTGAGGAGGGAGGGCGGCGGTGGGGCCGCCGGGGGGCCGCTCTCTCCGTACCCCGAGGGCCGCTCTCTCCGTGGCCGGGCCCCGCTCTCTCCGTGCCCCGCTCTCTCCGGGCCCCGCTCTCTCCGTGCCCCGCTCTCTCCGTGCCCCGGGCCCCGCTCTCTCCGGGCCCCGCTCTCTCCGTGCCCCGAGGGCCGCTCTCTCCGTGCCCCGGGCCCCGCTCTCTCCGTGGCCGGGCCCCGCTCTCTCCGGGCCCCGCTCTCTCCGGGCCCCGCTCTCTCCGTGCCCCGCTCTCTCTGTGCCCCGGGCCCCGCTCTCTCCGGGCCCCGGGCCCCGCTCTCTCCGGGCCCCGCTCTCTCCGTGCCCCGCTCTCTCCGGTCCCCGCTCTCTCCGTGCCCCGGGCCCCGCTCTCTCCGGGCCCCGCTCTCTCCGTGCCCCGGGCCGCGGCCGCTCCGTCCCGGCGCAGGCCTCGCCCCGCCCTCGGCGCCGCTCTCTGACGTCACGCGGCGGTCCGGTCGATGACGCTCTGTGGGGACGCGCCGGGCTGTGACACGGTGAGCGAGGCGGTGGCGCCCGCCCTCCCCCGCCTGCCTTCCCCTCCCCTTGGCCGCCCGCGGGCCCCGATCGCCGCCCCCGATTCCCGATGGCCGGCTCCCGATCCTCGGTGCTCGGCTTTCCACGGGGCACCGGGCCCAGCGGGCCGGGACCGCGGCGCCCTGAGAATTGGCGGGGCCATGCGAGGGGCGGGGCTATGTGAGGGGCGGGGCCATGTGAGGGGCGGGGCTATGCGATGGGCGGGGCTGTGTGGGGGCGGGGCTATGCGAGGGGCGGGGCTGTGTGAGGGGCGGGGTTATTCCATGGGCGCTGTTTGGGGGCGGGGCCTGGGTGGGCGGGGCCGGTGCACACCTGCGCGGGGCCGGGGACGCCGGTGGCACCGGGACCGGGATCGGCACCGGGACCGGGATCGGCACCGGGAGCAGGGGCAGGCGGTCCGGTGCCCCCGGCAGAAGGAGGGCCGGTTCCCCCGGTGGCCGCGCCGCCGGCTCCGCGGAGTCCCGTCCGTGTTACCGCAGCTGTGAGCGGAGCAGATCCGCAGCTGCTGAAACACCCCGGAGCCTCGAACGAGCCCAGGCTGGAATAAACCCTGCCAATATGCGGGTGTCAGAGCTCGTGAGGCAGAAATTAAAGTCTCGGCCCGGCTGATGTGCGCACACCCGATGGCGGGGTGAGCTGGTCCTGCTCACAGCCGTGGGCTTGGTGTCAGAGGCCCATCGGGACAGATGTGCCAGATGTGCCAGATGCGGTGGTCCCTGGGCACGGGCTGGCAGCCACCGAGCCCTTCCCACTCCGCATTTCCCCGGTGGTCACTGCAGATCGCCAGACCTGCTGCCCACATCACGGAGCTGTCACCTCGCCCCCATAACCAGCACTAAGAGCATCATCTCTTTGGTTGCAGCACATGAAGCTGCCCCCCGCCTCTCTCCCTGCAGGTGGCTCAGAGCAGAGCAGTGAGCAATGGCTGTGGTGCTCAGGTGCCTCCGTCCTCTCCCGGCCCTGCTGCTCCGTTCCTCCTGCGCCCTGAGCAGGCCCCAGGCTCCCAGAGGATGCCCAGCCCCACTGCTGGAGGGCTGCAGGCACTGTGGCCAGCACATGCTGCTCAGCAGACAGCTGGCCACCAAAAAAGGTAAAAATGGCAGCTTTTTTCAGGGTTTTGTAACCTCTCTCTCAATATTTTTATATATATATATGATATTTATTTATTTTGGCTGTTGTGCTCAAGTGGTGAGCTCTTTACTCATTAAAAAAATACAGCTATTTTGGTTTTGCTTCAGTTTATCTTAGACTCGATTCTAAATCTGACCAGGACTTTATTAACTTCTTTTTACTTTCTAACTTTTCAGAAGAAGAAACTAATTTTTTTTTCTGTAATCTGCAGCTAAAGGTAAAGGGCAGAGTCAAGCCAAAGTGAATATCAGTGCTGCTCTAGTTGAGGATATTATCAATTTGGAGGAAACCAGTGAAGATATGCAGGCAGTCATCGAAGCTCTGAAGGAAGATTTCAGCAGAAATCTCAATGTTAGAACCTCACCAGGTTGGTAACTTCCTTGTGTGATGCTCTGTAGCCTATAATTAGAATACAAATCCTAGTAATGGACAACTGAAATTTGTTCAACATCAATTTTCTTCTCCTGGAGTTATCCACTGGGCATCCAATTCCTACAACTCTGACATCCCCAGCTAGAGGCTTTCTTCACCCTGAGCTTGACCAGGAAGGATCCATTTTTGTTAATAGCTTCCTGGAAATAGCTTTTTTAAGTGGGAGATGTCAAAAGTGTCTAACTGAACTGTTTGCAGATGTGATGGAGAAGCAGGTTGTCAGCTAATGGTGCAGTAGGGCAGGAAAAATCCAATTGCCATTAAATTAGCCTTTTGGAAATTGCCATTGGGCCGGTGTCTGGCACATGCAAACTTTTTTTCTGCTGTGCATCTTTTGGGGTAGCAACCTCTACAAGCTTCGTTCACTTCATGGATTTTGTGTTTTAGGAAGAAATGTGAATGTGTTTGACTAAGCCACAGTTACTATAACACTCTGAACACGTGCATTTGTAAGGGTATCAAGTTTCAGGGGTAAAATTTAACATTAAACAATGACCAAATTTGAATCATTCACCACCCCAGCTCTGGCAGGGGCACTTCTGGCTTTAATGGAGCTGGAAAGTGTAGCTCAGTCTCTTAACTATTTATTTTAACCATAGGTATTTTTTGTTTAATTGCACTGATAAAGTACCTCCTGTCCCATGTGCTTTTTGGCCTGTTAACATTTTGCAGCAGAAAGTAGAGAGCAGATTAAGAGTAGCTCAGGGAGAAACTGAATACTTTAAATTAGGCAGGGTACAACACCCCTCTGGGGGCCTAGGAAAAAAAAAAACAAAAAAACAAAAGAGGGGTTTAAGACAGCACTGTCTTAACTGCTGAGTTAAAGAAAATATGTTGCTTGATTTTTATAGCAACATTTTGATTTTCTCTAAGTTGCAAGAATTAGAAAATAACCATTTCCCGTTAATTCTTAGCAATCCTGCTTAGCTTTTCTATTCTAGTAGCAAAAACAAACAAGAGTTTTGTTTTCATGTTTCTGTGCTTTAGAGCAGCTTTGAAATATTTAACTTGTGGACACACAGGGGGTGCCTGAACACAAACACCACCTGAAGTCTGAATAAACAGCATTTTTTTCCCTTTGTAACCTCTGCATATTGCATTGGCAGAAGGGAAGTGGGACAATGTGGACACGTTTTTTTTTCAGCATCACTGCACAGTGTTTTATCACTCTGAACCTCCCTGTGTTTGGTTCTTTTGAGGGGCCCTGGATCACATAACTGTGATGACAAAGGATGGGAAGTTTCCTCTGAACCAGCTGGGGCAGATCTCACAGAAGTCACCGCAGCTCATGATAGTGAACATGACCAATTTTCCCGAGGTGAGCACACCACTGGGAGGGAAGGTAATTGCCAGGGGAACAAACAGGTTGATGCTGAGCAAAGGAGCATTTAGGCAAAATCACTCAAACGTGGCAGGGCTTGCAGAGCCAGGCTGGGCTGCGTCACTTTGTGCTGACACAGAACAGAAGGGACATTTTGGTGCTGACAGCAACTCCCCAGCCCCATGTGGCTCCCAGAGCAGCTCACCTGCAGCAGCACAGGGTCAGGGCTGTACCCAAGGGGTGCCACAGTTGCAGGGGTTTGCTTTGCAGGCGTTTTCCCCTCAGCTGGATCTGCAAAACAGCACGAAGCATCACGGACTGGATGCCTGGATTCACTGTGCCCTACCAGCCCTCCCCATTTCCCACACATTTATGAGAATGAGCACACACACACACGCTCACCTGAACTGCACACACGGCTGCAAAGGCTGCATCAGCCCCGTTGTGTTCATTCCAGTTCTTTGGCAAGACATGGCCATGCACAGAACCAGACCTGTAGCTGGAATTTGTGCTGGGGACTTCATCTAAAACTTGCTTATTATTACCAGGGCTGGTGACACCCCTGAGAGAAGCTGCTGATGGAGGCTGTGACCTTCTGAACAGCTCCCCTGGTGGGACTGAGCTGGCTGATGCTGAGTGCTGTCACAGAGCACGACTTGGGCACTGCTGAGCTCAGCCTGCTCCTCCCTCGGCAGCACCTCCAGGTCACAACCCGAATTAGGGGCTCTGATTTATCTTCCGTGAGAGATGAGTTCTTTTCATTTTCTGCAGGAGTCTTAGACTGAAGGAGGCAGCAAATCCCAATCCCAGCTCAGGATGCAGCCCTTGTGGTGCCCTGTCTAAGGCAGAGCTGGGCACAGGGGAGCAGGAGCCAGCACAAGGTTAACGATTCATCCCGCTCCAGGGCTGGAGCTTTGCCAGGGCTTATCTCTATTTATTTTCCAAAGGCTTTCCCCAATTAATTAAGTCAGCAAAGTCTCAGAGGAGGTCAGTGTAAGGCACTTGATGCCTAAGTGTTTCTTGGAGTGTATCCTGTGTGTAGCAAGGCTCTGAAGGATGGAGGCCCCTCATCCTTGCAGTGTCAGTGCTGAGAGGGCCAGGGAAGTCCTCCATGGCTTATCCCATGTCCAAGCAGGAGCTCAGGCTGAGAAATGGGCAGGTGAGAAATTAAATATCCTCTAGATAGCATTGCCTTCATTTGCTTTCTGTGCTAAAGGACCACTAGAACCGTTTCTCTCACTACAGTTGCTTTATACCCATTCCTGTTTTGTGATGGGTTGGACTAAAACCATTAGAGGCACGATCACTTCATGCCAGTGTTTACAGCATAGAGTCAGCAGTTCATGACATTGAGAAGAAAATAAAATTGCCTGAAGAGTCTGAGAAATAAAATAATCATAGAAAAGGGCTTGCAGAGCCAAAGTATGTTTTCCCAAGAGTTACAAAACCAAACAATGCTGGTTTTTAAACTACAGTTATTTTTTTTTCACAGGCTACAAGAGGATGGGGGCAATATTGCAATATTTAACCTTCTCTCATTATTCTCCTCTACTTCTATCTCCTCCAATATCTGTGTTAAACAACACAGTTTTTACTGAGCATTTCTTTCCTGCAGAACATGGAATAACAGACTGACATTCCTGACGTGCTGAGATCATTTTGGTTGCATTTTCTCTGCCCTTGTAGTTTCAGGGGACAGCAGTTGTCTCCTGCAGAACACCAGCAGAACATTCATTTCATTCAGTGATGTCACACGTGAGGGACCTGAACAAATCTGCAGAGCTTTAGTTTGTGCCTCAGTTGGCAAAAGCTGAGCCTTATAAATACAGCCTGAGCTACATAAATCCTGCAGCAGCCTGGCGCTAAAGTTAATAATGGCAAAGGGTATCAAAATAGCATCGTGCCTGGTAGAAAATGTGAGTGCCACAGGAAAAAAAGACTCCTGGGCCTTGTCAGAGTCAAGAATGCAGTGACCTGGCAGAGTCCTGTGGGTGTTCTTTGCCAAACTCTGCTTTAACCCCGAAACCTGGCACTCTGTAGAGATGCACCCACACCCTGTGACGTTTCATCAGCCTTTTCATCACCTTGCAGTCACCAAGAAAACCTGCCAACCTACCTTCTGTGCAGAGCAGAGTGTCAGCCTGTGGTGGAGGAGTTTTGAGAAGCTAATCCTCAGTAATAAGCTGTAAAATAAACAGAGCTGGGCACGAGCACTGGCTCTCAGCCGTCTGCTGCTGCCCCGCTGTCCTGTGGTCAGTGCTGAAGTGGTTAAGTTCATTAAGGTTTCAGAATTGGCACTGGGTGATTTCTAGGGGGAAACATTCAACTGGAATCTTTAAACGCTCAGAATCTTTCATCTCCTTTGCCACAGTCAGGCCCTGCCTTGGGAATTTATTTTTTTTTTTTGCGGTTTCGCTCTGCGTTGCCTCAAACCGTTCAAATAGTTTCAGAGAGGCAAAACAGTTTTTTTTTTGTTGCTGTTTCCCTTCCCCTGTCCTCCCCTCGGTGCCCCCCTACCCCAACACGAGTGGCTGGAGTTTCCCCACTCGGTTTGATCAAAGCTCTCTGCACCAATGTAACTTCCTGATCTTACTGGTAACAGAAGTAAATGTTTCCATGTTCCATGGAGATGGATTGCCAACTATTGACAGAGTTCTGGCATATGGGAATGATTATTTCCTAATTCCCTTTTACCTTTTGATCTGTTTTGCAGAGCACAGCTGCAGCTGCCAAGGCAATAAGGGAGAGTGGCATGAACCTGAACCCAGAGGTGGACGGGACGGTGATTCGGGTGCCAGTTCCCAAGTGAGTGTCAGTGCCCAGACTCCTCACCGTGCAGGATAGCACAGAGCATTGCAGGGAGTGCCCTTCAGAGGGCAAACAGGCAGGATTGCTGCTTTCCAAAGAGCTGTAGTTTGGGTTTGGGTTTGGGGAAAAAAAAAGCTGAGCCTTTAGAAGCATCTTGTGAAACCTCTTTGGAGCGTCTGAGCTCTCAGTCACCACATCTTGGCACCTGATGATTGGTCTTATTTTTCATCTTCCCTCTGCAGAAGAAGCTTGGTCCTAGCTGGCTGCAGCACTTTGAAAGAGAGAGCCAAAGGCTTTTGAAACTGTTTTGCTTTAATTCAGGGGCTGATCCTTTGCTGCCCTGCTCTAAATCCCTGGAATTACACCAGCACAGAACAGCAGTGTTGAACCAGTAGAATTAGGGGAGAGTAGCACCTTGCTGCAGAGAGCACTAGGAGGAACTCATCAAAGGGAGAGGAGGAAAACATACAGCTTTGACAGAAAAATCTGCTCACTCTTCTGTGTAATACACAGTGTGTAACTGGTGTGTGGAAATTTCCATACTGGGTGTGTGGAAGTTTTGGTACAGGGCTGGAAAAGCAGGTTGCCCCTGGGTAAGGGCTGAGCATCACTTCCCTCAGCCAACACAAGTATCTCCCAGATACCTTGGACAAGGCAGGAGGTGCTGCTGCATCCACGCTTCAGTTGGGATCAGGAGAAGTGACCCTGGCTCTGCCTGGGAATGGGGCCCATTTGGATAAAACCAGGGACCTCTGAACCAGGAAAATTCATCAGTTCCTGTGGATGCTCAGACCTTCTGCAGCACCTGAAGACCCTGGGCAGGTGGAGGTGGGCACGGTTTCACACCATGGTGAAGACAAACACGGGGCATGCACAAACCTCCTTTGCACTGGCAGGTGACTTCTTGGTGAAGATGAGCCAGGTATTCCTTGTGCTGTGCATCTCCTTTAAAAACCCTATGGAATTTTTACCCAGCATTTTGATCAGAGGAGTCTAATTGCAGCTTTCCGTTGCCGTCGGTGAGAGGGAATGACATTATCATTCTATTTGCTGATTTTTTTCCTTCCCCGTGCTCCCTGCCCTTCCCCCATTCCTCAGGAGAGGAGGAGGAGGAGGAGGAGGGCACCATTATCTTCATAATTGCTGAGGCTCCCGGGTTGCTGCACAGTGGTTTGATTGTTAATGGGTACTTGGGTCATCCTTGAATACGAATTGCAGGGGAGGAAACTCCAAAACTGCAAATCCCCAGCTTTAACAAAAATACTGTGTTTTTAAACAAATGTGCACGGTCTGTCACCATCTTCAGTGGTGCTGCAGAGTGAAAACAAGGCTTCCTTCCCCAGGGAAGCTGTGCCTCGTGTGTTCCTGTGTCAGGGTTGCAGCTCTTGGTCCTTTCCTGGCTGTTTGGGAAGTCCTGAGTGAAGGATTTGGGTTTGGGAGCTGTGGGTCTGTCCTCACTGGCACCTCCAGTCCCTTTTACTCTCTGGCTCCATGTCTGAGGCTCTGGGAGTTTCAGCCACTTAACAAAAAGACAAACAGTTTCAGCCTGTTAAAAAAAAAAAAAAAACAAAACCCTTAATGAATAAGGCAGGGCAGAAATAATTATATCCCCCATTTACTTTTATAATTTTTTTTAAAGTTTGGCGTTATTTCCAGCAGTTCATGAAAGAATACAGGACAGACAGATGCAGTGAAATTGCAGAACCACGTCAGGTGTGCAAAATAAGCAACAAATCAGAAATGAAGAGACAATATTAATATTGCTTCTGCAGGCTTTGCTTTGTTCATGAAGGGAGGTTAAGGAAAAATGAAACCAAATCCAAATTGGCCTTACCTGTTATTATAACACTCTTTATTCTGACCTGTCAGCTGGACACACGTGTCATATTTTGCCTTGTGCAGCTCCAGCTGTGCTCCAGAGTGTTTCAACAGAGCAGTTAAAAGATGGGAGTTTGCTTTTTCAGTATTTATTCTTTAGGTTTAGGTTTTTGGCAGTGCAATTTTAACAGAAAAAAATACACTCGTGTCGTTGGTGTTTACTTCTGCTGCCTGCCAGGATCCCTCTGCTCCCCAAGGCATTCTCCTGTTTGTGTGGCTAACTCTGCACAGGCAATATTTATTTGTATAAAAAAGTAGCCTCTGAGGGTTTAAAAATAAAAAATTATGAAAAAAAAAGAAGAAGAAAGAAAACCATCCATGGGAACGTTTGTATTGGTTGATCTCTTGGCCGAATTTGACCTGACCTTGTGTCTTTTATGGTATTGCCTCATTTTTAGATTCATCTTTTTTGGACCTATTGTGTTACACTGGATATTGTTTGTAAATCAGTAATATTTTTACACATGCTTTACTGAAAGCCAGATGACTCATTTGAAAGTTTAATGACTCATTGTGAGCATATTTTTTTTTTCCCTTTTGCCCTTTAAGAAATAAGCAAAGATACCTACTATGGGGAGAAAGGACCAAAAAAATATCACTTGAAAACACCCCAAAGCTGTTCTGAGCTGCTCCTGCTCATCATCAGGAGCTCTTGCCTGCATTTCATTGAGCAATAAATGTTGCACCCTGTGTTTATGTGCAATTATGAATGTGGAGTGTTTAGTTCAGCCTGCTTTCCTTTGACTGATCCCTCTCCTTCACAGGAAATTCCTGGTGTTGGAGGTACAGAAATCTCTTACCCAGAGAAATGTCTTGTTTTTAGCTCAGTTGGGTCATCCTTTCTGAGGGTCTGCTCTGCCACACATCAGGGGCTGCAGTGCTTAAACCCCTGGGGCTGGGGGAGGCAGGAAAAAAAAAGAATATTCAACAGAAAAAAAGATGTGACCCCTCCTGACGTGTCACTCAGCAGGCTCTGCCCTGCTGCAGGCAGGACAAAAATCCCTGGGGAATGGCAGGGATTGACCTTGTCCTCATTCCCCATCTGAGCCCCTTTCCCCAAGTTCACTTCACACTTGGTTTTGGCTGCGGGAGGGGAATAGGGACAGTGGTTATTAGACAGAAAAGAAAACAGACCCAAGAGCAGCTTCAAAGTCCCAGATCTCGGGGCAGGATTAAAACAACTGTCCTTAGAAACCTCGGGCCTGGCTCGTGTTGATGGATTCCTTAAGCAGAAACAGCATCTGCTTGGAAAAAGTGTCCTTTTTCTGGCATTATTGGTAGCATTGCTGAGAATTTACACAGGGCCTGGCTGGAACATAAAACCCGCGGAGAAACTCGCCGGCGATAAAAAGAAATTGGTGTTAATAAAGACAGACAAGGAGGCCTGAGAGCTGTGACCCCGTGCCAAGAAGCAGAGGAAATCTGGCAGCTCTGCATAAACAAAAACATTTCCTTCGAGGCTCGGCAGCCCCGGGCAGGGCAGTGATACCCTGGAAAGGCCGAGCTCGGGCTCCCATGGCTCTGCAGCTCCTGCTTCTCTCCCACCCTGCGGCATTCCCAGCTCCCTCCTGCAGGCTCAGCACCAGGATGGACTCCCTGCTTCACCCCCAAAGTGCTGCCTGAGCTTTGGGGCGTTGCAGATGTGCTGCAGGGCTCTGCCTGGGGAGGTGAGCAGCCCCAGAGGTGTCAGTGTTGGGATGTAGGGGAACCACGAGGATCTCTGCTCCCTTCCTGGCTTTTGGGCCAGGCTCGAGCCTGTGCTGAGCAGAAGCCTCGTGCCACATGTGGTGGGTTAGGCTGGAGATCAGGGAAAGGTTCTTCCTGCAGAGGAGGCACTGCCCAGGGAATGGGCACAGCCCCAGGGCTGCCAGAGCTCCTTTGGACAAGGCTCTCAGGCCCTGGCTGCGATTTTGAGGTTGTCCTGTGCAGGGCCAGGAGCTGGACTCTTCCAGCTCAGGGTATTCTGAGATCCCATGGGACACTCCCTGGCCTCAGCAGGGAGAGGACAGGCTGGGGTGCTGCTCTCTGCCTCTGCCAGCTCTCCTGGCAATCCCAAATTCCTCTAAATACTCACTGGTTCTGGGAAACCTCTTCCCTCTGGCACTGAAGCGGGGATGGCTGCCTGAGACCCAGCAGTGGGGACAGGCTGAGGGTCCAGCTGTGCCCCCAGAACCCAGCCCCACTGCAGGGCAGAGCCAAACTCACCCCACATTTCCTGAGCTCTCTGTGCAAAGAGTCCTGGCCCCAGGGTTTTGGTGACCCAGGCTGCTGCAGCCAATTTCTAAATACTCCTGTGAAATGTTTATTTTGCAGTATCACCCCCACGCATTCTCCTGCTAGTGAGTCTCAGGGAATGCACCAGGATTTTTTCCTTCTCCAGGCAGTCTGGAAACTCCAAGAGCTGTGAAAATAATTAAAATATTACTGTTAAACACTAGCACTTGAGAGTGGTCAGCTGTAGGTGCTGCAGCATGACCTGAGCTGAGGGGACAGATCACCCATTTTGATGAGCCTTTGTGATGGCCAGGCCCCTTCACCACCAGTTTTTAGTTTGGGACAGAAAGTTGAACATTTTTTGGTGACACCACAGCAGTAGCTGGCCCCACATCAAGGAGAAGGTTTTCCAGAAGTTCTCCTGGGCTGAGTTACCTGTGGCTTACCACGTCCATTCTCTTAACCCAGGTGTTCATATCATCTTGGTGGGAAATCCTGGTCTCCTCAGCTTCCAGGTACAGAATTCAGGCTCTTCAGCTGCAGGGAGGCAAATCCAAGCTTCAGGAGCAGACATTCCCTCCTGGCTTTGCAGTTCTGTGCTTTTCAGGATGACACTTTTCGGTTCCATCTTTCAAGCCTGGAGCTGGATTTTTCCTCTTTCCCACACATGCTTTGGCAGCAGGAAGTAAGGAAAGTCTGAACATTTCAAGATGACTTTCAGGCACTGCAGCAACAACTCTAAAGCAAGATTCAGTCCAAGATCCCCAGCTTTGGGCTGGGCTGGAAATTTTCCATTCCAGGCTCAAGACTTGCTTCCCTGGGATGCTGTGCAGAGCTGGCAGATTTTCTCAGGTGGACCAAAGCAGAATAAAAACGTGCCCTGAGCTGTCCAGTCCCTCTCTCCTGAGACACAGTGTCTCCACACAGAGCCAGCTCCATCTAAACCCAGCAGCTTTTGTGTGTCCCTGGGCAGGGACAGCAGCAGTTGGAGAGGATCACTCATTTACCCAGAGCCCTCCACGGAAAATAAATCTGGCTGTGCTACACATGACACTGATTTTCCTTCTGATGTTTCTCCCCTCCTCTGCCTCCTAGGGTCACGAGGGAGCACAGGGAGAGCCTGGCCAAGCTGGCCAAGCAGTCCACCAACAAGTCCAAAGAGGCCCTGAGAAAGGTGAGAAGCAAAAGCATCACCCAAGTAAAGAAGTTCAAGAGCAGTGTGTCAGAAGATACCATCAGACTGCTGGAGAAGCAGGTAATTTTCCTTTCCTTCTGCCGTGTGATGGTGTCCTACAGCTCAGTCCCAGCCCTTGCTGACAAATCCTCAGCACTGAGAACCCAGAGGGGCAATGGCCAGCCCTGGGCTGGATTTTTGGAGCTGGTGGTGACATTTGTGTCTCCTTTTGCTTTGTCAGATTTGGGGCTTCAAGCTCCAAGCCAGATTTAGGGTATGAACCGCAGTAAGCTGACACAGGGAGAAGGAATTCCCCAAAAGCTTTTGTACTACGAGGGATCGTTGCACCAACCAGCAGAATTTAGGGAGTGAAAGAACCCATGACCACGGCTGTACCACCACTCACGCTGTGCCTGGCCACTGCAAATGTGTTAATGAGCATTGCTCCAGTTGCTGTTAATGAAAAGACTTGCAAGATTATCTCTGTTCAGAGTTTTTGGCTCCAATTCAGGGAAATACTTAAGCACATGCCTAATTCCCTAAGAGCAGATGTCACTAAAGTCAATTACTTGGGCATAAACTCCGGCACAAGCCTAAGTGTTCTGCTGAATTGATGCCTCTGAAGGCAGGCCATTCCTTCTTAGCTGTTTGTTTATTAACAGCTAAAGTCAGATACATTGCAAATGCTCTGGGACAGTTCTGTGTGTGCTCACAAAAATAAACACGGATATACAGAGCGTTTGTGCAAGCAGAGAAATGGCCACGCTGGTGTAACCAAACCCTGGGGGAAAGCAGCTCTCCCACAGCACACACAGATGGTTTTCTGCACTGGTAGAAGGTAACATCTCCAGTGGAATTTTTTTTTTTTTTTTCCCCCTTGTACCCAAATTTTTCATTATGAGCAAAGGTCATTGTCAGACCTTGAGGACAAGCAGATCTAAATCCTGTGGAACCAGTGCACAACACACAGTGTTCTCCAGTCATCCTTTTTGCACACCAGCCATGTCCATCTCTTGTTACCAAGAGCGCTGATCCTTGGGCTCGAGCAATCACCATTTAATTTCTTTTCACAAGGAATAATCAGGTTGTTAAGGGGTATGTAAATTCCTGGCACGTGTACTGGACACGACCTGTGTGTTCCTGCAGTGCTGCTGCAGGTAACAGCCCCCTGCCCTGCTGCCAGCAGCTCCCTGTCTCTGCCCTGAGTCTCTGTTAACCCTGACCATCACTGGTGCAGCTCAGGCAGGAGTTTTTGTGTGGGCATCTCTGTCCAGAGCCTTTGAGCAGACCCTGTTCTCACAGTCAGGGTGTCACACTGACACAAATTCCCTGAGGGCTGGTGGGAACCCCCAGGAGGAGCCCCCAGCACTATTGGGGTTTTATTGGCACTTTCAGCTTGGTTCCAAAGGGCCATTTGGTCACTCCTTTCCCTTTAAACTGTGGCCATCACCTCATGCAGAACTCTGATTTGTTCTTGCCACAGATCCAGCAAATGGCAGACGAGGCTGCCACGGAGATGGACAAGCTGCTGGCAGCCAAGACCAAGGAGCTGCTTGGATAAACACCATCCCAATGGGCACACTCCCCCTGGAGCAGGAACAGACTGCCAGCCAGCCCTGCCTGGGGACAGCAGCCTCAGGGATGGGCAGGGGCAGCTCTGTGCCTTGGGGTGTGCTGAAGGGAGGGGGGAGCTCCCCTGGCTGTCCTTTATCCAGGTGGGATCAGAATTGGATGATCTGAGATCAAAAATAAAGGATCAGGAAGGAGAAGTGGAAACTGCTGGAGGCACAGAGGAAGGACTGCCCTGCTCACTTTGTCCCCCGTGTTTGCCCTACACCATCAGCCCCACGAGGGGAACCTGCCTGTCCTGCTGCAAACCTCAGCATTGGGTTTTGCTTCAAACCAAGTCAGAATGAGGTGTGGAGCAGCAGCCTGGTGACAGCCAGGTCCTGGTTGGGCTGTTCCAAAGCAAGCATTGCCCCGTGCCGTGGCTGGCAGCTGCCAGCAGAGTGGGAAGGGCTGGGGGAGCTCAGCACAGGGGGAGGCAGGAGCTCTGTGGGGAGACAACTCCAACCAGTGCTGTCAGCACGGCTGCTTTAGCCAGGACTGAGACCTAAAGCCACCACAGGAACTTCCCAAAAGCAGCGTCTGCCCCCCAAGCCATTCACAAAAGGCCTGTGAGCACCACAGTTTAGGAGTGGAGGAGGTAAAAGCAGAGCAGGTCCTGAGCACATCCCACAGCTCCTCTCTGAGCAGGTACCTCCCCGGGCAGCAGACAGCCCGGCAGTGGCAGGAGCAGGGAGGTGGTGGCAGCCCCCAGCCCTGCTCCCAAGGCATTTGGGTTCAAAGAGCACCGAGTGCTCTGCACTCCTTAAATAAACAACTCCCCAAAAGTGAGTTTGTGCGCCGCGGGGAGGGGGAGGAGGGTGAAGGATTTGCTCTGCTAGGGCCCCACATGTCAACAATTTCTCTGCTTTGTGTATTTTGGCCAAAGCCCTTACCATGATAAATGAATAAAGGAAGATGGCGAGCCCAGGGCGGTTCCACAGCTCGGGAAATTGCTTTCAGCCGATTACTGGATTTCTTTTGACATTTATCAACTGGGCTCTTTTTTTTTTTTTTTTTTTTTTTTTTTTTTTTTTTTTTTTTTTTTGCCATTGTTGCAGCCTCAGCATCCCCACAGCAGCCTGGGCTGGAAGGGTTTCCCTGATACCTGCCCAGGAGGAGCAGCTGCTGGGCTGGGAGCTCCACAACGCCAGGGCAGGTGGAGAACTAGTGCTGCTCATGGAGCTGCTCATCCTCCCAGCCCTTGGGGTGGTGGCAGTGGAGCCACAGAGCATCATACACGTGGAAATTTCCCAAATATTTACCGCTGCTACACAAGGAATAAAACCTGTGGTAAAACCAGCCTGGTGCTGGGCTGGGGACAGAGCTGCCTGGATGGTTGGGGAGCACATTTACCTTCATCCCCCTCCCATCTCTGTGCCCTGCATCAGCCAGGAGCAGCCACAGGCCCCACAGAACCTTCTCTCAGCCCTGGTACCATCAAAGCAAGGCAGATAGGTTGTGAACCTGGGGACATCCTGCTCCCCTGGGACAAGCAGGAAAAAAAAAAAAAAAAAAAAGGCACAGCCCCAGCACCTCCCAGTCCCAGAGAACCACCCAGGAAAGGAGAGGATGGGCACTCACCAGCAGCTGGCTCACAGGGCGGCCCTGGAGAGGTCCCACTTTTCCCTTGGCAGCACAAATCACCTGCTGCTCCACATCAGGAGCTGCAGTACAAGGTCTGCCCGTTCCAAACACTCCTCCGCTGGCACCAGCAGGAGCCTCTCACTTGGTTCCAGGCTGGATTGCACCCAGAGCTGATAAGAAGCTGCAGCTGATGCTGTTGGCGGGTGGGAAAGGAGCTCCAGCTGTGCCAAACAGCCCAGGAGGGGAAGGGACGTGCCAGAAAGCGGCTGGGCTGCTCTAATGTGGGTCGGTGTCGGTGACACATCTGCCACCAAAAGGTTTGGCCTTGGCAGGGCAGAGGGTGAGGAAAGGCCATGGCTGGACCCTCTGCTGTGCCCTGGGCTGTCCACACCCCACTGCCCTTGCAGGAACCCCTCTCCTAACAGCACCTGCCAACCTGGGGCACTGGCAGTTCCACCTGGTGACACTGCTGGGGCCTGGGGGTCCCCAAAGTGTCACACTCCCCACATGAGGAACACATCCCTGCTCAGGACACACCTGGGCCCTGCCCAGGCTGCCACTCGGAGCTCCACCAGGATTTTCCAGTGCTCCAGGCAGCTGGACAACACCAGGGCAGACACACCAGGCTCCTGCCCCCAGCCCCGTGGCCACAGGGACCGGCGAAACGGAGGCAAAGGGAAAAAAAAAAATAAAACTCCAAGGAAGCTGGGAGCTCTCGACATAGTTAAAAAACAACATTGCTCTTCAAAATAGATGTGATTGCGCTCCTTGTGAGTCATCGAGCAGAGACACCGAGATTGCTTTGTGCCAGGGACGAGCCGGGCGCTGATTGTGCCGCCCGGATTTGTATCCAACAGACCCTGGATGGCATGTCAGAGTTTACAGCGCGCATACATTTTCAACAGTGAGCTTTGCAAAATGTATCAATGTAATCTCTGCCTCCTATATTCCGTGTTGATTAGACACGATTTCTGGCTGGATTTTCAGAAAGCTCAAGTGCTTTTTTAATCACTACAGAAGCTCATTATTGCTTTCCAGTGACTCTTATGTCCTTCACTTCTCCTTTCAGATTAGAGTCTATAGTCAGATGAATATTGGATGATTTCATTACATACAAATGCAATCAACAGTTTTGCATAAATTTCTCCTCTTTTCTTGAGTTTCAATTGACCTCAGCACCCGTGGAGGCAGGCGCAATACACATGTAAATGAGCTGGCGTTGCTGCAAAGACACGGATTCGAGAAACAAGATAAACTGTCAGATAATATTCAGGATTTTTTAAGAGATCAAAAAATACTTCCTCGTTCAGCCCAGCCGTAAAAATGGCACCTTCAGCTGCTGGGGAATTTGCTTTTGTTTTGCTCGCGTCTGGCTGTGGACAAAGAGCAGGAGTGGCCGCAGTGGCCACGCGAGGGGCTGAGCAGAGCTGGGCTGATGGCAGTGGGGTGTCCACGGGGTGCTGGCACAAGTCTCCTGTCACAGAAAAGCTACTCGGTGGAGTCTTGTGACCCCGGCACAGTGCCCATTTGTCCCGGGTTTGGTGGCTCTGCCAGCGGTGGTACCGATGGTGGCACTGCCATCCCCGTTCCTGCCCGGGTGGGACCATGTCCATGGAATGCTGAGTTCAGAGCCCTCGGAGCCCTGAGCCCTCCTGGGCATCCTGAGCATCACCCTGGCAGTGGAGGCACCTTCAGGGTTGGCCCAGGGGCTGCCTCCTCACCCTGCGCTACCACACACGCCTTCCAAATATATTTAAACTAACACTCCACACGAACAATCAGGGCTAATTTTAAAAAAACTGTAATTAAAAAATAAAGGACCTCTTGGTAAAGAAGTCGGGGTAAACTGTCAGCGGTGACTTTGGATGTGAAGCCCTTACCTTTAAAAGAATCATTTTTGTGCTAATGTGAGCAATCCAGCACTCCCACACTCGCCTTCGGGGGGCCTGCGGGGAAAGAAACTCGTGGGTTTCTTTTGATACCTTTACGCGCTAATCTTCTTAACAGATTTTTAATTAATAGGAACAGAGCACTTTGCAGCCGGGAAATCTATTGGTGTAATTGCCTGGTGGATTAGTCCCATTAACCACACAAATTACCTGTCTCCAGGCCGCCAGCCCCACCGGGGAGCTCCCTGCGCTGGACACACTGAGCAGCCCCATTCTGAAGCAATTTTGATAAAATAAACTCTCTAATCAGGTAAATAATTCCATGAGGGAAATTGCTGCCTTCCCGCAGCCCCCCTCCAGCGGGACCTGGCTACTTTCAGGGGAATGCAACACGCCTCCAATTACAGCCCGATCTCCAGCTCAGGGACCATTTGGGAGAAGCCCACGGCACACGGGACCCGCTGGAAGCACGGCGGCGGAGGAATTAAGGCATTTAAGCTGTCAGCTGGAATCTGCCCCGGGCCCGGATTACCTGGGGGGACGTGCAGCGTATTTAGGTTCGTGTCCGTAGTAATTTCCTGACCCCCGGCGTCGATCCCGAATGACTTGTGTCCGTGTCAGGTTCCTGCCCGCGGTCCCTCCGACACGTGGCCCCGGGCTCGGGGACACCGACCTTTGGGCGATTAGGGACATCCAGGGCGGCCTGAGCATGCAGAAGGGGGAACGTGCAGCTCGTCCCCAAAAGCCACCTGTGCCCACCTCAGCACGGCGCTGGGCGAGGCTGCTGTGGCTGTGCTGGCTGCGTCACCCCTCGGGATGGACACCCGGAGCCTTCCCAGCCCTGCCCGTGGGTTTCCACTTCCCATCGTGGGTTTGGGGCTGAATCTCACAGAGATTCCCGCAGCTGTCCTTTGCTCGGGGCCTGAGGTGGGGATGAGCTGCCCCGGGGACACCCAGGAGCCACACACGCGCTGTCACTCGGCCATGCACTGCCACAACACGCTTCTCACCGCTTGGGGAGGGGCTGCCCAGTGCTGGGGCCTGCCAGCCCTCGGCTCCAAACCTGCTGTACCAGCCCTGTGCCCTGTGCCCCGTGCCAGGGGGCAGCCAGGAGGGTCCCTGCTGTGTGTGGGGACAGCCCTGACAGCGAGTGGCAGCGGTGACAGGCCGGTGTCCAGCGCTGCTGGGGACAGCCACACGGTGAGGTGACCCTCAACCGTGCCCTGAGGTGATCAGTCCCAGCGCCGGGCCCTGATCCGGGAAGGAGCAGCCCAAAGCGCGGGGACACAGGATTGTTCCTCCCGCTGTGACAAGAGGCTGAAACTCTCCCCTTGGTTGTCCCCGTCTCTCCTGGCACTGGGGGCAGAGGGTAAGGACCCGTGGGGCCGCCCCGAGCAGGAGGGGACACGGAGGTGGCCGAGGGGCTGTGGCCGGGGCAGAGAGGCTCGGAGCGCGGCCGGGGAACCCTACACCGCGCCTAATTGGCATCAGATGCTCCCTGACCTGCCGCATCCAGCGGGAAGCTGGAAGCATTTATTTGTCTGAGCCGGCGGCTCTATCTGCGTGCGGGAGGCGTTGGCGGTGGCGGGGCTGGGCTGAGCTGAAGATGATGAATATGATTGCTGAAAGCGTTTTCCTGAGTCCTCCTTTCCTGGGGCTCAGGTTACGAGTTCCCAGACAGCCTGTCCAGCTCCGGCTTTTCAATCGTGATTTGCAGCCCCCCAAAGTGTCTGTCAGCTCCCCGTGCCGGAGGAAACGCTGGTCCTCCGCTGCTGTGCCCGGCAGAGCTGGGGAAGGGGCCGCCAGCCCCGCTCAGCCATCGGGGAGGGTTTCTGCCCCCGGGCTGCCCCACTGCTGCCCCACTGCTGCCCCACTGCTGCCCCACTGCTACCCCACTGCTGCCCCACTGCTGCCCCACTGCTGCCCCACTGCTGCCCCACTGCTGCCCCTCAGCCCTGTGCCCACCTGAGCCCAGCCCTGAGCCCTGAGCAACGCCCCGTGAGGGGTCACCAGACACCAGCATCTGCTGTGCCCTTGTTTCTGTGGCTGTTTGGGTCTTGCCAAAATAGGTCTTTCCTCTTAACCTCACAGAGCAAAAATGTGGGGGTTCAGCTTCCGTGTTCTCTGCCCATCTCCCGCAGCCCATGGTCAACGCTCCCGCGCTGAAGCACAGCCCACGGAGGAGCTGCTCGGGGATGGACAAGGATGGGGCAGCCCAGGGATGCTCCACGGCCACGCAGATCCCCTGGGATCAGAGGGACATACGGCTGTGGGGCCACAGCAGCAGGTATCCCCACGGCACAGGTGTTCCCATGGCTCTAACATCCTTGGGAAAGATGAGGGGAAGGATTTCGGTTAATGACCCGCCGCAGGTTCTTGTGTCCCGCTCTCCTGTTCCAGTTAGGTTCGGATTCTGGGGACAGCACCGCCCCAAACCGAGGAATGAGGGGCTCAGGGGACCGAAGGGGAGATGCGGGGCGGCCCAAGGCAGAGCAGCACAAGGACCAGGGATGATGCTCCGTGCCTCCCAGCGCCTCCCAGCGCCTCCCGCCGCCGCGGCCGCGCTGCCATCGGCGGAGTTCTGCTGCCTCCCTACGGAGGAGGCGCCGGCAGCAGCGCGGCCCCGCCGGGACAGACCGGCCGTGCCGTGACCGGGGCGGTGACTCCCTCCGGTGCCTCGGGCGAGGCTCTTGTGCATCCCGGCACGGCTCCGAAATGGCCTTCTCCTTGCTGTCCTGCAGCCGAGGGGCCGCGGCCGTTCCCGCAGCCAGCCCGTGGGTCTGGCGCCGGCTCATCCCCGGGGCGGCACCAACACACGGCGGGGCCGAGCGGGCTCTGCTTCTCTCCTGCGTCCCCAGGACATGGCACTGCCATCCGGCAGCTGGACCACACTGGAGATCCCCTTTCTCCTCCAGAGCCGTGTCAGGCCATTTCCCGGCCGGAGCCGGTGGCCAGGTTGCCAAGCCTGTGGCCAGCCCCCAGATGTGCCCTCCATGCCTCAGGTGGCCCTGGCCTTGCGCCAAGGCTGTGAGAGCACAGCCTCACACAGCGCCCAAGCAGCACCGCCCTCCTTGGCCCTGCTGGGGACAGGAGCTCATCTGGTCACCCACGGCTGGCTGCCACGCTGCGACTTGAGGTCAGACATCGTGGGCAGCAGCTCAGCCGCAGTCACGGGAGGTCTGTTGGGGCTGGCACCGGGGAGTTCAGTGGCTGCTGGTTTAAAGCGCTGGAGTGAGGGGTCTGGGCACTGGAGAGACACCAGGAGCGCTGGCAGTGTGCAGGACACCCTGCAGCCGGCAGCAGAGCCCCTTCCCTCACCCAGCAGCGCCGGGACAGCCCCTCGGTGGCAGCCCCTCGGTGGCAGCCCCTCGGCAGCCCTGGCGAGACAGCTGTCCCCGGGCTGTTGCAACCGTTTCCTCTATTGTGCAAGAGAGTGGTGATTAAAACCTGACGAGAGGGAAAGGAGGGGGCAGTGAGAGAGGGAACGCTGCTGGGGCAGGACATCCCCGAGGGCCGCTGGGCTGACCCACAGGGGCAGGGGGTCAGGCTGAGCCAGGTCACACGTGCTGCGGTCAGCAGTGTCAAGCAGCGGGAGCAGGACGGGAGGGGAACAGGCCAGAGCTGGGGCTGGTGGTGCTGCAAGAGGGAATGGAGGGGAAATACACCCAGAGTGTGAACCACTGCCTTCCTTGGGGCTGTGCAAACCTGGGGAGGCTGGCAGGGGGCAGGAGCAGCCATGGCTCACATCCAGCAAAACCTGCCCCAGATCCCCGTGTGAGTTCCTCGGTGAGAGGCAGAGAGAGTGTCCCCACCCTGTGTGAGCACATCGAGAGCCCACTGAGCTCATGTTGATGTCATGGCTGGTGTATTTCCCTGCTGAAGCTGGATGTGAGGCCCGTGATCATTTCTGGACATCTATGAAAGCCACTTGCCCTGTGACGACACTCCCTCCCGCTGCTGAAACCCCGCAGAGGAATCAAGCAGGATCCACGCAGGAACTGCGCTCCCCCAGCCTGCCCGGGCTTCCTGCAGCTCAGCAGAACCCGCGATAATCCTTATCCTCAGCCAGGCCCCTGCTGGGGTCTCTGCCACTTCCACACAGCAGCACAAAAGAGGGTCAGCAACCACAGGCTCTGAGCTCTGGGTTCCATCACTTCGGGGACATCCCAGCAAGATCTGCAGCCCACCACGCTCTTGCCCACCCCAGAGCGGTGCAGAGCCTCTCCCAGCCCCACACCACTCCTGTGGGGTGGCTGGTGCCTGCCCGGGCTGGGCTGGCTGGATCCTGTCGCTGCTGCCGGCGGTTGGTGCTGGGAACAAAGCATCCGGCAGGAAACACCCCAGCGATGGTTTCACCGATTAATTCAGCTTTTCTGGCCGCTGGCGGCTGCGGGCAGCCTGGCTCCTGGCACGGCACCTCCTGGACAGCCTCTTTGGGCAGTCGGGGGAGCCGAGCCAGGCCAAGGAGACCAGGGGGTGGGCATGGAGCCCTGGGGGCCCTGGGCTGTGGGACAGGGATTAGGGCGCGTGGGAACAGGGCACGGCGCGGAGACGCGGCGGGATGCGGGGACCAGCAGCTGGGTACGGAGATAGGCGGGAACCGGGCGGGAAAGGAGGGAATTTGGGGCTCCCGGGGCAGAGCCGGCTCGGGGCACGGCTGGCTGCGGGGCTGGCCGAGGGGAGCAGGGAGCAGAGCGCGGCCGGGGCAGCCCCTCTGCGGGCCGGGCTGGCGGGGGCGGCCCTGTCCCGTCCCGTCGGGGGCGGGAGGCGGCGCGGCGGGGGCGGGGGCGGCGGGGCCGCGCCGGGTGCGACGGCGGGACGCGGCCGAGCTGCCTCTCGCCATGGGCGGCGGGTCCCGGGCCCCTCCGGCCGCGGCGCTGCGGCTGCTGCTGGCCCACGCCGTGCTGCTCTGCGCCGCCGGGAGCGCCGCCGGCACCGGCTCCGGTACGCGGGGCGGGACCGCGGCGGGACGGAGGGAGGGAGAGAGGCGCGGGGGAGTCGGTGCCGGTGGAGCGGAGACATCCCGAACAGGGAGCGTTCGGCACCGGGGGGCGCCAGGGGAGCCGGTCCCGCAGGGTTCGGTACCGGGAGTCCCGGGCAGCGCTGCGGGACCGGGCCGCGGGCCGGGGGGTCCCGGGGGGATCCGTCACCCCGGGCTGGTCCCCGCTGGCCGCTGCCCTCCGCCTCCGGGGCAGGGGCGGCTGGCAGGAGCCCCAGGGCCACCGCCCGGGTCGGGGGTCCGCAGCCCCCGCAGCCGCACCTTTGGGCCCGTCACGCGTGGCTGGTGGGACAAACTTCCCCTCCGCCTCCCGCAGCGGCCGCGCAGGGACCACACGCAGGGCCCAGGGGACACACCGCTGGCCCCAGGCGGCCGGGGACGCACGACAGCGCTGGAGCCCGGCCAAGAGCGCGGCCACCCCGGGCCGGCCCCAGCGCCAGTGCCCGGCCGCCTCCGGCCAGGGACGGCGCTTCTCCCAGGAAACGGGGACAATCCCCGCGTGTGCCGGCAGCCAGGGCCCTTCCCGCTGTCCCCAAACACGGGCCCGGGGACACTGAGGCTGGGAGTGCGGATGGAGGGCTGGGAGCAGCAGGGATGGCTCTGGTGGCCTCAGCCGTCCTTTCCTTCCCGTGCCCATGTGCTGTAGGAGTTCTCCACGTGCTGCCCAACCTCAGGCACACCAGCAGATGTCAAGGGATAATGCTGGTTATGGCAGGCACCCATGGAGCATGTGGTTAAATAAACCCCCTTCTCAACCCCATCAGCTCCATCCCCAGCCCACACAGAGCAGATTCCTCCAGATCCTTACCCAGGGCATTGATTCCAGTCCCTCTTCTGTGAAATGACCTTATTCCCTGAAGAAAACCAGCATGGACCTGAGGCCCTTGATTCTACTGCTCCTCTCTAAAGTAACATTCTCAGCAAAACGAGCCCAGGCCCATGGGCTGCCTCTCTCAAGGGTCTCTGGCCACCGGTGTTCAAATGGTGGTGGTGGTGTTCATCACCACTGGGGTGTCCACTCCCTAGAGTCCCCAAAATGTGCACAGGCTGAGCGTGTGGAGTGCAGCAGGCACCCCCATTGCAGGGGGAGCAGGACCGTGGCAGAAGTGACCCAAACTGAGTGGGTTTGGGCTGAGCAGAGCTGGTGCAGAGCAGGGGGTGTTGTTCTTCCCACTGCCTGCACCCGTGCCCACCCCATCCTGCCAGGAGAGCAGGGATTTCTCCGTGCTGGAGCAGCTGGTCCTCTGCAGAAACAGTGACCTCAAGGTGCAGACTTTCCTGTTTTGGCTGTGAACATTCCAGAAAGGGAACGTGACCCATGGCAGCATGGATGCATGGCCGTGCAGAGGGCAGCTGTGGCAGCTCTGCAGGGGACTCCAGGAGCTGGGGTGTGACGTGGCAGAACCACAGGTCCAGCCACCAGAAACAGTGGGGCTGGGTGACCCCAGTGTGGCTGGGGAGGTGGCAGTACCCCACTGCAGGGCCACATCTGATGAAAGGAGGGCCCCCAGGGGATGGACCTGGCTGTCACTGGCTTGCCTGGACCACAGGTGGTGGGGACAAACAAGGGACAGCTTCTGCCCTGCTCCTTCTCTGGCTTGGCCACCTCTTTACAGATGTCTGGTCTTCCTGAGAAGTTCCTCTAGGAGTTGAGGACAGCTGGGGCCAGCACCTGTGTGTCCTGCTGAGCACAGGACAGGGCCTGGGGACATGCTGGGGACCTACATGCCTGAAGCAGCTGGGAATGATGCAGCCCTGGAGCTGCACAGCACAATCAAAGCAAATTTCATTATATGGGGGAAAAAAACAAACCTGAGATACATGATATACATGAAAGGACGGGTTTTGTCCAATCCTTAATTAGAGAGGGAGATATCTGATTGAGAAATTAGGGGAACTGTGCTGTGCCCTGAGGTGCTGTCAGCAGAGCGTCTGGGCTCTGCTGCTCCCCAGCGTTGCACCAGGAGGACCAAAGCCCTAATCTAGCCCTCGGATCTGCTCTCAAAGACCAAATAACAGGATGTTGGGCTGAGGCTGAGATCTCCTGCTCACTTGATATTTGCTGCCCAGAGCACTCCACTTGACTCCTCGCAGGCTGCACCTTGGCTCTGAGCCATGCTGTTTGTTCTCTGTAGGCTTTTCCCCTGGCTGTGAGCAGAGCCAGGCTGCTCCCAAGGTGTTTCTCAGCTTTCCCTGCCGATATTGCCCTTGGCTGCTAATTCGCCTTCAGGGGTGCAGTTTTGTTTAAGTGCTTTTTGCACAGTAAACCTGACCATCCTCTCAGCAGCCATTGCTCAACTCACGCTGCCAAACGGGGGCAGTGGCAGCACCCCAACAGCACCGTGTGCCCGAGCCCCTGGCACGGGGCAGGTGGGCACAGGGCCGGCTGTGTGAAGCATGGTGGGCGCCTCTGGCAGAGCTGCTTTTGCATCCACGTCTGTTTACATCACCCGTGGTCTGCACCTCCTCCCAGCTCACCCTCTCTGCAGCGGGGCTCAGGGTCAGCCAGGGCTGCAGAGCAAAGCCAGGGGCTGTGTCAGCCCTCCAGCCCATCCCGGGCAGCAGCCTGCCTCAGGTGCAGGGGGAGGACCACCGAGCCCACGTGGAACACAGCTGTGGCCCTGGCACGCCGCTCCTGCTCGTGGTGCTGCCAGAAGTGGTTGCAGATGACAATCTGGCCGCGGTGTGTGCGCCGTGAATAGTCCGTGGGCCCGAGGAAACCTTCCCGGAGCAGAAAAACAAGTGCGTAAGCGCTCCATCGCCTTCAAAGCCAGCGGCAGCGGGGCCGTGTCCCACGGAGCGAGCCCGGCTCCGTCCCGGCCGTGATTCACCCCAGGTTGCTTTGGCTGCGGTTCGCGGAGCGGATGTTGTCGCCGAAATGTGGCATTTTTCAGCGGTGATGGGGCGTGTGGCCCAGCCCCGGCGGCACGGAGGCTTTCCCCATACCTGCAGCAGCGCTGCCAAGGCCGCCGCAGGATTCCTGGCCGGGGCGTGGAGAGGCACGGAGCTGCCGCAGCGCGGGGAGGCTCCGTCACCGTGTGAGGGGGTTGTTGTCGCGGGCCAGGACACGCTCCATCCCCTTCCCACCCTTTTGGCTGGAACATGCTGGTCCCACCCCAGCTCCGGGACCCCGCGGCACTGACACGGCGCTGAACCGTGGGAGGAGACGGCCCGGCCAAGGCCGACAGGCTGCCAAACCCGCCTCGGAGGAGGGCTCGGCACCGTGTGCCATCCAGCCCCGCACCGCCGAGGGCTGCGGCGGAGAAAACTCCTCCTGACTCCCCAGATCAGCTGGAGAAGGACACGAGCTGCTGTGCCGGAGCCTGGGGCACGGAGCATCCTCCCAGCCCCACGGCAAGAGCTTCCCCCGGGCTGCTCCGGGCACGGCACGGGGCTGCTCTTCGGGGCTTTTGCCGGGTCTGCAGCAGAGCCAAGTGTGGAGTTACCGGCGTGGGAATAGCCCGGAGGATGCTCCAGCTGTGCTGCAACACCTCCCCCTTTCCAAAAATTTCCATCTTGCAAAACTCTGAACGGGGTGGTCTGACCTTAATTTGTCTGAGATAAATAAGATCCTGCCTGCTGCCTCCCGTCTGGAGACATGAAAAGATCCGAGATGAAAGGGAGCCTGATGGAAGTGCTGGGAGCTGAACGTGTCTGTGCAAGTCGGGCCCTGTTCCGTGAGGGATTGGGGACCACAGGGCTGAGCCTTGGGCTCCCAGGCAGCCCCTGCCCTGCCCCGAGTACGTGGCTGTTGGAAGACTGAGCAACTGAGTATAAAATCAACTTTATTTTCCAAAGATGTTAATTTTTACCTGCAATTTCCTATGGAAAAAATGTGGTTTCTGTTCTGCATGCCCATCCCACCACCCCAGCAACGGAACCCGTTCCCAAGAGAAGAACGTGAAGCAGGTCTGGCAGGGATCTGGGGAGCTCACGAACCACATGAGGCAGCTGATGGACTCAGATCTTCCTCCATCAGCTGTGACACTGGCAGTGGCTGTCCCCATTCCTGCAGCCAGCAGCTCCAGAGCTGGGCACTGTGTTGGTGGACCTCTGCCCATGAGCGCTGTGTGTCCTGGAGGGCTGGTGGCCCCTGGTGTGCTCTGACACAGCCAGGTGTGCTCCAGGAGCTCTGGGCACTTCCCTCCTCTCGGCACAAAGGCTCTGTCCAGGGTCTGTGGGGACAGACCTGGCTCAGCGAGTTGAGGATGCCACTGGTGAGGATTTCAAGGTGCAGCTGTGACAGAGAACATCCCAATTTCCAGAGCATTCCTTGGGCTGATGGAAGGCAGAGGAGTGTCTGGGCAGCGTGGACTGTGTTTCTCTTTCTCCTGAGGTTTGCTGCTCTTGGAGGGGCTGCGGCTGGTGGAGTTACAAGGCTCCTCCTGCTGTGGGGAGAGGTTTGGTGTGGATGGCGCTGCCTCAGCTGCTCTGTGCCAGGGGGTCTCCCCGTGCCGCGTGGTCCCACCGCCCTGGGCAGGGCTGGAAGGGGCCCTTATCTCGTCCCTGCAGGCTGGGCATGAAGGTGCTGGAGGAAGCGGCCGGGCGGGAGCCGGGAGCGAGCCCAGAGAGGCCCTTTCCATCCGCTGGGGGCAGCGGGCGAGGAGGAGCCCCTGCCAAAGCAAACCGCCCTGACAATGGCTGTTGTTATTAACACCACTGCTGTTTGCACGGCTTTATCCTGTGCTGGGCCCCCGGGGGCACAACAGCCCCCCAGGCCTGGGGGAGAGCACCACAACGGGGCGGTGCTCGGCTCCTGCAGCTGGACCCGGCCGGGCTGTGTCCGAGGCTGTGTCCCCCCTTGAGGAGGATGGAGCCACCAGACGCAGTGATGTGGTGGCTGGACGATGATGTCTCTCCCTCTGTCTCTCCCTGCAGTGAATCCCTGTTGCTATTTCCCCTGCCAGAACCAAGGGGTGTGTGTGAGGGTCGGCCTGGGAGGATACGAGTGTGACTGCACAAGGACGGGCTACTACGGGGTGAACTGCACCTCCCGTAAGTGACTCTCCCTGGGATGTGGCACCCATGGGTGCCAGGGCAGCACTGTGCCCACAGCACTCGCCGACAGCAGCTGTGGCTGGGCTGGCTCCTCAGCAGGGAGAGTGACTGGTCTGTTTCCCCCAGCTGAGTTCTGGACACGTCTCCACAACCTGCTGAAGCCCAGTCCTGCCTTCTACCACTTCATCCTGACCCACTTCAAGTGGTTTTGGGACATTATCAACAGCACCTTCATCAGGGACACGCTCATGAGGCTCGTGCTGACAGGTGAGGAGTTGAGAGGGGCTTCAGCAGGACTCGAGAAGCCCCTGGCGTGGACAGAGGTGTGTGTGGGGATTGCAGGGCTGCAGCGATGCTGAGCAGCTCCTGTGAGCAGGGTGGGCATCGGGCTTGAGTCACCTCGCCAGGAGACCCAGAAAGTTGTCACCCTGTCCTTCCATCACCCTGTCACACTGTCACTGTGCCTGGGGGTGCTGGTCAGCCTGCTTGCAGTGGGGTGTAGGGGGTCCCCAGCACTGTGCCAAGCTGCCAGCTGGCTGGAAAACATGAGCAGTTCTTGGCATGCTGCACTCCCCGGGCCAAGGAGCTCTTTCACAGCTGCACAGAAAGCAAGCAGGCTGTGGAAATATGGCCCTTGTTACTCATGTCCCCGTATTCATCACTTTGCATAAATATTTAGGTTCCAGCTCTTGGAGCCGTAGCGACACGCTCACAAGGCTCCGGCTGTTGGCTTCACCATTTCTATGGGTTTGTCATCTCATTCATCATCCAAGAATCCACTTAGCACATTAGCATGAGCCCTACTTTTCTGCAGGGAATTGCAGCCTTTAAAAGGCTCGCAGCAAAGCCCAGGACACCCCCATGCCTCCACTGCAGGTACCTTTGTGTTTTTCGGGGTGTCGGGGAGGGGTGTGTGGCAGCACAGAGCAGGCAGGCAGGGACCAGAGGCAGAGCCTCTGGGGGTTGCTGCCTCAATCCCCACAGTGGTGACCCCTCTCTCTCCTTTCAGTTCGTGCCAATCTGATCCCCAGCCCTCCCACTTTCAACTCTGACTATGGCTACATCAGCTGGGAGGCCTATGCCAACGTCAGCTATTACACCCGTGTCCTCCCGCCCGTGCCGGACGACTGCCCCACGCCCATGGGCACCAAAGGTATGTGGCTGGTCCAGGGGACTCACACCCTGAGTGTTTCCCACCCAGCCATGGCCAAGATTTTGCTGCCATGGACACGTATCTGCAAGGCACCACTGGCAGTGCTACGTGCTATCACTGTCCTGCCCAGGCTGGCTCTGCAGCAGGAGGAGGCTGATGGCATCCAGATTGCTGCTGGGACAGCTCAGGCTGAGCTGCTGGGGCATGTCATGGCCTGTGTGAGAGGGCTGCAAGGTGTCTGTGCAGATAACTCTGCCTGATGCTGCAGCAGACAGCACCAGCAGCCCTGCAGACAGCACCAGTACCCAGCTGGGTCAGCACTGGGCATCTACCCTCCACCTCTGTCCTCTGCAGGGAAGCTGCAGCTCCCCGACCCCCAGCTCCTGGCAGAGAGGTTCCTGCTGCGGCAGAAGTTTGAAGCTGATCCCCGAGGCACCAACATGATGTTTGCCTTCTTCGCCCAGCATTTCACCCACCAGTTCTTCAAGACATCTGGGAAGATGGGACGTGGCTTCACCAAGGCGCTGGGGCACGGGGTGAGGCTGTGGGGGCAGTGAGAGTGAGGGGTGCTGGGGTCCCTGTCCCTCTCAGAGCAGCCTCAGTGCCCTGTCCTCTCCACAGGTGGACCTGGGACATCTGTATGGGGACAACCTGCAGCGGCAGCACCAGCTGAGACTCTTCCGAGACGGGAAGCTGAAATTCCAGGTACCACCCAGCACAACTGAAACACACCCCAGCCCTGTGAGCCATGGGTTTGAAGCCCATATTCCTCTGGCAGCTCTTGAGAGACCCCAGGCCTGACACCCTGTGTAGCTGCTGGCTGGGGGGCGATCTCTGGGCTGCTCTAATGGCAGCAGGTGTTCGGGGCTGTGCCAGGGAAGTGTTTCCATTCCACTCACCTCTTGAAGGAGAGCAGATGTGACATCCTTAGAGAGGCAGCTCCTGGCTGGGTGGCCTTTTACTGGGATGTCTCTGCCCTTTCTGCCCTGTCGTCGTGGTGTCCCCAGGTGGTGAATGGAGAGGTGTACCCGCCCATGGTCACCGAGGCTCCCGTTCACATGGTGTACCCGTCGGGCGTGCCCAAGGAGCAGCAGCTGGCCGTGGGGCAGGAGGTGTTCGGGCTGCTGCCGGGGCTCTGCGTGTACGCCACGCTCTGGCTGCGCGAACACAACCGCGTCTGCGACCTGCTCAAGCGGGACCATCCCACCTGGAGCGACGAGCAGCTCTTCCAGACGGCGCGGCTCATCCTCATCGGTGAGGAATTGGCACCGCCCTGGGCGGCCCCCGAGGACTCACACGCTGGCCAGCCCCTTTTTGAGGGTGGTAGCCAAACTGCCTTTGAGGCATTTCCCCTAGCATCCTTCTGGGAATCGTTTGTTTTGGTCCATATAACACAAAATTGGTTTTGGTCCATCAAAAATGGTCAGGAGGAGGTGGATGGCTGCTGTGGGAGATGTGGGTAATATCTCAGGTACAGAGCTGGTGGCTCCTGCTGCTGCCAGCTGCTTCTTTTCTCCTGCCTAGGGGAGACCATTAAGATCGTCGTTGAAGACTATGTCCAGCACCTCAGTGGGTACTACCTGAGCCTCAAGTTCGACCCCGAGCTGTTGTTTGGGTCGCAGTTCCAGTACCGCAATCGCATCGCGGTGGAGTTCAACCAGCTCTATCACTGGCACGGGCTGATGCCCGACTCCTTCATCATCCAGGGACAAGAGTACAGCTACGAGCAGTTCCTCTACAACACCTCCATGCTCATGGACTACGGCGTGGAGGCGCTGGTGGAGTCCTTCTCCAAGCAGATAGCAGGCAGGGTAAGGTCCTGCTCTGCCCTCCCCACGAGGGACACTCATGCAGTGGGGCACATGTCACGCAGAGTCTGCCCAGGGCACATCAGGAGTTCTCCCCTCCAGCCCTGGCAGCCCCCGTTGCTTGCCCTCGGTGCTCTGTAGTAAACACAGCGGTGATGGCAGGAGCCTGTGGAAGCCGGGATCTCCCGGGCCGGCGGTGCAGCAGCGTCTGGCGCTGTTCTTTGCTGCCATCGCATGGATGTTTTCTTCCAAGCGATTGCGGCTCCGTTCCTGACCCTCTTTGCTTGTGCCGAGCAGCTGAGCTGAGGCGGAGCCTGAGGCCCTTTGGGATGTCCCAGAGAGCCTGAAATCTCTCTCATCCTCGCAGGTCACTGGGTGACTGTCCATGCCGGACTTCTCCTGCCCTGTGCCCTGCCCTGGGAACAGGGCTGACCTGACCAGGCTGCCCTACAGCTGGTTTTTGCACTGTCCACTGCCTGCCCCTCCTCTTGCTGCCACAACGATGTGCTGGTGTCCTCAACACGAGCCCAGGACACGGATGCTTTAGTGTGGTGGCCCTCTGGTGCTGCCTTGTGCCTGATGTGTGCTCCTCCTTGTGCTCTCCCCTCCAGATCGGTGGGGGACAGACCATCAACGCCAACGTCTTGCACGTGGCTGTTGGGGTCATCAAGGAGTCCCGGCAGCTGAGGCTACAGCCCTTCAATGAATATCGGAAAAGGTTTGGCATGAAGCCCTACAAGTCCTTCCAGGAGCTGACAGGTAGGGCTGCAGTGCTGCTCCTGGGGCTATGCTGGGGCAGGGGCTCTGTGCCCATGGGTGAGTGGGAGGCTGTGAGCTGCCCCTGTGCCACTGGGCTTGCCCAGCACAGCAGCTGCTCCTGCCCATCCCTGCTCATAGCCCCACAGTGGGCTGATGCAGAGGATGCAGGGATCCTTCCTCCCCGGGGCTGGAGGACTGATCCAGGGCACAGTCCCCGGCCTGGAAGTCAGACTTGCCACTGCCTGTGAGGGAACCACCCTCCCTTTGCCCGCTGCAAGGCCTGTCCTTAGCAGGTGTGATTCTCTTGCTAAAGCACTCTGATGTTCACTTGGTGCAGGAGAGGAAGAGAAGGCAGCAGAGCTGGAAGAGCTGTACGGAGACATCGACGCTCTGGAGTTTTACCCAGGCTTGCTGCTCGAGAAACCCCAACCCAATGGCCTTTTTGGGGAAAGCATGGTGGAGATCGGAGCTCCATTTTCCCTGAAGGGGCTTTTTGGGAATCCCATCTGCTCCCCAGAGTACTGGAAACCCAGTACATTTGGTGGAGCAACTGGCTTTGAGATTGTTAAGACGGCATCCCTGGAGAAGCTGGTGTGCCTCAACGTGAGGAAGTGCCCGTACGTGGCGTTCCACGTGCCACACGCTGAGGAGCACGGCAGCCCTCGGGCTGCTGGATCATCTACAGAGCTCTAGCAGGGATGACCTGCCCAGGTGGGGACTGGCTTTGTCCTGCTGCAGGCTGAGCTGAGCTCCCAGCCCGGTGCTGAGTGTTTCTGTTCCTTCCTACAGCGAATGGTGGGGACACAGGAACCTGCCACCCCTGTGCTGAACAGACACAGGACAGGACATGGTCCCACCTGGGTGTCCTCCATGCCAGCCCTCGAGGAGAGGCTGCTCCCTGCTCTCTGAAAAACTCGAGTGCCTCGGGACTGTGGCTGCCAGCTCTGTCCTCAGCACACTCAGTTCTCTTGATAGTGAATTCCTTGCACAAAACAGCTTTGGAGCTCCCCAGTGGACACTCTGGACACCCCAGTGCTTTGTCACCTTCCATCCCCGCTGCCTCCCAGCACCAGGCCACCAGCAGCCCCTCTTCCAGAGGGCTCATATCCACATTATGCCTGGAAACCATTTTCAGAATTAGTGAGAAGTATAAAACTGGAAAAAAACTAATTTTAGTTAACGGGTTAGCACTGAATTCTTACCACGAGTCCAATTTTTCTTCACACATCTATTTCCAGTAGAGACTCTCCTTCCTGCTCAGAACAGGAGCCCAGAGGCCCAGGGAGCACTCCCTCCTCCCCTGCTGCACCTGGTGAAGGGATGAGCAGCCCGAGGGATGCAGAGGAGGTGGCAGCATGCAGAGGGACAAGGACAGAGTGTATTGCCCAGTAGTGGCTGAGCCTGCAGTAAAAGCCTGTTCTGATCCAATTCTCCTGCAGCAGCCTGCCCAGCACACATGCACGGCTGGGAGAAGGAACCAAAGCATTCTCTCCTGGAGGAAACCAGAGAGAAGCATGAGCTCACATCCCCA
Organism: Sylvia atricapilla; assembly: GCF_009819655.1. Classification (NCBI taxonomy): domain Eukaryota; kingdom Metazoa; phylum Chordata; class Aves; order Passeriformes; family Sylviidae; genus Sylvia; species Sylvia atricapilla. The sequence goes on from NC_089158.1 coordinate 9,728,440, forward strand.
GACCTCCTGTGTCATGCTGGCTTGGACTCTGGCATGCTGCACTGGCTGCCAACCCGGGGCTGCTCACAGCGAGATGCTACCTCTGTGCACACAAAGGGATGGAGTCTCTTCCATCCCAAAATCATCACCCTTCTCTGCACTAACAGCTCAGCAAACACATCCTCACAGCACACACAGCCTGCTTCTGTCCTCCTCCCAAAACACACCTCAGTCTTTGCCCCAGCCCAGCCACATGGTAGCTGGCAGCCACTGTCACTGATGGCCTTGATCCCCATCAGATCCTGATTAAGCTCCAGGAAAAAGGATAATTTAAAATAATAAATGGTTTTAAAAACTCCTCTATTTCTGGCTGTGCTCACCAGCACTGTGCTGACTGCACCTTTAGCAATAAACGAAGCAATCATCCTCCCTTGGATGCCTCCGTGGGGGTCTCTGAGTGTCCTGACGTGGTTTGAACTGTGCTCCCCTCTGGCCCCAGCCCCGTGCTGCTGCAATGCCACTGTTTAGTGTTTGGACAATGCTCTCAGGCACAGGGTGGGATTGCTGGGGTTGTCCTGGGCAGGGCCAGGAGTTGGACTGTGATGATGTTTGTGGGTCTCTTCCAATTCAGGATATTCCATAATTCCATGGTGACACAGCACTTAGATCAACATTGTGTATTTCCATCACATAAAAACTATCCGTAAGTCAATCTGGCTGCCTGGGTGTTTTGTAGACATGAGAAAGCCACATGTCTGTGAGAGAACATGCAGCTGGCAGCTTTTTCCTGTGCTGTCCTGGAGGAGAGGAGCACTCCTGAGCCTCTGCTCCACCCCGGCAGGATTCCCAGGGAGGTGTTACAGGAATTTTAAACTAGGGAGGTTTAAAGGGCTGGTGCCTTGGCAGGGACATGATAGGAGAACATCATAGCAAGGGAACATCTCCAGGCAGAGACTCCCAAGGCATGAGCCTTCTCACTCACTCTCTTTAGCCCTTCAGAAATGGGATGGCATTATCAGGACATCTGGATTTTAGTTTCCTGCAGGATGTGGGGAGGCAGAGAGGCCAACAGGACGCCTGAGGGCACAGCAGGCAGCCTCACCTGCTCTGTGCTCCCCTGGGCTGGCCCTGCCCAGCCCTGCCACAGGGACAGCACGATGCCACAGTGCCACCACGTCGTGCAGAGGTGCTGAGCAGCAATCCAAGAGCAGGACTGGCTCCCTCCCTGCCCACACGTGCCTGCAGGCAGCCCAGAAAACTTCCAGCTGTTGCTCCAGCCCCGAGCACCCATCCCATCCATCTGGTGAGGCACGAGCTCGGCTGGTTTCAGTTAAACCACAAACATCCTGTGTGTGCTCGTGGCTATCTCCGGCTGCCAGCGCTGCTGTGGGACCAGCTGAGAGCCCCCAGGGCACACTGAGAGCAGCCTGAGGGCTCCCTGCCAGCAAGCAGCAATGTTCCACTGGGAACTAGCTCAGCTGGGCCATCCCTGGTAAACCTGGCACCTCTTCCAACCAGTCCAGGACAGCAGAACGTCTCTCTCCTGCCAGCAAGAAAAGCTTTGAAATAGTTTCTTTGAAGGCCCAACCCCAGGCACAGCATTCAACATCCAACACACTACTGAAATCTCCTCCAGGAGCCCAGGCACTCACAGCCTCACACACAGAGCCTCCCCCAGCCCAGCACTGCTGAGCTCTTCTGTTCTCTGTGCTGCTTTCCCAGCCGTGGCAGTGTTTGCATCCTCACGTGGTGGTGTTTGGTGTGGCCACCAGCACCACCCAACCTCGGCAAGGATTCCCTGCTGTGCCCTGGGGCTGGTGCAGAGGAGAGCACTGCCAGAAGTACTCTCTATCTGAGCTCTTGGTAAACACAGCTCGTAGGACACCCTCTGTATTTTTAAAGAGGCCCCTGAGGAGCCCAGCTGTGGCTTACCTGCGGTGGGGATGGACAGGAACAGGAGGATGGGACTGCCTGGGTTCCTGCAGCAACAATGAAAACATCCATCTGGGGCTGTGTGGCCTCAGAAGGGATGCTGCCTGAGCAGGAGGAGAAAAGCAATCTCCTTTTGGAGGGAATCTCCAGACTTTCCCAGCCTGTGACTGCACAGGAAACCTCGTCTGGATTTTCAGGAAAGGCATCTTTTACAAAGAGGCAGATGGGAGGCCAGAAAAACTCAGCATCATCTTTTCTCTGCTAAATCTTGTCCTGCACTGCCTGACACCACGATAAAACGTCCACGTTGAGCTCATCTTGGGATTCCACTCCTGCCCTTGCCAAGCAGCCATCCGTGCCTCCCTGTGCACTCACACTCCGTGCCCAAACCCTGCTGTTTGTATTGGAACATCATTAACTGTGAGCAAACCCAGGTGAGGCCACAAGGGCCTGGATTTCCCGTCATTCCTGGCTGCCTCCCTGCACTGCGCTGCTCCTTCCAAAACAAAACATTTCCCACAGGCAACTCACCTGCCTGACAAGTGCTTTTTCAGCTCCTATTTATAGAACTCCTTGAAAATTCAGCTTGAAGAAAGGGCAAAAGCAGCAGCAGCTTTTTCCCAGCTCAGCCTCCTCTCCCTGCTCACAGCTGTGTGTGGCCTGTGCATGAAGGAGCAGCAGGGTTAGGGCACAGCTTCTCTCCCCTCACTCCCTTGTGCTTGTAATATTTTCCAGATCAATGATTAATTGGATTCAGACCTTTTTTCTTCTCATTTTTTTTTGCTACTGGCACTGCAAACCACCTCTCCCACACCTGAGCACAGGAGGTTCCTCACCAGGAGTCACCTTGCTCCAGGGCATTGGACACAGAGCAGCAGGAGAGGGTTTGAGGATGTTACAGTTTTGCTGCCATAGGGGGCAAAGAAAAAAAAAAAACACTTTATAAAAATAAAACTTCAAAGCAACTCAAGCAGACAGCTCTGCCTTGATCCCCTCTCCAAGACAGGTTTTATGATGATGCTAAAATGCACCCTGTCTGCACAACAGACTTTACTGAATCTCATCCTAGATGTGAGTTACAGTTACTTTGATATTTTCCTTAAATGTGCTGATATCCACACTGAATGATTAAATTTCATATAACTTACTCAGGGGTTTTTTTCTGCAATTCTCAGATGAAAAGAAATAATCTCTCACCACATTTGAAAACCTGGATTTTTGCCAGTTTCCTTAAAACAGCTACAATCTGTGCCAACTCAGTAATTTTAAATTACAGATTATTTATTTCTCTGGTCATACTACTTTTTAAAACACAGTTTAAATAGATACAATTAGAAATTCTCCTTTTTCTAGCCCAAGACCCATTCTTATTAAGAGCCTGTTAAGATCCACAGACACATTTGCAATTCTTCCTGGCGTTCCAAAGTGCTTTACATAAAAATTGCAATTAAATTTTATCATTAAACATGGCATTACACTGGGTCATGTATTTAGGTAATGATAGTCTACTTACTACTACTGAAGGCAGACAGAAAAGAACTTTAGCTCTGATTTAGTAATTTTAGCATGAGATGAAATTCTGAGGTTATTCAAGTTCTAATTCTGCATTTTGCCAACAAAATTCTCCTTGCTGCTGTTCAGCACACGTTGGAACTCTTTGTAGCAGTCTCTCTGAAGAGGCAGAGCTCATTTTCTGATCAAGTGACTACTGTGAACTCCAAGGATGGGTATTTTAAAACCTAAGAATGTATTAAGAGCTGTAATTGCATTTATGTCTCAGGGAAGGTTAAGGGAAGAAGAACTCTCTCCAGGCTGAAAAGCAATTTTCAGGATGAAGCCAGGGGTTGTCATTACTTGTAAGTGAGAAAGGAACAAAAATTTAAGGCCAAGTGTTAGAACAAGATACTCCCAAGAAGGAGACTGCAAACTGTGGAATGGAACATGGGACCTCACACTTTTAACTGGAGCAGTTCAGCACCAGGTTAAGTAAGTCTTGAATTTTAAAAACTCTTTTATTTGCAGCCTCAGTTCTTGTCTTAGGGAGTTGGTGGCCACATCTCAATTGAAACGTGCAAGGACTCTGAGACATGACAACAGACAATTTCCTAAAATGACTGAACTGTGTTAGAACTCCGTGGTAAGTAAAACACATTTGAATTGCACAGAAATGAGACTGGTTTTTGTTGTAGATATGGAATTAATTTAAGAAAATGTTAGGAACTCGTTGCTATTTTTAATGAGCAGGAGTCAAAGTGCATGAAGGGGAGGAATACATACCCACATGATGGAGGAGAGAGAACAATCCCTAGCAGGAGAACATCCCACAGCACAACTACACCTACGGCCCCTTGGCATCAACGCCTCAGTCTATTTCCAGATCACTGTCTTCACTGTAGCACGCAGATGGATTATGAATAGAAGTCAGGAGCAGTACGTCTTTTTCTGGCAGCAAACCACACTCCTGCAGAAAAGCCTCCAGGTCTACAGCAAAAAAATCTTCCCCAAGCTGGTCGGTGATGCGCACGAAATTGCCAATGAGCTCCCCTGCCTTGTAGACCAGCAGAGCTGGCAGGGCATTGTTAGTGAAGCGAGTGCTGGCACCAATGAGGGAACTCTTCACTCTGCAGAATTTCACTGTTGGGTACTCAGCAGCCAGGCAGATCATGCAGCCGTTCAGGGATTCAGTGCCAGGGATATCGTCTTCATAAATATGGATCATGATCAGTGTGCTCTTGTGCTCTTTGTCCACGGTGTCCAGAAACGCTTCTCCACTGGTGATCTCAAACACCTGCTTGAACTGCTGCCCACTGTACAGCTGCTGCCTCATCTCCTCCATCCGCTGCTGCCTGTAGCGCTGCAGGAACTCCTCGTCGTCCTCGTCGGTGTGGATCATGTTGTATTCTTGTAAAGTCATCTAAAAAACACACACACACACACGGCTTCCTGAAAAACATCTGCACCGCTATACGGGTCACTTACATAATGAGAATGTAAAATCAAGAGGATTAATGCGGGTCACTCATCTTTAATAACGGCAAAGTGCATGAAGGCTCAAGCACCCCGTGTATTACACTCCATTCTGATCTAATTAGAAACCATGTCCAGTGGGAACAGCGATTTCAGCCCTGAGTATTCCAGTTTCCACAAGCTGCACTAATAACACAAGTGGCTGCTCCATGCTCCCACTTTAATCCAGGTTAATGGTGGCCATGTGCTTCCCCCGAGCTGGGAGAGCTGATCTGGAAACTGTGCCTGACCTAAGATGAGCCTCTTTCTCATCAGCTTTTCATTTAGCCTCTCAGTTAACATTTTGTGCCACCATCGTGTCTGTAGAATTAAAATGAACAGGATTTTATATCTGTTCACTTGCTTCATTAAACTTACCTGCATCACTCAAGGAGAGCACAGCCAACTTTTATCATCTGAAGGCACAAACGTGTGTAAATTAGTGACTTTTCTGACTACAGCTCAGGGCTAGTTTATAGCCCAGCTGATTAAAACCCTTTACTACCTCCAATGTCTTCAAGTTCTGGAGCTCAGAGTTGAATTCTCAACACCCACTTACTAAATATTAAATTAATAAGGGCTCCAAATTTCAGGCAGGGGAGGCAGCACTCACAGTTTTACTGTACAACTCTTCACATTAATCCCCTGAAGCTCACTTAGTTGATCAACAGATGAGAAATCCGGAAGAAGCTTTTAGACTTTTGTGGTACTGCAGCTAAGTCACTTATTTGTCATCACAGGCAAAACTGTTAAACACTCAAGTGGCATTTTAATTCCTTTGTGCCATCCTACCTTTCCATTGATTTTTTCCTGAAGCTCTTTCTGTTTCTGCTTATCAGCCTCGTCATCCAGGTGAGACCTGCAGGTCATGGAGAGCTTCTTGATGAGCCTCTCCATCTCCCTGCGCTGCTCCTGCCGCTGCTCCGTTTCCAGCTGCTTGAATCTCCTCCAGTCATTGATGACTCCCTTGGGACCTGGAATTCAGTGTGGAGGCATTTCGTATAACCCAGAAAACACAATTTACCTGCCATTTACAATCAAGCAATAATTTATAAATCACCTTGTCATAAATGTTTTTGTAACTATGCAAAACACTGAAATAAGTCATTTGCATGTCCTTGAGTTTCTATTTTTTTTTTTAATAAGAAGGCTGCAGTTTATTTAACTAGGCGACTCTTGTAATTGTCCCAAAGATTAATATCTGTGCTCTCGAAATAGAACCACCAGCCCACAAGAGTTCCCCTACTGTTAGCATGGCTTTCATCAGAACAAAAATAATGATATATTATCAACCAAATTGTACAAATCAGCCTTCAAGTCAGCTTTCTCTCCAAAGGTTGACTGCTCCTGATATAATGCTGAATTTGAATTCTCTCAGAGAGAAGTCAGGCATTATAAAAAGAACAGCTATTAAAAATAAGGTTAGACAACAGCCAGGAATTGTTCACCCTCTGACTCAAATATGCAGAAATATGAAGAGTTTCATTAAAAAAAAAAAAAAAAAAGAATTTTAGAGGAATATACGAAATTTCCAAAAAACAAAGGATTTACAAAAGAAGCACATTGATATGATGATACCTGTGTTGACAGCACTGCCATCGCTGCTGAGCTCCACCTCGCCCACACTTTCAGGAATGCTGCTCTCCCCTTCTTCTTTATCCTCCTTCTCACTGTCTTCATCCTCACCCTCACTGCTGCTGTAATAATACTGCAGCTTCTCACCAAGCAGTTTATCGTCCATAGAAGTCATTATGCTCTAAAAATAAATTAACAAAACAGAGGATGCATTTCTGATCAAACATGCATCACGATGGCTCTTTACTTCCTATGGGCAGTTTTTAACCCCGTGAGAACAAAGCCCATTCTCAAACAGCCCTCGATGCACTCAGCCACCTGGGTTAATTCTTCAGCCACAATTTAAAACTCAATTTAAAAGTTCCACAATTTAAAGCCTTAGAGCCTCACCGGACAGCTCCATCAGGCTGCTTCTCAGCTACTGAGTACTATTTGCATTATTTAACAACAATTTATTTGAATTGAAAAGCTATCAGCGTAACGAAGCAAATCAAAGCGTTCTGACCTGTATTCCTTTCCAGTTTTTTCAGTGACAAGCTTCTACCAAGACCTGGAAGAAGAAATCTTAGTGAAATCAGTTGATACGGGCTCAGGCTCGATTCCACAGGGGTGTCCCAGTCTGTGTGTGACACAGAGCCGCCGCCAGCCCACGGACACAGCCCGGCTCCCAGTTTTCCTACCGAACACTGCGGGAGCTAACCCCAGATCCAGCGGATTACCGCGCCAGATGGCCCGGGATTACCGGGACCGGCCTGCGGCGGGACACGCACTGCCGGGGCCGGAGATTCCTGCGGGCCCCGAGAGAACCGGCCCCGGCTCCCACCGGCCCAGCCCCGGGCCCGACACGGCACCCTGCGGGCCCGACACGGCATCCTGCGGGCCCCACACGGCATCCTGCGGGCCCGACACGGCATCCCGCGGGCCCGACACGGCATCCTGCGGGCCCGACACGGCACCCTGCGGGCCCGACACGGCATCCCGCGGGCCCGACACGGCATTCTGCGGGCCCGACACGGCATCCTGCGGGCCCCGGAGCACCGGCCCGAGCGGCGCTTCCCGGCTGCCGCCTCACCGCTCCCGCAGACCCCGGCCCTCCCTCACGGCTCCCGTTCCTGCCTCACCGTCCCCTGCTCACCCCGCCGCCGCCTCACCGCTCCCGGCCCTCCCTCACGGCTCCCATTCCTCCCTCACTGTCCCCTGCTCACCCCGGCTGCCTCCCCCCCCGCTCCCGCAGCTCCCTCACGGCTCCCGTTCCTGCCTCACCGCTGTCTTCCCCGCCGCTCCCTGCCCGGCCCGACTGCCGCCTCACCGCTCCCGCAGCTCCCGGCCCTTCCTCACGGTTCTCGTTCCTGCCTCACCGCTCCCTGCCCGGCCCCGCCGCCGCCTCACCGCTCCCGCAGCTCCCGACCCTCCCTCACCGTTCCCGGCCCCGCCGCCGCCTCACGGCTCCCGCCGCCTTCCGGGGCCGCCGCGCGGGGCATGGCGGGAAGGAGGCGGCCGGGGGCGGGGACGGGCCCGCAACGGGAACGGGAACGGCGGGACTGCCCGTTTGGAGAACGGGAATGGGATCGGGGGGAGCGCCCGTCTGGAGAACGGGAAAGGGGGGACCGCCGGTCTAGGGAACAGGGACGGGAACGGCGGGAGCGCCCGTCCAGGGAACGGGAACGGGAACGGGGGACCGCCCGTCCGGAGAACGGCACCGGTACCGCCCGCCCAGAGAACGGTACCGGCACCGGCACTGGCACTGGCACCGCCCGTCCGGAGAACGGCAGCGGCCCCGGCAGCCTCGCCCCGCAGTGGCTCCGTTCCCTCCCGCTCCCCCCGGCCCTCCCCAGTGCCCGCCGCTGACAAACGAAGAGCCCCGTTAAGGTGGACAAATAATTTTTATTCGTGCATGCAAATACATGTCAATACTGCAAACTTCTTCCATCGAGTCTCTCAAACACCGAACCGGGATGCTCTATCCGTGCCCAGCCAAAGCTACAACCTCTGCACGTCAGTGCTACAGCGACACACGGGCCCCGCCGGGGCCCCCCTAACTCTAACACGAAGGGAAACATTACCATTGGGAATCAAAACCGAAATAAACGGAATAGAATTTACTCCCCCATATATCCCCATTTCATTTTACAGATTTTTTTTTTCTTTAAATTATAGTTTTAAATAGAAGCTGAGAATGCGCCATAAAAATGAGCATTAAATCCATCGTAGCGATGGTGCCTGCTTTATACATGATGGGTGTACACCATCTTTTATTTCATTTACATTTCAATCGAACAATAGATTTGCAAAGAAAATGTCTAATACAGACGTAAAAATATTCACACTAGAGCTTCACAATCGGTTGTACAATTGACAAACAGGCCTCTTTTCCCAAACTTTCCAGCTAAGCAAATTTATAAAATGTAATCAATGCAACAAGAAAAAAAAATTTTCTTTTTAAAACTTCCAGGGAAAAGAATACGCAGTAAACAGTATCAATGCGACAGCAGATGCTGCAAGCTAACCACAATACTTCGGAGTGGCTGTACAGTGGGTATGTGCAGTACAAATCAAAGCCACGTGTGTTGTATCACAACTACTGTATAATGTACTTGTTTGCCCAGCTAAGAAAACGCATGCATTCCCATGCCTTGGGTAACGGAGATCTACTCTGGAGAAATCCATGGGCTATGTGCAAATGACCTTGGCTTTTGGCAGTAAGAAACGCAGCCAGGCTCTGCTTTATTTCAGCTTTTACAGCAAAATCTTGAGTGATTAAAAGCTTCCACAAGCATCCTTAAATAATGGGGTGTAGAATTATGTTTGGGCATTGGGCACTATGATTATTGGGATTTCTTTCATCTCATCAGTGACAGCTTTGGGGGTTTTTCTGCCCCCCCTTGTCCTGCACCCTTGCCAGCAAAGAGATGCAGGGGGATGACTACTGCCAAAGTCAGCTGTTCATTTATACTGGGAAATTGGGCCATTTAAAAAAGCACATTTATTGTGTTCTGCTTGCAGAAGAGGTCCCTCAATGAGAGGGAACTTCCTAACAAAGGGATTAAACTACAACATAAAAATGGACTTTTATATCCTATAGATCATCTGATCATTTCTCATTTTGTTACACTCTCAAATTCAACACCTTCCTTTAATACCAGTCTAATAATTAATGAAAAGTCTGTTCACAAATATGATCAAGGAGCTGCTGGCATACAGTGTTTATGTACAGCAACAGGTACAACTTGACAACTTGTGCTTTAAAAAAGCGAACAAAACCAATGTTTGGAACTATTCTGAGTTTAGATTGAGTTATTTGAAGCGTTCTTTCCTCAGCTGTTTCTGACCACTGTGCATTATTTTGTACCTCATCCAGCCTAGTACACTATTATACAAGAACAGCATTCAGCTCTTGAGTACAGGAGAAATTAAAATTTCAATTGAGTTATCAAAGCACTAAAACCTTCCAAATTAGACTTCTACAAAGAGCTTAATTAAGAGCTTATTTAACATAATCAGCTGTGTACAACTGTTTTCTTTTTCCTAAATCAAATGCCAAACTTTTAGTGTCCCTGTACTAGACTACCAAGAACCAACGCCAGTTTGCTTTGCAAAGAGTCTAACCTTGCCTTTGAAGGGTCTAGTATACATTCTACAATGCAAAATCTGCATAAACACTAAGATTCATTTCTTGTCACCTGTTTACAGGAACAAAATATCAGTAGCAGGGCAATCACTCTGCTTTAAGTATATGTTAAGAATGTACAGATAGTTACTTTCTCACACAAGCATTCTCCCAGCACAAGCATTAGTCTCTATTAAGACCTATGTGGGAAATGAGGCAAACCAAGGAATGAATCCAGGTAGTGAGGCAACACAATTAACTTAGATACTAATAATTCCCGTCTCTCTTGCATGTGAAATCCCTGCTGTACCCCTAATGGGGGAAAACAAAATAAAAATAAAAAAAAAAAAAAACCAAACCAAACTAAACCAACCCAAAATGCTTGTCCAAGCAAAGCAAAAGAGCCAATCTCTTTCCCCGATCTGCTCCGGGCCTTCTTTTCTGACAGCACAGTAAAATTAGGCCAAAACCTCAATGGGCATCACTGCTATTGACACACACAAAGGTAAGTCACTCGCTCAGTGTCAGAAAAACAAGCCCTTCCATAGCCCAAAGGCACCTGATTTGCAACTAACAAATGAATACATACTTGTTTGTAAAGGGTCAAGGGCTGAAACTTGAACAAAGAAGGAAGCCAGAGCCAGGTGTTCCCAGCTGCAGCTTCTTCTCCCCGTCAGGGCACTGGAGGGCATTAGTTTCATGGCAAAAACCACACAGTCAGTGTTAAAACTCTAAGACAAAGCCGGCATGCTGTTAAATCCTCAAATAATTCTTTTGCCTGTCATTATAGGTTAAAAATTCAACTAGAAAACTCTAGCCTCAGTTGAGAATCGACTTTCCATCTCAAGTGTATGGTCATCCTAGAGAACTGCTCTATCACGGGACCTCCTGCTGCAGACAAGAGTCTAGAGATACATTTGTTCTTAAATATGCCAAGACCTTGGCAGGAATATGTCAGGCTTGTGTCATTTCACTGGACAAACAGGCAAATGTGTGTAAGCAGCTTATCCCAACCCCCTCCAGCAGAGCACAACCAAGTTTTTAAAATTGCCATTTTAAAATTAAAAAGTTAAGGTAAATACACAATCAATTTATGTAGTATATATTCACCCTCAGATCATGCTGAAGATGTTCTGTGGAGTTCTGGTGCACAGAGGGCTCTTTCCCTGAGGGCAAATAAGGACTTCTCAAACCTTTATATTTTCTCTATTTTTGTAACAAAATAGCAATTTAAAATTTAAAAATCTTTTAAAAAAATTACATCACCTTCAACATGGAAGATCTCACTGTTTAAATATCCATGAAAGAGACATACTTGTTTGCATATCTGTTTTGGAATTACATTGTACAGCAAATAATAGTATCTCAGAAGCATTTCAAAAGTAATATAAATTCATATTTACAGAATGGTCTTGGTATAAAATATACAACAATCATATTTTATGTCTAACATTCTAAGTTAAAGTTAACATCAATAGGAAATAAGTTAAGGTGACAAAGGTGGTCTGGTTCTTGTATCCATTCACTTCACGTAGCGAGTGAAAGAAGCGTCAGTCTAACCCTAGAGTGAGGTGGCACTGGCTGGAGAAGGTACAGCAACAGCCAAAGGAAACTAAGAAAAGACTACTTGACTGTTTTTCTAAATACATTCCTTGACACTGGAGTATTAAATAGATGCGTAAGATCTTCCATACTGACACCAGAATATCAAAACTAACCCTTGGATTTGCAGGTATATTTACAACGTAATTATTTCATGGACAGGTTTCGTTAGGAGAGATATCAAACACCAATATTTACTTAGTCTAATCAGTAACCCTCAGGGAAATGCCAACCCCCACCCCCCAGAAGCGTGCACAAAACAGTTATCAAAATCTTACCCGACCACATAGCTGTGATTTTGTAAAATAACAACTCAGACGACCAGTAACATGATCCTCTTTAAGCATTTTGCTAGCAGGAAAAGCCCTTACATGCAGTACACCTGGTGAAAGATCAGCTTGGCTTAAAATATTCCAGTACAATTTTCAGAGTAAACAACTTCACAGAAGTTAATAAAAACATAAAAAAAAATGTAAAACTTGTCACAAAGAAAAGCAAGAGGACAAACAAGAAAGATAGTAATCATCAGGAGGGAGAGTCCTGCTTTCTTAAAAGAAAAAAAAAATGAAAGTGGATTTTTAAGCTTCTCAAAAAAAATATGCCCAGGGCTCTAGTTCACGTGTATTTATGAAAACCAATTTTCAGTTGACAAGTCTAACATGATTCTCAGTCACCTCTTAACAGGGCATAAATTCATACAGTTTTCAGCACTCTGAAGGTCAGATAATGCTATCTCATTGTATTTTCAAGGTCTTTGAAAATAAGTTGCCACTGAATAAACAAAAATTAAACCTGAATACAAGATTATGATTAACAACATTTAACAAAGGTAATTACAACCACCTTAAATTCCCAATATTTAGTTTAAATTAAAACAAAACAGTACAAAAAACAGCAATACCATCTTGTTAGTCAGTGCAAACACTAGATACAGGGTTTTCAAAGGAAAGCCAAGAGCACCTGATACTTTTTGCCAAGTCATCTGGATCCTATAATCTCCAAGTTGAGAACTATTAATGAAAAAAAAAAAAAGAAAAAGAAGAAGAAAAAAACCCTAAAACTGCTGTTACATTAGTGCATAACCTCTCAAAATCGTTGAAAATTGTTCCACGTGTAGCTTGGGGAAATCAATACCTAGTACATTAGCTGGAGGACTTAGGCACTTGATTTACTTCTGATAACTTTACTTGGACAAGTAGCCTGTGAATATGTGTCTACAGTACTAAAGCATCAACTGGGGGGAATGGAAACCAAAAGCTGCAGCAAAGCACTGCCCCACGGACCTGCAAACAACGCAGCAGTGCAAAGCTGATGGTGTGATAACCCTGTAAAAGCCTCAAGTCCAAATCTCCACCTCTCTCAGTCTTCCAACAGGAAACAAGACTCCATGCAAAGTTCCACAACTAAAGAAAAAGCAGCTGCAACAAGACAAAAGTTCTTCTCTCGTGAAACAAAATAGAGACAAATAAGTTAGTCTTCCTTTCACTAGATGTATCATCGTAGGATCCTGCTAGTTTAAATAACTGAGTTGTTAGTTTTCTACAGAAGCCATTTTCAACAAGAATGGCTCAGATACTGCACCGGATTGCTACAAACTCATAAAAAGCTGCTTTAAGCTTAAGTAAAACAATGTCCAAATTCCATTCATTTGTGGAAAGTGAACGCCTTACCCTACTAAAGTAAGTTTTTTTTTTTTTTTCTTCAGAATGCTAATGCGAGAGGGGCTTGAAGTATCAAAGAGTCCACAGGAAATGCATGACCCCAATATTATTTTTTTTAAAAAAAATATACATTATATAATATATATTATATATATAAAAAGCTAGTGTAAATGCTTCCATGGTGTGGTCACAAGCTGGAAAGATGAATGCCTTTCAGCTGTTAACCATCCTGCCATTTGCAACAGGCTTTAAAAAGTCATTTTTATCCTCAGACATAATGTGAGCAGTTTTCAAAATGAGGCTGCCAACACTGACTGATGTGCTGATGGGCAGGCAGCTTGCATTGCTAACAGATGTTGTGATCGGCTGACTGAAGCAAGAAGTTACGGGCAGGATTGTTTTCTGCTCCTCCCTGAGGAGAAAAATAAGTTACACAAATATTAAACAAGGACATGCACAAGTATCCGGAACTGAATTGTGTGCATTAAATAAATACTGACAAACTCATTTTTAGCAACAGGCTAAACATCTTCCTCTGGAATGGTACGCTCGAGGTGTTAAAGTAGTCTGCCTCATTTTCAAAGGCTGCTTTACTCATTAAAGACTACAGAACATAGAAACCTAAATTAGTGTATTTCAAAATCTACCTCTCCACGGAGATTTGTGCAAACAGTCCGCCATTTAACCTTTTGAAGTTTTTCTTAATTTCTGTTAACTATAAAAATATTCTGCATTTTTTTGCTTACTGACTGTGAAAGGTATTTTGAACAGCTGTGACACGTTTCAGTGTGTACGATTACAACGATGCATACGAACAATGGTACCAGCCTGGGACTTTCAGCTTTGTGGCCTAATTCTATTTCTGAACAGGTTCTTCTCACTCCACCATGTACAAACAATGCAGGTGTCTAATCCAAGTCTGAGCAGGTACGTAGTTCATCCTTACACAATCATGCTTCCACTATGCTGATGCTTCTGTTTGTCTAACACTGGCAGACACTGCTGTTTTGTCTAACACTCACAGAATCACAAGGTCTTCACCTAAACTTTGTCTCTTCTGTTCCATAGAATCTTTCTGGTGCTGCTTTAGCAGATGCCCGTTCTCCACGGTTGTTCCATTGAGCAGCTGATCCTCTTGGGAGCTGATCCCTAGCTGTATGTCCAGAATCTCCTACAAGAGAAAAGGAGAAATGCCCATCAACTCTGTCCCTACCAGTTTTACATTTGCCTATTAAGTTCCACTACATTATGCTAATGGAAATGGGAGTCTGGTCATAAAACTCCCTTATTTTATGCCCAACTATTGCAATGTCTGCCACATTTCACTGAAGGAAAAGCCAATTATTCAAAGATGGCTGTGAGTGACAAGAGCATTATTAACTGTGAGCTGTTTTTAACTTCACTAGTATTACCTGCCAGGTATCTGACTGAGAAGTACAAGACCTCAAGTGCTAAATAATAGAAATGCTGGATGCCATTACTAGGACTAAAACCCAAAGCTCTGCTAACAACATACTAATCCATAAAGAGTAATGAAAAGACCCAGTGACTTCTTTAGGCACAGATTTTAGTACTCACTTCTATCTGTTCACCTTGCCCATCAGGTTCGTCTGTATCGAGGGCTGACAGCTCCAATTCAATGTCTCGGTCTGGCTTTGTGTCTGCACAGTCTTCAGGATAATCAGTCTAAAAAAGAATTAATATGTTCTCTAAATATCAAGTTGGCTTTTCACTGGCTTCACACAACACTGGGGTATTGAAGTGAAAGCAGAAGATGCATTTCCAGCACATAACGTTTCTACAATACAAGAGAGCTAGTCAGACAAAAATGAACTTCAGGCACAAACATAGGATACAAAGCTAAATCAAATCACAGTAAAGTACTGAAACACAGAGATACAATGAATACTAAAGAAGCTTGACTCCATTGACAAAATGTTTAGATTTATAACACGTACAAGTAGACAAAAACTAATGATTGCATGAAAAGGACTGTCACATTCTTCCCACTTGATAAATGCATGTTTGGAGCAGCAGCACAGCAGGTGTGCACCTGCTTATCTCAGGGAAATAACTGAGTGCAACAACAGCGACTTAACTTGCAGAATGTGCTATCAATATTTGGGAGCATCAAAACCAAGTTTCAACTCTTAGTTAAAATTCATGTGCTTCTGTATATATATAAATATCTAAACACCCTCCAAGATTTGTTTCATCCCAATTACCCCTTTCTTTACCTCACCATTCCTCAAATCAATTTCCTTGCTTAAAAGGTTTAAGGTAAGACGACTGCCTTCATCTAGAGAATTCCACTTCTGCTGCATGGCAAGTGCATTTGCCTCTCTCTGAAGGAGTAAGGAGTTGCTTTTGGCCTATGGAAAGAAACAGCTCAGTTACCAAACATTACACCCAAACCAAGTGCAGCCAGGCAGCTACGCTAAGAAAATTTATTTTAAAGCACTTTAGTAAACAATTAATTTTAAATTAAAAAAAAAAAAACAAAAAAAACAAAAAAACAAACTTATGGTATAATAATGGGTCTTACCTGCTGTAATTCAATACTCAGTAGATCTCCAGTGCTGGAATGCTTTCTGTGACCAGACAAATCTGTAACTATGAACCTGTCCCTTTAAAAGAAAGAAGGCAAAACTAGGAATTAAAAACAAGTTCTCTAAATCAAATATCCCATAACTTCATTAGTCTCTCAGTTTTAGATTTTTTGGACAGAAACTAGATGTGCATTAGAGAATGTGTTACTCATCTTTACTGTGGCTCATAATACTTCAAGGCATTGTATACAGCAAACATCCTTGTAAGATGTGGCAAAAAAACTACTAGTTTTTTTCAGTCTGACTGAAACTACTCAAGATTTTGACATGACAACTTGGCAGTACCTGACTCCAGTTCTTTGATGGGTCTCTCAAGGGATACACTGCTAGTAATTGTGCACTATTAAATGCATTAAGTATTAAAGACTACACAAGTTTTAACCTACTTTTTTCCAAAGCTTTATGCTGGATAGGTAAAAAGTCCTTTACTTTAAAATTAAGAATGTCTATTAATAGACATTCCAGATTCCCCACACACACACTGAGGACTTTGAAGAACTGCAAGCTACAGAAAAAGCTGTGAACAGAGCTCGGGAAGGAGTCCGTACCGTTCTGCATAACGTGCTGAGGAGGCAGAATCTGAGCCATAGGCACTCCATCTTGAGTCCACAGCATTGACATAAGGGACATAATCTGCAAAAGAATTAAGACAGCATTCACTCTCTCCTCTGCTCTTCAGGGGGATGTACACATCCTTTAGGTCTTTGCATTTCATAGCTGAGGTATGCACAAAGGGGATGAAACGCTCGTGGTGTGTATAAAGGATGAATTTTTGTCACATAAAGTCTGAACTTGTACCTGATACACTGATGGGCTTAGTAGCACTTCCTTGGGAAGCAGTGGCCTGGATTGGATCTGTTGTGTGATAACCTGTGCGGGATGACCTGGAGATTGCACCCCACTTGGAGATGATGGGTCCGTCGCTGAACGGGATTATAGGATCTTCCTCCTTTGCCCTTCTCTGCGTTTCAAATAAATGCACTCTCCTCTTAACATCTCCACTGTCCAAATCCTGCATATTCAGGAGACACGAGATACATGGACTCCTTTGAGGTTATGCACATTCTTCAGCTGGCCAGTAACTTTCTCATTATTGTAGCCTATTTAGAAAACTGGGAAAAGATACTCCAAACAATTTCAAATGAGCAGAACTACTTTAAAATACTAATAATGGAAGCTATCACCTTTTTTTTTTTTTTTTTTTTTAAATAAAAAAGGCTGGTTTAACCAAACAGAAGACACTTCAGCATGTAAGGATCATCACACTAATGAGAGAACATGCAGAAAACCCCTACCATTAACACGGCATTGGAATTGGCAATCACATCCTTGGGCTCTGAGTCGATAGCATTTATACAAGAGCCAATAGTGCCACAAGACCACGGTGAATAGTGAGAGAGATGGTCTTCCTCAAATTTAGTTCCACTCAAATCACTGACACTCTCTGAGAACTACAGAAAAGGGAATAAATAAGCAGTGAATAATAAGAACAGGGAATTCAGTTTTAAAATGAGAAGATAATTTAATTAAATAGCAGTAAATGTATCTCAAAAGTCAATCAAGGAGTTCCAGCTATATTCAAGACTTGACTTGGGGACAACATAAGCTGTTTTGTCAAATTTTAAACCAGTGCCCCTGGCAGCTGTCAGAGGGCAAACTTTGCCATACAAATAACTGCCTGGCCTGCCAAGATGAGAGACTGGAATTTGTGTTAGTGTCAGGTTTCTTTAGGCAAATAGCTACAGTAACTTAACTGAGAGGAAGCCATGCATTTTCCTTTCATGTATGTATTAGCCAGTGGTAAATAGAAATACAACTTACAACCCTCCAACCTGGGTAAAAATGATTAAATCCTGATTCACCTGGAATGCATGCATAAGGCACTTCAGGTACACCTACAAGATCTGAGTAATCATTCTTAACACCTCAAATATCACCAACAAAACTGTCAAACCACAGCTAAGAGTGCTTGGCACAGTGGTTTTCAAACCAGTTTCTTGGATGCAGCTAATTTAGAGAGACAGAATAAGGTATTTTATGGCTTTTTTTTTCCTTCAAAAGCACACTATTGCTATTTCTTGAGCTCCTCTTCTTCTTTACAGGACTTACCACTGAAGTACACAATGTCCTACCAATGCCTCTTGCCACTCTTAAGGGAATGCATTCTTTGGGACTTGATAAGCTCTTGAAGTTTGATTCAGGCTACTCATCAAGCCAAAGCCATTTGGAGTATCAAAGGCAATGGATTTTTTAATGGAAAACACAACTGCTGTTCCCTACACAAATACTTCTTTGACCTTTTTTCTGCAGTCATGTTTAGCGTCACCTTAATAACAAATTGAATTGCATCATTATTAGATATCACTTTCCTTTTCCTAGAAGATTAACTTAATTTTATGAATAATAAATGGCAGGTACAAAATCTTTACTAGAAATATTAAATGGCATCTTAGGGAAACAAGAAGGGAAAACAAAGAGGTTCTTTGGCTTCCCACCTCTGTGCTGAAATCTACACTGAAGAGAGGAGAAGGTGGTGTTGGAGATGGTGTTGCCATAGGAAGGGTTGAGGATACCAGAGGAGTTTTCTGTGTGTGGTACTGTGCCCATTGCTCCGGCTTCCGTCTCAGCTGCTCATCATAACCAGTCTTCAAATGACCACAAGGCTCCTAGAAAGAATAAACACAGAACTGGATATCCCATCACACTCCACTCAGAAGGCAAAGACTTGCACGGGACACACTTGGATCCCCAAATTTCCTTGGGTCTGTAACCCTCCACTGGGATCACTTGAAGAATTTCACAAGAATTCACAGGCCCATATATGGCAACTCAAATCTTAGATATGCAATTAATTCAAGCAACATACATGGGCATTAAAGAGGCAAAGGGCATCCGGTCCTGATATAGATTGCAGTGGTCTGTTTTGCAAGCCCATTTTAAGGTTAAAAACAAAACAAGAACTTTGTCCAAGTCACATGTCTCGATCACCGTAATAAACAGGTCTATGCTAATTATTTACCAACTTTCCAGTAACGACCTTCAGAACCAACTCTGCACAGAGCCTTCCCTTCCTGGCTCTCACTTACCCTCGGTAAAGGCACAGTCCTCTGCTCGTTTGGAGGTTGACAAGCCACAGAGTAATACCCATCCAGAGAGTTGTACCTCTCCCGTAACGATGTCTGATAGACAGATGAGTGCATCACATCCATGGGAGGTAACGAATTGCTCCTAATGATATCATCCCGTGGGTACATCTGCGGGCGCCAGATGCGCCTGCTGTCGTAGACTGGAGCGTACATTCCAGAGGGGACAGGAGGGACTGGTCCGTAGGGCTGAGGAGGAGGAGGAGGCTGGTAGGGGGAATTCAGTCGATCCCGAGGGGGAAATGTACTGTAATGATCGGCATATGGCACGGAAGCAGGTGGGAGAGAGGATTCTGGAACGTTATTGGACCTCACAAAGCGAGGAACACAGGGAGCCACACCAGCTGGTACTGTTGGAGGTGCTGGATAATAGCCTTAAAAAGTGGGAAAAAAAGGCATGTTTAATGCAGTCACAAATGACCCCAAATTTTACACCTTCTAAAACTGTAAATAGCATTGATAAGTACCTTTAGAGAATGAGGAGTCACACTTTACAAACCTCTTACTGACCTTACCATGTTTCTGTTAAGTATCATTTCATGTATGACATTTGCAGGGGCAGTGCTGGCCCTTCACCAACTGAACCCAGTTTGGAAAATATTGCTCCTATGTACTGTGGTGTCACTATGTAACTGAAAACACAGGCTCTTCAGCAACTCTTTATATATAAAATATATATATAAAACAGTTCTCTCTAAAATAAAAATCTGTTTCTAAAAACTAAAATGTCTATAAATAACATTTCACACTTGACTTATTGTTCTTTCTGAGAGGATTGCCTGAACACCTCTACCTTTTGACAGCTTGTGAATGACTCAGTGCTGTAAACCACAATGGTTTGCTTGAATATAAACATGCACATATAAAAAGATAACTGGAACCTTCAGAAAACATTTGAGCAAGCACTAAGATGTGTAAGCCTCCCAGAAGAAGCATGCTCTGCCTCTGAATCCTGCCCATGGATACCCTCATGGATAGGCCATAGCAAGAGCAAGTCTAAATAAAAACAATTAAAAGCTAAAAAAGGAAAAAGTAGATGAAAGACCTTGAGGTTCAAGCTTTTCTGGAGGCTGAACTATAAGCTGCATAACACACAGTACAAAAAGGCAAGAATCACCAACACTGGGAGCAAACTGCAAGTCCCTCACACATCCAGCAATTAACAAGATTAGTATTCCATTAAGTGAAGATTCAGCAGACACTTAATAAAAATGACATCAACAAAACAGACATAGAAGTTATTTCTCATAAAAGTTATTTTTCCAGAGAAATGTTCAGAGCTATTTTTTAACCAATGCTCATCTTACTCACCTGTCTGTGGGTACTGTGGAACTTCGTATGACAGCTGAGTCCTGGGATCTTGGAAATATTGAACATTATCAGAATGTGGAGGGTAGACAGGTACTCTGGGAACAAACGGGCTGGATTTTGGAGGCACAGAATTAACTTCTGTTCCAATATTAGGAGGACCAGCTGAGGTAGCTGCTGCCTGGCTTACAGGAGTCTTGGGTGGAGAACCAATTTTACTGAAAAGGATTACCAAGAAATCATTAAGCAGATCTTCACTTATTTCAGTCAGTCATCCCTTTGTGTACATTCTCATGTAACATGGATATTTGAGCCTTGTAATTTCTTCAGGAATTTTGTTTCTCACACCCCAAACTGATGCTACATTTTAGCCTTTCTCTTAGGATAACTCAAAGGTGGACATAAATGTTTTGATATCATTTGTAAGTGTATTCTGGTAAAGACAGAGCTTTGAAAAGCTGTTCAGAGTCTCAGTGCTTCCTGAAGAATTGTCTGAGCTTTAAATTAAAGCCCCAAAACTATAAGGTTTTGAGCAAGTGCACGCTCTGAGCATCCTTCTTGGTTTTAGGAAATGTCAAATTCTGAGTACAATTTATTGCATGTAATAACCCAATAGTATGTAATATATATTTTATTTGTATGCCATAACTTTTTATTTTTATGCAATAACCCAACAGTAATTAAGATACCAGGCTGAGAACAACTGAGTAAGAGATAAAGGGAGAGATTGTCTACATTGGACATGAGTACTGAACAGCCAAAACAACGGGTGCTGGCTCTGACAGCCAGAACTCACAGGCTTTGTGACTGTAACTGCACTGCAGTGCAAGACTTTACACAGCTCTGCAGCCACTGAGCACCAGCCAGGACCACATCTCAGTATCTGCTGGCCACCCACCAACTCCATTTATTATTTTAGATAATCTAAAAGCAGGACGTTCTTTTAAATTGTCTTGATGTCAAAAAAAGTCACCTACTTCTCAGGAAGTGATTCTGTAGGGGACCCAGAAGCGTTCTGGCCGTTGGCTCCAGCCTTCCCTCCCTTCTTGGTGTTCTCCAGAGCTCTCAGGGAGGTGTCTGTGCAGCGGGGGATCAGCTGGGGCACCCCAGTTTCCAGGTTGGCTATTCCATTAGTACTTGGCACCATCTTGCCCGTTGCCTCAGGGCTTCCTATGACAGAGATCACGTTCCCTGCTGTGGTGGAGACGGTGCTGTTGACGCCCACTTTATTGAGAAGGGGGAATGTTCTCACTGTTGCGCTGATTTTTTTGTTCCTCAAGCGGTATCTACGAGCAAACACACCAAAGACAAGGTGGTATAAAAAGTGCTTATTGTGAAGTTCAGTGGATTTGCAAAACTAGCAGAGATAAGGGATTCAGAGGAACATGACGCTAAAAAATTACACGCTTATTTTCAACAATTGGAACCCAAAATCATCTCTCCTCTTGTAACACCCATTCTGCAGTTTTTTGAAAATGCATTTGGGTGAAAACTGCTACAAAAATGCAGGGCTGCATACTGTTCAGTAACTCAGTTCACTCCTTAATCAATTAAAATGTAATCAACATTCTCTCTTGTAGGTACTATAACCCATCCTTGAAAGACACTGAGCTTAGTTTAGACCCAGTTGCAGGAAAGGAAATTTTATCTCGTATGGGGCAAAATAAAAAAATAAAACTGGAATTAGTCTGCAGACACTGCTTTGCTGTACTTAATTTCAAATAAGGAATTGCCATGTCTAGAGTCACAAATCCCTCCAAATAAATTAATGTATGGAAGAGAATGTTTTCAAAAATCTCTGTAGATTGCTTGGATTTAAATTACATGGAGAGAAAAAAAAAAAAAAGAAAAAGGAACAAGTCTCCCACACTCACTTTTCAAGCTCTTCCTGAGAATGAGCAAATGTACAGTTTGTTCCTCTTGGACACCCCCCTTGCTGTCGAAGGTCTCGGCACATACTTGTTTTGTATTTGCTGTTTGGTTGTGGCTTAAAAAAGAACAACAAACAAAAAAACACAAAGACATTCCTCTTACCATCTATCAGACATTCACATAAAAGTAGGCTTAAAATACAGAAAAGACCCTAAGTTGTCCTTGTATGGATCTCACTACAGCCACCTCTGCTACATTCCATATTCACAAATGTCAAGTTCTCAAAATCTGAATGCAATAAGTAACAGTATCATCAATTATCCCACAGGAAAGGCCATAAATATTTCAAATCAAAAGTAATTTTTCAAAGTTGCATCTCCCAGTAAATGTACAGTAGGACATAACGCAATGATCAAGTCTGGTTACCTGTGGAGTTTCATGGCCTTTTCTACTGTAATTCTGAATGAAATCCACCAGCCCGTGGACCACGGTCTTTACGGCGACCATTGCATTTTCCAGCTGCTCCCACGTTGGAGATGCTGCATCTAAAATCAAGAAAAGCAGGTTGTCACTCTGTCAATAACTCCAGTATCATAAATAACAGGCATATCTTGTATTACTTTACAACACCAGATACTAGGACAGAACTCAGGGAGCCCTGAAGAACAGTTAATTATGTTCATTATTAGGAATTTTGAAACCAGGAATGGAGGTTATCTTAATAATTTCTATTGCTAGACATGAAGAATAGCAAAGGAAGTTTAAAAAGCTTGATTTGCATACCTGGATTTGGATCTATGTTTGCCAGGAGCTCTAAATGAGGCCTCAGCCTGTTTAAGTTTGCAGGATCCCCCGTGCGCTGCAAGACAATTGTCAATTCTTGTACACTCTTAGCAAAAGATTCTGGAGATTGAAGCTGAAAATAAAGGGAAAATTAGTGTGCTGCATCTTACAACTATTAATTACTAATCTGAAAAAAAAATATTCATGACATTGGTTCCTAAATGCAATATATAGTGTCTTCAGATGGCATATAGAGAGGATCAGTGGAGAGAAATTTTATTTCTCAACTCAGAATCTGCCCTATGAAGCTTCATCATAAGACACCAAAAAGTTAATTAAAGTACTTCATATGATGAATATGCTACATCAGGGGAAAAAAATTCAATCTAGTTTTAATTAATATTTGATGAGACTATGAACAAAAAGTTAATTCACGGAGTTCTTTGATTTTTATTGTAACATTTAACAGTCAAAACGAATCCTACAAAGATACTAAAATCATCCCTTTGACAAACCTTGTCAATAATGGATTGCATGTGTGATTTATGCGCCAGGTCTCCATAAAGAAGGGAAGACCATTGCTCTGGTGATATTCTGAGTCCTGCTTCCATGGCAATGTGAACAATTTGGGCATCGTGCTCTCTCCGCAGAGCCTCGTAACTCCGGAACTCTTCTTTAAGTTGCATCAGAGAAGAATCTTCATCCCTTTTAGTGACCTAATATAAATAGTAATAGTTAAACATTCCTCCTTTAACCAAAAATCTCCATGTCTGTCATAAATAACAGCTGCACAGCACAAACCACAACAGAGCTGTTTTACCTTAAAGCATGATGCTCTATACAGTAGCTGCACAACATGACCAATGCTTGTTTTAGAGGCCTGAGGAAATCTTGGTTCCAGCCTTTGCACAACAAAAAGTACCAGAACTTTTCTTGAGAGTGCAGAGCCATCTTCCAGTGCCAGCAATACAAGTTTCAGTGCCTCCTCTTGCATAGCTTTAACACACAAAAATGAAAGTTAAATATATTCCAAAAAACAGCAAGGCTACTGTATTTGAACAGATAAGCAGGAGCATCTAAATCATCTTGAGTGTAATTCTTTAATGCATTTTTACTGAACAAAAAATGCTTTTAAAGAAAGCCGCTAGTTTAAAAGAAATATTTTGACCTACTCTAAGCACAGCAAACTTAGAGCTAAGACTAACTTCCAGCAATGAACACATCAGTAGTGCAGTTTTTGTACTTTTTTCCACTCTTCAGTCTTGTAGCCATTGTCCTTTCAGACACCTCATCAATGCCACACCATGAAACTATGAAATAAATATGGGAACAGAACTGCAGTGCTATCAACAGTTACTGGAATCAAGAGAGGACAACTTCTATTTTAAAGAGAAGTTCATTGTTTCTGTGCTTGCTTTAGCTGCATCCTTAACTATGAATTTCTTTTCTATCAGAGCTATAAATCACTATAAATTTCAAAAGTATGCTGCAGCTGAGGTTAGGCTGATTGTATTGACAGCTATTCAATCCCAATCACAGGCAGCAGTACAGCCAGACTGCTACACTCCATTACAAACTGTGCACAGCGTGTGCTTATTGACTCCTCTTTGCCAGGATTTTTCAAATACTTCCTCCCAATTTCAAAGAACATTTAATGGAGCAGCAGGGGAAACAACCAAAAACTTTAAGCCAGAAGATTTTACCACTATTTGGGGTTTTTTTTCCCCTCTTTTCCTCTCCTCCTGGCAGAACATCTTCAACTCAACAGGAGACATTTCAAAACATTTTTGTAAAGAAAAGGCGAAGCTAAATAATATTCTGCTGCAGATGTACAGGTCCTTTACCTGGTCCTAGAAACTGGCACCCTCGTGCCCTGACAGCAGCCCAAAGATTGGCAGAAAGCTGCTGAGGATTTTGGTGCTGCAGGATGAGCTCTGTGACAGTTCTCTCTCCCAGCGACCGAGCTGCCCTCATGGCTCTGACCCGACCCTCCTCCTCCACCAGCTGACAATTCACCAGTGTCACAAGCTTCCTCTGCATGGGACGGCTCAGTGCACTCTGATTCAAGCTTGCAACACCTTCAAAAAAGGGAGAAAAGGTAAAGGCTTCTTATAAATTCATCCATGTGAGACAAAACCAAAAAAGCCTAACAGTGTATGTGTTTTTCTAGGACTTGGGTATCAGTCACAGGTACCTTCTCTTAGGCAACTCTGTAATTTTTTTATCAAAAAGAACTTTAATTAAAATCTTAAACTGACATCAAAGCCATCCTTTGGGGAAAGTTCAGCTTTAGTACAAAGTTAGCCCCAAGGCAGTATTATTAAATAGAGTGTTTTGTAAACTGAAAATAAAAAAACCACAAACAAGTGTCGCAAGTGTGAATAAGCTTTTAAAGACACAAGGCAACTTTATTAGAAAAATGAGAGTATTATCTCACTGACATTTACAATCAGTACTGAAAACACAATGCTGTTAAAAGCAAGCTACATCAAAATTCCACTGCTCAGCAGACTCACCTTTTCCTCCACTTAATGGCTTTAAGTAGAGTGCCAAATCCTCAACACATTTCTTTGCTACTTCATAGTGTTTGTTCTCTCCTACATTACTCAACTTAACCGTCTGATGATCAGGTACCTAAAAAAATGCAAGGGGGAGGAAGGGGGAGAAGAATGACATGCACCTGGCTGACCTCTCCGATGGTACCCACATCACCATTAATTACATAACACTGCAGATGTGCACTGCTCTGAGAGCAGGGAAACACAGCACCCACCCAGGGCATGTGCATGGCATAAGGAACAACAAAAAGGGCCCGAGATGAGGATTAGGGTGATGAAAGAGGGGGTTTGTTATTATCAACACTTTAAAAACAGAAGTAGAGAACAATAACCAAGGTCTAAAAGATGAAGAGAAGGTGATCAGTATAGCAGATCAGCATGATTTACTACAGACACACAAAGGAAGCTATAGGACAAAATGAACTGGCAAGAATATTGCAAAGCAAAATTAAAAATCATTTAAGCATCATTTGGGCATGCTGAAATTGTCCAAGAAAAGAAGCAGGAAACTGAACTTGGTGGAAAAAACCTCAAATTAGAGAAACAAGGTCAGATAAGGAAAACAGAGGGAGTGTTAGTCATAATAAACTAATTGTTTGAAATACGTTGCAAGCAGTTAGGGGACCATGGAAATAAACGTTCTAAGATCAAGACAGTGATCTGGCACACAAAAAAATGTGAAAGGAACACGTGAGCTTCATAAACAAAACCACTCTGACACAGCGTCATGACCAATAGCTGTGTCAAGGCATGTAACAGGACATTAGAAAGTGAAATAAATAACATCTTACTGCCTCACTAAGGTATTAGAGAGAAAGTACCATGAAAAAGCACATGAATCAGCGTAAGGGGAACAGACTTATTCAATCCCCATAAAGTGCAGCACTGATTATATAATCACTGTTTTGCCACTGCTACGAGACAGCGCAGGGAACATTCCTGGCCTGATCAGCCAGTGTCTGCAAACCCAATTGAAAAGCAATCATCAGGCATATTTTAAAAAAATTATACACACACACACACTTCTGGAACTTGGTTAAAAAGCCACTTCCAAATATGAGACATTGAGGAACGAGATTTCTCACAAGGCTAAGATGAACGAGTGCAGGCTGCAGGTTCACTCATTCTACTGACAACTGGGACAGAGAATTGTCTGTTTCCCACTGGGGATTTTTTTTCTCCAGTCACAGTTCAAGAGCCTTTTAAAATCAGAATTCAGGTTACAACTAGAACACGTTTTCATGGCCCTGAAGAAGATGAAGTCGGCCCTGAAATGGTGCAGCTGCATTTAGAGTATGCACAGACTCCTAGAGAGTCCAAAGTCAAGCCTTACATTTATTTGGGTTAAAACGAGGAAGAAAGAGCAGCGCACATCGCAACTGGCACGGACAAGTGGCAAAACAAAGAGCTGCTTCAATCATACCTGGGCTCCAACCAGCTGGAGGAGTGCAAAGTTTACAGGAAGCACATCGATGTCAGTGTTGATGGCAGTCTGGTCAAAAGGACATGCCTTGCGATGGAGCTTGTTCAGGCAGGTCTTGCACACGGTGTGAGAGCAACCTAAGCTGATGGGTTTGTGCACATTCTCATCAAACTCATTGTAGCAGATTGGGCAGGACAGGAATTCTGTCCACTGAGCTGCCTGCACAGGCATTGTGGAAGCTGGACACTTGTTTAGCAGGCTAGCAGACCATTATTTCACTGTACTATGTTTTGGCAGCTGTAAGTGAATAACAGAGTATTTAAAACATGCTTTCCGGCAATTTAGAATAATTTTTAATTAAAAAAAACAGACCACAGTTTCAATATGACAAAGAACAAACCCAAATCCTTATGCTGAAGTACTCAAAACCCCCAATTCTCTGTTAGTTTAACAACTGTACCAAAACAGGCTCATGAACTAAATTAATTCAGACTGCCATAAGTTTAACTTATTCACAATAAATGGCATTAGGTTTTTTTGGGAGAGAGGGTGGCTTAAAATGTTATTTTCATTTGAAATTACATACAACATCTTCCTTCTGCAGATTTTATTCAGACTTAATCAGACACCAAAATAAACTGAGCTTTGCTTTTTCAAAAGCACAGTTTCTCTTTCTGTAAAATACAAGTCAACTAACAAATATCAAGAGCCATAAGAAAACACCAAAAGAACGAGAGACTAGTTCTTAGTTTTATGATTCTCGTGTTACTTCCGCCTTTTCTTGCAAGAACTGGAGCACTCAAGGGCAGAGATTGCTCCGTGCAATTTTGCTTTTCATGTCTCTACCTTAAATATAACTACGTCCATGAACTCACAGCAAGAAAATCTTTGATGTACGTAAAATCCAGGCATTTAGAACAAAACCTGTGATAAGGCAAGCAATAACTTCAGATGGCTTCCTTGTCTCTTGAAATGTCTCACTCTGCAGTAGTGGCAAATAAATTGTTTATGTAAGTGTATTTCAAAGAAAATACAGCCTTATGGAGATTGTTGGTGTATCTTATATTGTCACAGTCCTAAAGAAGGTACCAGCCCTAAGAAGTTCATGGAAACCAAGTTCTCATCCAAGCTTTCGTCATGAGGATTTACATTCAGAGCTCCACCCCGGAGGGAACAGCCCCACCCTGGGCTCTGATGTGCCACACTGTGGTGTGTTTGCTCTCTAGGCAACCTACAGACCAGTTGGGTCACTTCAAGGCTATGAGCAAGCTTGTTACAAATGCAAATACAAAAATGCTTTAATTAGATGTTTAGCATTCTATTTTTTTACTCTGATGACAGAAAAAAAGTAATTGCTCTGAGGAAGCTGAGGTCTCCCCTCTGTGTTCAAATTCAGAAACTCCTTACTGCAGTTCCATTGTTGGCTGTGCTATGGTTTAATTAATGCTGAAGTACCAGAACATTGAAAGAATTGCTAGAAGACCAAACAGACTCTTATCTGTGGATGCATTTTATGTTAATTATGACCATCTGTTTAGAAATCCTATTTAGTACTATGAACATTCAGTGCCCTTTAAGTAACAGGATACTTGTACAAGATGTCCTTATCTCAGTGAGCGTTTCAATATTGTGTAGCAATTTTTGCTTCAAATGAATTCCCATAGTAAACCACACCAAACTGGAAGTTGAACCTCTCATAACCAAACTGCTGAGGTTACACTTCCAACATGAGCCAGAAAATTCCACAAATCAGATTTTCCTCCAGCTTCTACGAAGGCACAATCAAAGCTCTAGCAGAGATTAACAACCCCAGTCATCTTTAACGTGCAATTGCTACATGTGTCTTTTAACCAAAGAAATTTAAAAGCAAAACAAATAAGAACAAAGCCAAACACTGAGCCAACAGGTCCAGAAAGATTTTTGATTCCTCTGCTAAGGACCCCACAATTTCCTTTAGCACATCTGCTTCCCTTCCAAAACAGCCAGACAGGAGATACACAGAACTGCAAAGCCTGTCCATAAACACTTTCCTTAAAGCTTTTTGCAGCACCACCAGAAACTTTAGGAGACCAACACCAACATCACTGCTGACTAGGGCTGATAGTGGTGCTATTTCATCTGCAAGACACAGGTAACAGCACAAACCAGACCACTCTGGGAAGTGCGTGAGTGTCACAGGAAAAGTTTAAGAAGAGGCTGGTACAGAGAGCTCAACTGCTGGTCACTAATGAGCTGCTAATAAACAGTCCCTGTGTCCACACTGCTCATTAATTATCTCGGGGATCTCTGCTCTGAGACAATACCCACGTTTGGTTTCCACAGGTGCTTCAGAGACTTGCAAGAAACCACCTCTGTTTACAAGCTTTTAAAATACACTTGTTTTCCTGACCAGCATAGAAATGAACACAACAGATCCTTCAAGTGGGCACCGCTGGTTTTTAAAGATCTATCTCTGGGTGTTTAATCATCCCAAATGACAGATTCTACTAAGCATGTGTTGACCTTCAGATTTCTTGACAGGAAAAAAAAAATCTAATTAAGCCAGCAAACAGCTGGGAAAAGCTCTTGACTCCCAAAACTTCAAGCAGCCTTACAGGGAGGAATCTCCATCGTTTATTGAGCCTGCCAGCTCTCCTGCCACTCCTGCACCCCAGTGTGTAGGAAAACAATCTCGCATCTCCTAATTACCATGTCAACTCCTACAAAAAACATAAGCCAAATGTTTAATAGATTCTTGCTCCTTGTCAGAAACAATGTATTTCAGGGATGTCCTCTTGAACAACAAATTGCTCCGGCACTCTAAACTGAGCAAACAAAGGAGGAGAGAAAAAAAAAAAAAAAGGTAATGCTTTGGATTCTGTTTTTAACAGGCAGTACACTCTATTAGAACAACTACCCTTGGTCTGTCTCTTCATTCTGGCAGATGTGTTATCTATTTCTGCACTACACAGGGCTCCTCATCCCTGTCAAAGTAGAAGCACCCCGCAAAAAGAAATCCCAAAGAAATGGCTGATAGCAAAACTGGCCAAACATACAAGGAAGCAGTCTGAAAAGTCATGGCAGTTGCTACTTAAAAGACCATTATATACTGAAGTTGCAATCAGTTTTGTAGCATTACTACCAGGAGCAACACTTGAGATGACAAACTGAGAAATGTACAAGCCTAAGTTCAGAAGTCACGTCATAATAAAAAACATTACAGCCGAGTAATTTTGTGTTTTTAAAACAGTAGTATTTTCCTACTGCAGTAATGGCTGCAATGGATCAGAGTAACAATGATTAACTGACTGACTTTCTCATTTTACAACAGAATATCTGATGAAATTGGAAGGTGGGGTGGAAGACAGGTGAAACCTCAAAACCTTCCTCAAACAGCTGTACCACTTAAAAACGATGGAAGTTGTAAGATTTAGATGTCCTTAATAGTTTTATATTAACTTTTAACGACCTAATCCAAATACATTCTCTACAACTAATCTAAATCATTATGCTTACTCAATAACTCCTGGACACGATAAATATGATTCAATTCTGATTTCCTGAAGAAACCAAGCTTAGATGATCATGCTGTGCTCTTAGTCTGCTCCTCTCCCACACTGCCCAGTCAGGGCATTTGCCAAATTGCAGACAGGCAAGTTTCAGCCCTTATTCAAAGAAAGGTTGAAGGCTTAACTCAGTTCCCCCAGAGCATCAGCTCTGCTCAGGCTGGCTCCATCAGGTCCCCTGTGGGCTGTAGGCAAAGACAAATAAGCAGAGCTTGGGTGAGAACGAGACAGGGAATAATTCTGTCAGTGCTGAACAAAGGGAAGGTCCTCTACAGATGAAGGAAACGCTCGGGAAACTTGTGGAATTATATGGTATTTTCACAACTGAGGTTCAGTGACAATCCTGCTGTGGATTTAAGCCTAAATCTTAGAATTCAATTGATTTTTAATCACTAAATTAAGGAGTGCTTGATATTGACTTGCTGTGAATCCTGACTGCAGAGATCACGGTATTTCCTTTTCTTTTTTTCAAGTGATCTCCATTAAAATTTTCCGTTTATGCAGATTAATGGTTGGTTTGCACTACAAGGAGGCAGCTTTCTCAAGCTTTCCTTCCTAAGTTATGTAGTTCCTGAAAGCATCCTGACTGGGTCAAAAACTTACATATCACATAATATAATTATCAGTATTAATGTATTCTCTGGAAAGGCTAGAATCTTTTATTAATTGCTCTTCAACAGACATCATCCACAGATCTAAAAAACTGGCTTCAATAAAGGCTTAGGGAAGGGCCATCCCCGTAACAGCTTTGCATCATTCAGCTATGATGGCTTGAAATTAAACAAATCCTCTTCTCTGAGCAGAATTATTTCTACACTTATAATTTCTACACTTCATAATACCTGTCACATGCAAACCTCTTTACATCATGTAAAAATTCTGTATGTAAATTCTTTAATGACCATTAAATTCGGTATTTCAACACCATTCTCTCACTGAACATTAATGCTCTTGTGAGTATCTGCAGCCCAGTTTAAGTTCCAGAAAAGTCACCAGTAGAAATCCTGGGGACATACAGGAATCAGAGAGAATCTCAAGTGGGAAGGGACACATCATGTCCAACTCTGCTTCTTGCAGGAGTATGTGACACTACACCACGTGTCCAGGAGCACCGTCCACACATCCCTGGAGCTCTGGCAGACTTGGTGCCACAACCACTTCCCTGAGGAGCCTGTTCCAGGGCCTGGCCACCCTCTGGGGGAAAAGCCTTTTACCAGTGTCCAACCTGAACTTCCCTGATAGCTTCACTCCACTTCCTGGTGTCCTAAATACAGATCTGAACATTTACATGCACTCACACTACGTTTTGCCGAAGCACTCATGAGATTCTCTTGTTAAGTGGTTAAAAAAAATCAAAGCTTGAATCCCCTCTGCCTCCAAAGCATGTGGCTGAGGAGTAATTCCTATCGACAGGGGTACAATATAAATTTATGCTCATGGCTGCTCAGTGGCTGCCAAAGTCCCCTCAATTCAGGGTTAACTCTCCCCAAACCAAGAGCAGAGCCAGTGTATCCTCAGCAGCTCACACCTGCTCAACCCTTGCTCCCACAAATCACGTTAGGAGATTTTAAAAGTTTCCCAAATACTTATGTAATGCCACAGTGGGTTTTTTCTTGTGTTTCCTAGGTGTCCCTGAAAGGAGAGCCTGTCCTTGCCACCAGCCTGATACCAACTCAGCTTCTGTAACAGTATTGACTTTTCAGGACTAACCAAAGGGCAAATAAATGAATTTTTTTTTTTTTTTTGCCACCCAAATCAGTTGAACTCTCTCTGAATGCAGAGAAAGGGAATCCATTTCTAAGCAGATCTACTTCGACACAGTTACTCCAAGAAGGGATACAGTGTAGAACTCCTAACTTTTTGGTTATATTTTCAGTGAATAAGGAGTTCCACGTACAGTTTAGCCCTCCAAGCCTTTTTTTTAATGTGATCCTCATGTTTAAATTATAATTTTTAAGATGATAAATTCTGTATTTTAATATTTTTAAAACAATTTTAATGAAATGCCAATTCTATTCTGAGATGCAGGCAAGAAAACCTAGGGCTCCATAGGAGCTGGGAAGCCTTTTTAAAAGTTGTACAGAATGCCTTAAAACGCCCTTGGATGATTTTTTCCTTTCCTTAGGTTTGTCCAAGACCCTGTACATTCATCCCATCAAGGGTATATAAAACATCACCAAGGAAATGTAACATACTCCTAGCAAATGCTATCAGCTATTACCATCTGGATATTGTAAATATTTTAATCAATTTTTAAAGCAATAAAGTCTTAATTAAATGAGATCAACACTCCAGACCAGAAGTTCACTTTGGGGTACTTAAAAGCACTGACACTAAAATTTGTTAGAATTTAGTATTTTTGAGTGAAATGGCCACAACCTCAAATAAGACAGAAATACAAGATAATATAACCAGCTTTTCTTGGGGAAAGCTTTAGATACAATGCAGGAACAAGAAAAAGTTCACTAAAAAGGCATGAAGGTCTTGGGAAAGTGATTCCTTACAAAAATTAAGACTTCAGTGTTTCATGGAGCAATACCTATACTAGCAACCGAAGTTTCAATTTCTAGTATTTCCACAGATGTCTAGGACAGACCAAAGGTCAAAGAATAGTATTTCGATTCAGAAGATTTACAGCTGTACTGCTGCTTCTCATTTAAAATTAGATACTTTTTCTGCCACAATTGCAAATTTACACCCTTGTAATCCAAAAGACTGCCTTTAATTTTAGTTTCATTATTAAGATGTAGCTCTAATGGCCGTGAGAGAACAACCACAAGAGAAGCTACAGGAACTACAATTAAACCCAAACAAAATTCTAAGTTTGCATGAAAATGAAACAGGCCTAGATCAGATTTTCTCCTGGTTGCCTGTCTAAACTTCGTCATTATTTTCTCTCGTTACAAATCCATGCCATTCCTCTCTGAACCCTGGATGAACCGAACACTCATCGCTCTCCCACCACTCTGCTGCCTTTCCTGTGCTTTGTGCTGACTCCTACACTTAAACTGGAAACCCTCCGTGCACCTCGACCATCAGCAGAACCGGGACACGCTTTTCCTGCTCAGTTGTTTTGGGTTTTTTTTTTTTTTTTTTTGTTTGTTTAAGACACTTAAAACCTGACACGGTGGGCGCAGTCCTAGGACCTGTCTCCTACCAGGACTCTCCTCCATTACCCCAACGCGCAGCTCCATGAGTATTCCAGACGGGGAATATTCATGGCTCCGGTGCCATTCTCCCGGCGCCGGGGGCACCTCAGCGCGGACTGCCCGCCGCTGCGGCTCCCCAAGGGGCTGTCCGGGAGGGGACCGGAGCTCCTGCCGCCCTCCGCCGGTGCCGGGAACGCCGGGCCAGTGCCCCCGCAGCTTCGGCCCGTCCGCAGGCCGCTGTCAGCCGCACCCGAGCCCGGCCCCGCTCCCGCACCAGGCCCAGCTGCCGCTCCAGGGCCCGGGCCCGACGCCCGTTCTCGGGCCCGACTCCCGGGCCCGGGCCTGGCTTCCCGCTCCCGCTGCCCGGCCCTACTCCCGCCGTCATTTCGGAGCCGCCACCAAATGGCTGCCCGGGTCCCCGGGCCGGCCCTGCGGCCTGGCGGGGCCCGCCGGGCGCCGACACCCCTGCGGTCCCCGACGGGCCGCACCGGACGGGCTCAGCCCGACGCCGCTCCCGCCCGGCTCCCGCAGCGCCGGGAGGCAGAGGAAGGACCGGGGTGGGTGATGGCGGGAGGGGGGGGGGGGGGGCGGGCGGGGCCCCGGCGGGTCAGCGCGTCCCCCGCGGCGGCCGCCCCCGCCCAGCCCGGTCCGACCCGCGCGGTGCGGTGCGGTGCGGTCCGTACCTGCTGGGCGGGGACGGCGGCCGGAGCGCGGTCGGGCGGTGCCGGCCTCAGGCGCCATGGGGCGGGCGCGCGGCCCGGCGGAGGCAGCGGCGGGAGCCCCGGCGGCGCCGCCTCATCGCGCTGACAGCGGCACCGCCGCCACGCCCCGCGACGCCGCTCTCGCGAGAGCCGCGCGCGCCGCCCGCCGCACGTGACCGCGCGGAAGGCGGGCGGGAGGGAGGGAGTTACCATAGAGACGGCGGGGCGGGTGCGCCCCCCGCCCGGGCCCCGCCGCCAGGGGGAAGCGGGGGTCATAGAGACGGCGGGACAGAGCGCGGCCTCCGCACCTAGCGCCCCCTTGTGGCGCGCCTCCGCCACAGCCCCCTCAGCGGTTGCTCGGTGCTCCGCGTTCGCCTCTGGCGTAGATTATTAATTGTCCTTTTGAATTTTAATCTGTAACTTTCGCCGCTAGTGTCGATTATTTATTGTCGTTTCTCAATTGCGATTGATGACTTTTTAATCGCTGGCGCTGAGGGGGAAGAGGGGATTGGAGGCGTCCTCTGGCCCACGGCGGTTGTCCCGGAGCCCCCTCAGGCCGGCGGGGCCCGCTGAGGCGTGCGGAGCGCTGGCGCTGCTGCCCCACCACGGCAGCCCCCGGAGCAACACCCCGGAGCTGCGGCCGCTTCTCCGGTCACAGAGATAACACAGCCTTAGCCAAGGTCACGGCGGTGCAGAGCCGTGACTCCTGAGGGGGAAGGATTCATGGCGCGAGTGGGTCAGACAGACCCTTCTGAAGGACAGGAAAACGCGTTACTAAATGATCGCCACTGGAACACCGTGTTTTGTTTACAACATCTTGTTTACTCAGCACAGCAAGCCAAAATACTAACTGTTAAGGTACGCACAGAGTTATTAACTGTGATCAGAAAAAGCGAGATTTATTTCTGACACAACGCCTTGTTTGCATTTAATTTATTGCGTTATGACAGGACATGGTTAGTGTACGGACAGGGGAGAGGCGACACCTCTAAGGTGAACATGTGCACAAGACCAGGGTTTGTTCACAAAGCTTACTGAGACACTGCAGCCACTGAACAGAACATGCTGGTGGCCTGTCACACAACACAACTCCCTCTCATGTTTACATGCACCACCAAATAACTCGGAACCTGCTCCCACAGAAGATACACTTGAAAACATCAGTCTGTTTCCCCTTTGGCACACAGGGAAGTGCTCCTGAGGGAAATACCCACTCATACATACACCTGACCATGCCTGGTAACAGGTAGTAACAGGAAAGTGCACGGTAGACATTGTACACACCCAACCCCTCACGTAGCTGATCAGTAAAACCCCAAACAGGCTGGTGCACACACAGACACAGGGAAGGAAGGTGAACTGACATTAAACACTACTGTCTTCGATTTTAGAGCTAGCCAGATTCTGAAGCGTTTTGCCCAGACTTCTGGACTCAGAGCAAGGACTTGGAACAGCACTTCAGAACCTTGAAGGAAAGTGTGATACAGACAGGAGTAAGAACTACTGCTCTTTTGCTAGTTGTAAGTACCATTGTCTCATATTAACAACTAAAATGTCTCTTTATTTATATCACATTAAGTGGAAGAAACCTGTACCAGCCAAAGACACAGACAGCACCACAGGGTGCTCGATGCTCATGATGAAACTAAAATGACCTTTGACAAAGCACAAGCACACTTCTGCAAACACACATCATTACTGTGTTACCGTGTCACAGAATCAGGGTAGGAGACCTCTATGTCTAAGCCATTGCTAGTCAGACAGAAACGCCTGGTTTTCAAAAGTAGCATTGAAACTGTGATTGCCCAACAGCACACAGCTGAATTTCACACGCGTGCATATAGCTAAGAGCTGTAAAAAAATGAAGGCAAATGTTATGATGCAACAAGCAGGATTAAACTTATCAAATACAGGTCCAAAACATTCGTATGACAGAAAAAAACCCCAGTATTAGAAGAGTATAAAAATCCAGAACTTGATATAACTAAAAGCAAGTCCTTTTCATGGGACTGTCCAGTTACAAATAAGTACAAGGCAATACTCTTTGTTTCTTTCTCTTTTACGAATTCTCAATTTGCAAGAGACAATTTGAAAGGTTCCTTGATTAGTTTCCGTTTGTTGCGTGTCCTTAAAGGTCACAGACTTGAGTATGAAAACACACCTTCTTTCTGTTGGAAGATCTAGCAGTTTGAGCAAGGAAGGAGATGATTTCACCATGAAAGATCCAGGAACTGGATGGGAACAACTGACTCGCTGAAAAATACAAACACCCCCTTCCCTCAGCTGTTGCCACCAACACCATGGCTCAGGCTTCAGCTTATTGCAGTATCAGTAATAGTCTGAAAGTCAGCAGTGCCCGCCCTTGAAACAAAGAATATAAAACAGCATTGCAGGACCAGGATATGCTCAGTATAATGGAAGAGAAGCATGAAATAATTTCCCACATTTTGCAGTTCACTTTCAACTAGGAAACACCTTTTTTTCACTGACAGCAATAGCAACCTTAACAGAGCAGGTACCTTTCCTGCTCCAAGGCCTGTCTTGGATCACCAGCCACCTATTTGTGCTTCTCTCCCTTAGATGGGAATCTGAAACCAGAATTGCATCTAGAATTTCACTAGCCAGGAGCTTTTTGTGGAGTCTGACTCCACAGTCGCCCAGCTATCAATCATAGTCTATTTTAACTTTTGTAATAGTGTTCAGGTTTGCCTTTTCGCTGCTGCTCCTTCCATGGACAGAAGTCAAATGCTTTTTCAGAGCAGACTTGTGTTTGAAGTCCATGTCGCAGCAGTGGCACTTGTAGGGCCTGTCCCCGCTGTGGATGTTGAGGTGATCCTGGAGCGTGCTCTTGGCTGTGAAGGTCTTCAAGCACACCATGCACTGGAAGGGCCGGATGCCCATGTGCCCCCGGATGTGCCTGTTGAGATTCTTTTTTTGCGTGAATGTTTTCCCACATTGCAAACACAGGAAGAGTTTGTGCATTTTCAGATGTCTGAGATAGTTCTCGAGGTGCAGAAAGCCCCTCGGACACTTCGGACACTGGTGCCGCCACGAGCTGCCAGAATCCTCCAGGTTCTGGAAACCATTCGCCCCGCTAGAAGTTCCTTCTGGATTGTCACCAACAAAAGCCTGGAAGTGATTTCCTGACATTTCTGTATTCCTGCTTTCAACTGTAGAGTTTATCAAGGAGTGCTGGGTTTCTGGGAAATATAAATTGGTTTTAGAGGAAGTGCAAGGCTGAGGAAAATGATCATTTTCTACATTCGCCACACTCATGGAATCCATTCTGAAGATACAGATTTCATCATCCTTATACCCGATTTCCACCGTTGATATTTCTGGGGATTTTGTGTCCTTCCTTTCCGACTCCAAGCTCTGTGCTGCAGGGTGTGGGCCGTCCCCATCCTCCTGTTTCACGGGGTATTCTTCATTCTCTGGGCTGTCTTCAGAGATCTCAATTATTTCACAATCTTTATCTAAAACCTCATCCCCGCTCCTCAGTTCAGCATCCGAGGAGTGGCACCCCTCAGCAGCCTGGGCGCCGCTCTCCACGGAAGCGTCGATCTCCAAGTACTTGGACAAAGCCTCGGTGCACTTCTCCACAATGTGAACCATCTGCAGGTAACTCGCGGCCGTCAGGTACTTGAGCAGCTCCTTCTTCTTGACTTCCAGCGCGCCCGTGTAGCAGGAGAGCAGCAGCTTCCTGCCCACCTCGGCGCTCTGCAGGATGGTGATCCTCACCTGCCTGGACTGGTTGAGCAGGAACTGATCCCGCATGAAGGTGGAGCAGGCGGCGAAGATCACCTTGTGCCCCTGGAACTCGGTGTCGTTGATGTAGATGGACACGTCGCAGAAGAGGTTCTGCTGCCGCAGGAGGTTCATCTTTTGCAGCACGGCATCGCCCTGCTGCTCGAACTGGAAGTGCAGCACCTCCGAGTCCGCCGCCATGGCGGGACCCGCGGGCACCGCCGGATCGTCTCACCGGGCTCAGCTCCCCCCCGCCGCCGGCAGGACCCGCCGTTCCCGGGGCTCCCGGGCTGCCCTCCGCCGGCCGCGATCCCGCTGCGCCCCGCTGCCCGCAGCCGCTCCGCCGCCGGTGCCGCAGCGCCCCGGAACCGCTTCCTCGCCCGCCCCTTCCGCCCGTCCGCCCGCCCCCGGTGCGCCGCGACCGCGGGGGAAATGACAGGCGGCGGCACACTGAGTTAGCAGCACGTTTATTAGAAGACTTGGCACTGCTACAGCGGCTGCCGCTGGGGGAAACCGCACCGGCACCGGGGCGCGCCTCGCCCACCGTTTCGGTAGAGGTAGCGACGTGTCCGCCCCCCGTAAGGCATCCCGGGGAGCGGCTACCGGGGCTCCTCCTCGCCATCAGCCGGGACGTGCCGGGGGAACGGCGAACCGCCGCCCCGAACGCCGCCGGGACGAGCTGCTGGCTTCTTCACGGCCACGGGACATCGCCCGGCAGCCGCCGACCCGCCTGCTTTGGTTATCACACGTAGTGTAAGACTTTTGCCCAGTCAGTGAAGAGGTAGCTAATGCTCAGTCCATCGATTATACAATCTCAAAGGAAAAGCGTCCGTCCTGCCTTCTCACCCCTTACCAAATCGGGAGGCACCACTATGTCCCCCCTGTTTGTTTTTAAAAATTAACATTTAACGTGACTTTAGAGTTCTCTCAACAGTTTCAATTTGTACCACACTTTGATTCTCCCTCCTCACTTTTTATTCCTCCCAGTGACTCCAAAACCATAATCAGCCCCACACCATTAATTTCTATGTTTTCAACAAAAGTTCAGCGGCAGCTAAGTTTTGCCAAAAAGCTAGGGGAGAGAAAGACTGACACTTCAAACTCATCAGTTACTAACTTGCAAAACATGTCTCCTAAAAGAAAAATAAATTAAGGAAAGACTCATCCCTGATCTATGCAGGAGGCTGTGCAGTTGCAGCATGTGCTGCAGGAACACATGCTACACAAGCTACCAACACTCAGAGAAGTGGTGAGCCCAAACCTCTGGCAAACCTAAATTCTAAAAATTCCTTCTTCTATAGAATATAAATAAATAAAATGCCAACATTAAAAAAACAAAATTCCTAATATATTGAGGAGTTATTAAAATACTTTTGTAATAGATTTCAGTTATTTTTAGGATATGCAGGAAGTTGTACAGCACATTAAGTTGTGAGACTATCCACTTACCAGCAAATGGTATTCTACACAGTAACACACAGATTATGATAACTGCCATAGTCCTCATCTGAATATGCAGCATCAGTAGCAACAACCAATGGATCTAATCTTTCACTACTCGGGACATTGCAATGAAGACAACATTTTACATACATGGACAATTAAGTTCATCTTATTCTATAGTTGAGCTGCCTCTGCATATTCCATTTATCATAATTCTCACTCCATTTTAATCTGTAATTCAGAGAAGCAGCATTAGCCAGATTTTGCTTTTCTAATACCTCTTCTATACTCTTCACTTGTCTTTCCATATAGGGGCAAATTTTGGATGAACTCTACCACCAGTGCACTTTGCACTGGTGTTATTGCCCTCAGGGCTCCAGTGTTCTGGAGTCACGCAGCCATCTCCTACAGAAATCTTTTGGTCTGCACCCTTTTGCCAAGCCAAAAGCACAGACATTAGTAAAAGTCACTTTTCATCAGATGTGTCCATTTTCAGTGAAGAAAGTCTTCTGCATTTCTGCTTTTTTCCTATTTATTTGTGCCGTGCTCTTGCCAAACGACCGCAGCAGCCTTTAATTGTGCAGCCCAGCAGTCTTGGCCTTCTCAGACGTCCAAATCACCACAGCACAGGCTGGACTGAACACCTATGGATCTTGACCAAACGATTTTTTTTTTTTTTTTGATTCTTAGGAACCCCCTCGTCTCTTCATATCAGCTTCAAGTCACCCACAGCTACTTCAACAAGCTGTATTCTCCTTACAGTAACATTACAGCTTCATAATTCCACAAAAACCAAAACTTTCCAGATAGACAAAACTTTCAGTACTGTCCATTTTGCTGCCACGTGTTCTAGCACTTGTGCAGTTTTATTCCTTTCTGTGGCAGAAGACCATTTTCTTTTTTGTGTCCATATTAATATTGCCTTGAATTGCTCACTAGCACCTTACAGCACGTTGACCTGGCTCTGCAAGCTCTTGTTCTCCACGTCTATCTTCATTTTGACATAGCACTATAACTTACTTCCATTTAGTGAATAATGGATTATCAAAATGTTTGAACAATACAGAAGATTCTGCCTGAAGACAGAAAGCAAGTGTCAGACGCAACTGTCACGGTGAAATTTAGTTCAAAACAACTCTGAAAGTGGGTGGCTTCAAGAGGAAAAACAGTTCTTCCCATGCAAACCTACCTTCTACCCCAGCAACCTGAACAATAATTTAAAAAGTTTCAAATAGTTAGACTTTAGGCCTAAATATATTTGCTACAACTTGCAAGATGAATGCCCTGATGTAATTTCCATTGCTTACTTCATAGCTGTCCATGTAAGAGTTCATGTAACAGTCAAGTACAGTAGTTCAAGAACTCAATTGCAAAAACTGATTCACAGAATCACCTTCTTTTCCTACTTCAAAGTACGTGGATTTCTGAAAACGTTCTGCAACATTAACGTGTTTTAACGTCCATCAGTGTAACGTCTGCGTAAGGAAATCCTCACTTCTACACACACAGAACTGAAGAGCAAGACCAACTTTTGATAATGACATACACAACACTTTTTGCTCTAACACACCTTTGGTCATACCTGTTGAACATTTTTAACCACACAATAGCAGCCTTTCACCCCCCACCCCTCATTCAAACACACCAACAGTACTACGTTTAGGTAGGAAGCATAATCTCAGCCTCACGGCAAACCTTGTGGAAAAGAGCTGCCCTGGAAGAAATCCTTATTCCAAACACAAACAGCACTTCTCTGCCAAAGATCAGCCATTTGATTATTAGTCAATGCTACACTTCAGTACTAAGAGTGCTGTTCTACTGGGAATGGTGAGCCTCAGATAAATTAAGCTTCTTTCAGCCTGACTGGGATGTGGGTAATTCCACAGCACTTTAGAGAAGCAGCATGGTGTAATCCCAGAATCCCAATTAACATGCCATTCCCGCTACATTTGATGTTTAAGGCGGTATAGAAGAGGTATTGCTGAGTACAGTCAATAGCTGATATATTAACCTATAGAAATTGTGCTACCTATACCTCATCCTAGGATCTGTAAAACACTAATGGTCACTTCAAAAAAGTCCAAGAAATCAAAAAACTTTATGTTAAATTCTTGTAGCAGGTATTTTTGTTTAAAGTTAAGTGACATGTGGCCCTTATTAGACATCAAGGAGAGACATACAAGAACTAACGGGGGAAAAAGGCAAAAAAAAAAAATCATGGGGTTGTTACACATTGCAGCTTTAAAAAGATTCTTTTCACAGTGTCAAAAAGCAGTATTTCTCCACTCCAGCTTTGCTCTAAACCCAACAACTGTTGTGGTTTGTAATGCAAAACTTATGGAAGATGGAGGATAACTTTTAGCTTTGAAGTGTTTAGCTTGTCTCAGTACATGCACTGGTAAGTGCCCTTTAAAAATCCCAGGTATGCCAGCGTAAGAACAAGTCACATTTGCACTCCAGGCACCAGCCTCTCACATTCCAGAGCTGCAATTTATCCTCAGTTTAAACAGCTCTATGCAATGATCAGCTAACCCTGCCAAATCATTTAGGGTTTCATCTTTTCATAATGCATGTTGAGGTTAAAAACCCTGAGAGTTTTTAAGAGAGCATTGATTGGCAACAGAAGTTTCTTGAAATAAGTTTAGAAAGGGCAAAAAAGTGACACAAAAATACTTCATTTCAACTGCAGGAGTCTAGGGGTAAGATCCAAGAAAGGTAAGTTTAAGAGGTAAGTTTAAATTTAAGTATATGGAGTGTTTTCAGTTATCCAGTGCTTTAAAAAAAAAAAAAAATATCAGGTTATCTCACACACTTGTCCTCTTTGCTTTCCTCCATCTGCCCAGACACAGAGAGGCCTCTAACTGCACAGCAGATGGTTTACTTGCAGCTCACAGCAACAGTCTTTCAAAAGGTGTTAGTCTTGAGTCTCCTAATCAGAGAGAAATGAAACAATTAACCCCTTAATCCACTGTAGAGACACAGACAGAAACCTGAAGGAGGATTGCTATTCACAGAAAGTATCAAGTAAGACTAACAGCGATGGCTGAAGACCTGCCAGCTTTTGCAATCCAACCATCCGTAGCCTTTCGGGGTACACCACTAGTTTAGGGAAGAAGCCAAACCAACGGTTTGCTCCTTTCAGTCACCATCCCTACAGAGGGCGAGTTTTAATTGCTTAATTGACGCAGGTACTATCGTTTCTTAAACTGAGCACAGCCTGAGGCAGCTTCCCTGCATCCAGTACCTGGCTGGCATCAGCCTGCTGACAGACCTTACTGTCTGTAGCAGCGCTACACGTGAATGAATCGAAGTCCACCGTTATGTCTTGCACGTTTCTTTCATTGGCATTGTCAAAGCTATTTTTACCGTGCAGCTGTTTCAGATGTTTCCTCAGAACGGGCTTATGAGCAAAGACCATGTCACAGTAGTTACACTTGTGGGGCTTATCCCCACTGTGCAGGTTGAGGTGGTCCTGTAGGGAACATTTCTGAGAGAACGTTTTCCCACAGATCTTACATTGGAATGGTTTGATGCCTGCGTGCACTCTCATGTGCCGGTGGAGATTGCCCTTCTGAGTGAACGTCTTGCCACAGAGCAGACACATAAATAGTTTATGCATCTTTAAGTGGTTAGCATAGTTTTCCAGATGCCGGAATACTCTCGTGCACTTTGGACACTGATGGTGCCACTGGAGGCCTTTGTCTATCCCTCGGTTGTTAGGCCCAAACATATCTTTAGAGGCCAGAATGATGTTATCGCTGCCAGCATATGAAAGGGCATAGTTGTGGAGGTGGTTTTGCTCTATTTCACTTGCTCTGTTCTCAACAGTGGAGTTGATAAGAAAGTGTTGAGGCTCTGAGGAATGCAGTGCAGTTTGTTCAGAGGAAATAAACTGGTTCTGATCCTTCTTATTCCTAACTTCTGTTACCTCCCCAATGGACTCCACCTTGATGATCTGAATATCACTATCCTCCATGTCCATGCTGTCTTCTGAAGGCTGAATGCAAGGCGAGTCTTGCTGCAGAGAGTCATCGTCTCCCTGATGTTCCTTCAGCTCAGAAGAGTCGCTTTGCTGCTCACACTCTTTGCTCTCCAGCGGCTGCTTGGGCTTGATGAACTTCCACAGGGCCTGAGTGCACCGTTCCACGATGTGGCTCATCTGCAGAAAGCTGGCAGCAGTCAGGTAGTTCACCAGCTCCATTTCAGGGAACTCCAGAGTGCCGCTGTAACAGGAGAGAAGCAGCTGCCTCCCCACTTCCGAACTCTGCAGGATCGAGATTTTTACATCTCTGGAGTCGTTCAGTAAGAACTGATCTCTCAAAAAAGGAGAGCCAGCAGCAAAGACAATCTTATGCCCGTGAACTTCGACGTCATCTATATGGACCACGACATCACAAAATTTGTTTTCTTCCCTCAGTTTGTTCATTTTCTGTAACATTGAATCTCCATAGTTGTCAAACTTGAAATGAAGAATATCTGATCTTTCTGACATTTTGGCACACCTAAGGAAAAGCAGCAAGGAAAAAAACAAAACAATGAGCACTTTTTGTTTTCTGAAAGGCAGGTTAGAAAGATTTAAAATAATGACATAAAGTGGGTGTTTATCAGCCATTATGCTTTTTATCCTAAGTACACATTGAAGTCCAATACAAATAAAAACAAATTCAAGTTTACATCTCAC
The DNA here is from genome assembly GCF_009819655.1 of Sylvia atricapilla. NCBI lineage: Eukaryota > Metazoa > Chordata > Aves > Passeriformes > Sylviidae > Sylvia > Sylvia atricapilla. Next base: position 9,772,764 of record NC_089158.1, read on the forward strand.
AATAACTTTTACCATTTTTTAATGTAATGAAGCCTGAATATGAAGTAGAGGTGCTATGACAGAAATTGTCCTGAAGCAATATCCTAAAGAGTTAGGATGTAAAGGGAAAGTGTATTTAGCAAGCTTTGGGTTTTGCAGCACTGACTTTAACGCATTAGATTGTCTTTCAAGTTTTTCTGCAGGACTTGGTTTGCTGTATGCTGTTTTGCCTTTTCCTAAGATTACAGAAAAAAATCTTCATAATGGCCTCCACTAGGCTCCCTGTTTTGAATACCTGGGGAATGAAGGAAGCCTTCTCATCTTATTCTTTCAAAGATCACTTCTCTAGGAAGTTTGTTCTTGTTTTGATAGGACTTGGAATGGAGAACAGTGGATCTTCCATAAACCAAGTACCGTTTTTCTGTCTTTCAACAGTTGCTTTAAGAATTTATAAGACTACACTGATTCTGGATGAAATACAGCTCACACAATCCTGCCAAAGCACTGCGATTGCAGGAAGTGAAGAAATAACATGAGACTCGATGATGCAAGATTTGGTTAGATAAAATTACAAAACAAAGCAAAACTTACACCTCCCAACTATTACAAACACCACATAAAGCTCGAAAGGAAGCTTTGAAGTTTATAGATAAAAGCAGATACTGCTCTCTTGGGGCATGCAGTGTCAGCTGGGTGTACACACAGGAATGGCATCGTGCCCAGTGAAATGAATGAACACACAAGAGGACTGTTCAAAGAATATTTTTGGAAGCATCTGTCAATAATCAGGGTCTTTTCAGTTTGCAGCTCAGGCGGCATTAGATGACATGACCTCCTCACTGATCACACCCATTAAGCGTATGTTCCAGTGTATGGCATGCAAAAATTAGGGAAGGATTTCAGAAGACTTCAAAAACTAGGGACCAGGTTAAGTTTGGAAGCAGGGGAGGCATCAGTCTGCAGTACAACCAGTTCTGCTGAATCTGCAGAACCCAGTCTCTCAGTCACCTTCAGCGCTGCCCGACTGACCCCGTTTCTAGGGCTGAAAGTTTAATTCCAAGAGGCAACAGCCTTTGGCAAATATACACAACAGAAACAGATCACGCTGATGTATCCTCAGTCAATTTTAGGCATAACCAAACTGTTTCTTTTTGCGTTTTCTCTGGACAGTGATGAGGGAAGTCCAGTTGTGAGTCTGTTTTTTCCACCTTGGAAATTCGTACAATATGAATTCAGCTAAAGCACCCAGGCTAAAGTTACAGTGCTAACCACAGCTATTCCAGCCATTCAGCCTGTCTCTGGCGGACTACAAGAGCCGCATCGTGAGAAACTATAGATCGAAAAGTTGCGACTTGCCTCGGCACACGTTCAGTTTCAACTACTACTGATCTCCGAGAGAAAAGAGCATCAAATGAAGCCCAAACCCGCTATCTCGGGAGGGTGGCAAAAACCAAGGCAAGCTCCCGTCGGGTGTGCGGGGCTCCCCGCTGGAAACACGTGCTTCCTCGGCCTTTACCGACCGCGAATCGCCCCGGCCCCTCACATCTGCCTCCCGGGCTCCGGGAAAAGAATATTTCAGCCCAGCTCAGCCGGGAGCCCGCGCAGCATCCCGAAACAACGTGAAGGCGGTGCCCTTTGCGAGAGCGGAGGGAGCCGCTGTCCGCGCCAGGCCCGGCCCCGCGGGAGGGACGGAGACAAGGGGCAGGTACCTGTAGCGTCGGGCCGCGTCCCCGCGCAGGCACCCGCGGCCGCTCCTGCCTCCGGCTACGGACCTAGAGAGGGGAGGAGACCCGCCGTGAGCCGCCGCCCCGGCGCCGGGCCGGGCCCGGCCGCCCGCCGCGCCCCCCGGGCGGCCCCGCGCCCCGCCGCGCCCCCGGCCGGGCCGGGCCGCCCTCCGAGCGCGGCCCGCGGGGGCAGCGGGAGCCGCGGGCCGCTCCGCGCCGCGCTCCGGGGCCGCCGCCCGCGCCCCGCCGGCCCGCCGGGACCTACAGGCGCCGCCGCAGCCCAGCACCGCGACTCGGAACCGCATTGTCCGCCCGCCGGAAGAGCCGCGCCCGGAAGCACCGGCGGGGCCGCCCCTCCGCCCGGTCACGTGGGGCGGCGGCGGCCCAGGCCCGGCACCGGGAGCGGCGGCGGCGGCCGGGGTAGGTGCGGCTCGCGCTGCCGCGGGGGCGCCTCCGCCCCGTCCCCGCTGCGCTCCCGCGGCGCTGCCCCGCCGCCGCTCGCTCCCGGTGTGCGGGAGCGCGGGTCGTCCTGCGCTCCGCTACCGCCGGCTGCCTCCCTCGCCCCCGGGGCCGTGTCTCCCGCCCGCCGCGGTGCCTCCCCGTCCCCTCCGCCCGCAAGGCCTCGGCTGGAGCGGCGCCGTGAGATCGCTCCCGCAGGGCCGGGCCGGGTCCTGGGACAGGCGGGGGGCTCCGGGCCGGGCCGTCCTCCCCAAGCTGCGGGTGTAGGGGCGGACACGACCCGCCTCGAACCGCGCCGGTGTCCCCGGGACCCCGCCGAGCGCGTCCCGGAGCCGCCGGCTTCCCCCGGGTCCCATCCCGGGCGGTGCGGGGCTGACACGGGGGGACCGGCCCGGCAGCCGCGTTCCCTCTCCGTGTCGCGGGGTGTCGGCTGTTGCCCGTCGCTTCCAGGTGGATCCTAAAAGGTGGCATGTTGTTGCGTGCAGGCATCTTTATTTGCTTCATGTATCATAACCTCGGTGGTTTTTTGCGGGTTTTATCCTTCTTGTTGTCAAGGAAGTGTTTCTTTCAGTTAAAGCGTCCCCTGTAGATAATTTTTAAGGTCGTGTCAGTTAGGGGTGAAAACGAAGTATTAACAGATTGTGCTAAGTCGGTTTAAAAACATAAGCAAAAATTAAGTGGAAATCGAACTGCTGGAAGTAAACTTGGTGGTTTAGCTTTGTGTAGATTTGCCTGATCATTTTATGGGAGAGAAGGAGAAGTAGAGAAGGTATTCAGGAAAGATTTGGAGAGAAGGAAAAGATCATGAGAGGTTTGAAGAGGAAAAAGATTGTGTTTATTTCTTGAATACAAGCTGGAGAACAGGTAGGCCATACAGGTATGGCTTGGTCTGTGTTCCAAATTTTGTTTTACTTACAGGTTTTGTTAAAGCCCAGCTCAATAGGATTCCTGAGACTTTTTGCTACTTAGAAAATGTGTCATTACAGGAGCTGCCCACTGCTGATTAACTTGCAGAAATACTGTGTTTTTTTTAAAGGCCTCTACTTTAAAGGTCAAGGATCTGAGCAAACTTACTTTTGTGTACACAGTAAACAAATTAACAAATGGAGCTTGGCATTGAGGTTTCTTTCCAATTCCCAGCCCTACGTGCAGACAGCGTTTAGCAGCACACACCAAATGTAACTCCTTTTTTCTCGGGTCTTCGACTGCGTATTTTTAAAGCACTCTGGTTGTCTGCTGAGCGTAGCTCCCTGTTGGTGTTTGAATCCTAATGAGAGAGCAGCTCCAGCAGTACGTGGAGCATCATCCCCAGAGTTTGTGTAGCTGCTGGCTGCACTGCCTTCCTCCCAGCCCGCAGCCTGGGCCCTGCTGGGGCTGGTGCTGTGGATGAACCAACTGTTCGTGGTTAATTCATTCCAGCAGCATTCCTCTGCTGGGCTGGCTTAGGCAGTGTCAGCATTTCTTTTACAAACTGCACTTTCCCAGGACGGGCTGCTTGCTTCTGGGATGGGGAATTTACTCATTACAAGAGCCTAAAATTAGAGTTTTGTTCTCTGAGCAGATAGTTCAAATTCGGATTGAAAGCAAGATGATGTTGGTAATAGCTGTCAACCCATTAAGGCTTGTTAACAAAGATTACATTAGCTTAACTCTTGTGTTTTGTCTGATGCCTGGTTTTGCATACAGTGTCTCATGATTCACTCCTCTTCCAGAGATCTGTGAGGAGAGGACTGGAATTAGAGACACCATTATCTCCAAATAACAATATCTTTTCCCTTTCTGGCTCTTGAAATTACTGGGAACATCTGTGGCTGTCAATGTGTTGTAAAATGAAGACAAAAGTTAGACTTGTTATTTTTTTATTAATTACTCTTTAGTCATCCTAAATCTGTATTTTCACATGCAGTATACCTCTGGTTTTTCTGCCTCATTTTGAGTGCCAAGGACTTCTTGTTGCATTTGAGAGTGTGTGTTGCACAGGGAAGGTGGGTAAAGATCAGACATGATTAAGCAGACTAATCATGTGATACGTGAGAAGAAAAAAGATTGCTAGTGATTGCTTGTATGGTGTCTGGTGTTTTTTTTCCCCAGAGCTGTGATAAAACACAGGCATTGACCTGGAGCATTTTCCAGGCGTCTTTCAGGACTTCCATGTATTTTAAAACAAGTGTGCACTAGGTGAATTGTACAGGTAGAAAAACTCACAGCTGTCCAAGGCTGTAGGAGCTCAGAGTCTTGCAGGATGCTGGGTTCTTTGTCATAACACAGCTCTGCAAAGTGCACTGTAAAGCCTCTGAACTCTGCCACAAATTCCACTGTTCACCCACACCAAGATGCTAATGATACATACTCAGAAAGCAGAACTTTGTGTCTTTAAATTGAACCATACTGGATTTGTTGTTAAGCTGTGCATAGAGCCAGAGGAGTAGAAACAGAAAATACATTGTATTTAGGTGTTTCAGCCACTTGAGTGGCTTTTCTGCATGTCACATTCTTGTTTTCTGGGTTTTTTAACACCGTACTTTGTGATTTTATATTTTGGAGGATAGAGGATATAAGTTAATTTTGCACGCCAAGCTTTCTGACTTTGCTTTTTAAAGGCAAATGAATTACTGTTCTTCAGTAATTTATTAATCTTGCTGTACTGTTCTTTATCTGGTGCATTCTGCACCAGATATATTGGAACTTTGTGGAATCACTTTAGGAACTGCAGCTGAAGTACAAAAGCTGAGAAAGATATGGATAGGGAAAAATGTCTCTTTTCCTCTCTGGCTTGCCTACCTGTTCTCATGCTTATTCTCTTTTCTGCCTTGGAAACCCAGAACTTATTTTTGTGTAGTATTTCCCTGTAAACTCCGTGCTAAGGATGCTACATCTGCTGTTGACTCTCAGGTTGAAGTAGTTCATGCCTGAAATATTGACTTTTCCATTTACCTTCTGTCTTTTTGTGTGGTTATGGATGTTCTAAGCACCAGAAAATGGATATTCCTTGGAAATGGAGTGAGATCAGCCATAGTTATGAGTGCCTTGCTTCACTTGTTGCCCATGTCTCAAGGTGGTACTCAAACCTCAGCCTCTTCCAGTAATGTAAAACTGAAGGTTTTCTGGTTTTCTTTTTTCTATATACTGTTTGCTTTAAGCTCTTTTAAATTCATTCTGGCAGAACTTAGAAGGAAAACTTTGATCACAAGTTGCAGGCCAGGTGTCAAATATTTGGTTAAGAGAGAGAAAGTGAAAGAAATGGTTTATGAGTGTGTAACTAATCTGAACTTTTGGTAGGTTTGCTTTCCGGTTATTTAAGATTTTAGCATGGTGAATGTGGTCTCTGCTGTTCCTCTGCACATTATCCTGAGTAGAGAGTAAGGTGTAACAGCAGTGAAGGAGAATTTCACGGAGAACCAGAACTTTAAGTAAAATTGAAAGCAGTGACCCAAGAGCTAGCTGTGTTGACTTTCTCATTTTGCAACTTTCTCCAATAGTTTGTTGTGTGAGGAGAGGCCAGAACACCCATTTAATTTCACAGATGAGCAAGGAAAGAGGTTGGGAGAAGTTTGCCTCTTCGTATGTGTTTTACCCAGACACTGTGTCTCCCGTGGAGGAGTAAAGACACCTTCAGGCAAACACTATATTACTGTGTTGTAGTTTTGTGTCAGGAGCTAAACTGTGCTGCATTCAAAAGCTGGTATTTTATTTATGCTGAAACAAACCAAAGCCTCTTTCCCTGTAAGGGACGAGACACTAGCTTTTTGAGGAACATCAAAACTTGAGCTCTGTGCTTGGCTGAGGTCTTTGGTCCTAAGCTGTGAGAGCAGGAGACTTTGGGGCTGAGACCAGCTGCAGGTATTGCTAAAGAGCACTGTCACTGCTGCTCTTTGTTCTTGGGGTTTGATTCCAGAGCAGTCCTAAGCCACATGTAATTGCTCTGCTGGTCTTTGATGTGTGCCCTTCTAGACTGGCCCATATTTTAATGGGCTTGGAGGCTTTCTGGTGATGATTCTGCTACTGTGAGCTTTCTGATTCAGGTGAAATGATCCATGTGGAACAAAGTGATAGCAAGGAACGGAGGAAATTAAATCCGTGCAAAGCAAAGTGTGAGGATATAGAAATTTTGTTTAACTTCAGGCAATATTTTAATATTTGAAGACTACTCCTGCACCTCAGTGTTTGAGCATTAATCCAACGAACCTCTGTGGCTGATTCCAGCACAGTTGGGCATCTGTGCTTTGCTTGCTGCTACATCAAAAGCTTCTCTCAATTGCCTGCTCCGCTGTCCCTGTGCTCTCCTATCTTGTGTAATTTCATGAGACTTCTGCTCACTGTTAGCCTGGCCAAGTTGGGCAGATTGGGACGTGGTGGTGTTGCAATGCTGTGTGTTGTGACACTGCTGTTGGGTTAGGCTGGGCTGGCCGTGCCCCAGGACCCACGTGGGGTTTGTTGACACGGGGCGTGGAAAAACACGAGGAGCTTGTTATTGCATTGGAGGTAGTGCTGGGGAAAGGTGTCCCATTGAAACACTTGGGAAATAGGAGAAATCAGCACTTCGAGACACACTGTACCAAAATGAAGTGCTAAATTGATCCTTGCCTGGATGATCTTTGCAGCTGCTTGTGATCAAAGCTGCTCCTCTACTCCTGCTGTCAGTGTGGGAGACGAGTTTGCTCTCTTTGAATGAAAACAGTAGAGCCAAAGGGGTATTTAGTGTTTGATGCTTATTTTTAGTCTGTGTTTCAAGATCTTTGATTTAGGTATTTTCAGGTATCTGTATGTTATATAGTTGGTGCAATATGGAACTTCTATAGAAATGTTTTAATATGAATATTTCAAACAAAAGCATATTTAAAAATACAAACTCTGGCCTACCTTTAAGACACATGTGAGTAATAAGACACATACAGTGTGCAGAACTCAAAATGCCTACATTTTCCAGCCAGTAATTCCCACTGAAAGTCAGTGGATCTTAAAATGGTTTTGGAAGGGATATCTAAGTACCACACATGATTTTGAAAATGGAATAAAATAACCACAGGAGTGTTGTCATTCATGAACAAACCTCATCCATTCTTCCTCTTACACTCTGCCTCAGTTATTCTCTGAAACATGTTCCAGGACCATGAAGTGATTTGGTGGGTAATTGGTTAGAAGTTGTCCTCCTGGCAGACTTCATGTTGTATTGGTGGCTGTGGGGAGGGCATTGATGGCAATAAAAGCAGGCTTTGCTATTTCTGGTGTATTGTTCCTGGTTGAGGCAGGAATGCTGTGAGCTCTGCCTGTGCCAGGTCTCTGTTGTTTGACTGCATTGTTGGACGCCAGGTTGGGATGGTGCTTCCAGGTTGGAAGACAGAACTGGAGGCTGAAAAAGCATTCGAGGTTGGTTGTGCTTGGGAGTTTGTAAAGACCCAAGCCTTTGAGATAAGGGTGTATTTGGATTTCTGGGAGATTTAATCACCCATTTTTATCACGGCAGTCTGTTTTGAGCCATGGATTCTGGGAATCTGTGCTGTAGAGTTCAAGGTGTGCAGCTGAACTTCACCTTTTGTTCCTTCCTTCAAATGCCTCTCAGTGCCAGTTCCAGCTTTTTAAAATCCTCTGTTGGCTCTGCTTCTCAGTACTGATCCAGCCTACACTGTTCTTCCTGCTTCTTGGAAGTCTTTGCTTTTATTGCTCCTTATAGTACAGAAGATTCAGCATAGATTCATAACTTGCTCTATGTCCCAAGGTTTCAGAGCAAAATATCAAGAGTTAGGTCAAACTCTTGTTTGGGGGAAAGAATGTAACTGCAGCATACAGCGAGCTCTGATAGATAAAAGTAATTTTTGCATGAACATAGGTGAAGGCAGGTATTCACTGAAGGAGGTAAATTAGGAATAAACTGAAGGACTTTATTGTGCTGGCCTTAATTGTCAGCAAGCAGAGTGTATGTTCCAGGGCCCTGTTTTGTGTGATGTGTAGAAAGTGGTGAGTGACATAACTGTGGAATACTGTGGAGTTTTATTATGATCTGTGGAAACCAGTGCTGCAGTAGCACGTGCTGCTTAGCAAAATGAAGGCAGGACTTTGAGTGTGCGCTGAGAGAGGAGCTGGAGCTTGTTGTTGTGCCGTGAGATGAGTTAGTTTTTATAATTAGTCAGCAGGTTTCTGAAAAGAAACGTTTGAGCATTTTAGCATGAAGTTTTATATAAGTATTTTTATGATTTTTGTTTTTCAGGCGTTTATAACATATTTAATCTCATTCATGAATCGAACTTCCTTTTTAAGTCATGGATGACAAGGCTTCTGTTGGAAAAATCAGTGTCTCTTCAGACTCGGTATCCACTCTTAACAGTGAAGATTTTGTCTTGGTTTCCAGGCAAGGGGATGAAACACCATCTACAAATAATGGTAGTGATGATGAAAAAACAGGACTGAAGGTAAGAACCGATAACCTGAGTTTGTTCTTCTAAACCAAACTAACCATAGATAGCTTAAAGAGGGACTTCTTTATTGTGGAAAACTTGACAGAAGGGAGAACTTATTCAAGAACCAGTTTTGTCAGTAGTTTCTTCACTGCTGATGTCAGAGGTGGTAATTAGGTTTTGAGTAAGACTTCTCTCCATCATGAGCTGTGGGGTTTTTTCCCACTTTGCAGAACCCTTCCTGAAGTGCTTAGGATGAAGCAGACTGATTGTCAAGACCGTGGAACTGTGATTTTATCACAGCTTTCAGGTGGAAAGCAATATTAGCCTACATGGATTTGACCGTATCTGGTAATCCAAAGATACGTTGAAGTTTTCCCCAATGTGAAATGTTCTCTTTAAGAAATGTAGAAGAGTAGTTATAACTAACAACTTGGCATGAATCAGAGAACACGAGCTCTGTGTGAAAGGCTTGTGAGAGCTGGAAGGGCACTGACATCTTCTTACTTGTAAAAGTGCTGTTCTGAAAAGAGACCCTTGTCACCCTCTACTTTATTCTTTTATTTTTTTTTTTTTTTTTTTTTTTTGCTACTTAAAGCAACATTCATCCCAATTTGTATTTCAGCCATTTCTAAGAAAAGTGGCACAAGTAAGGTAATCACTCCCAATTCCATCACTTTAATGTGTTGAAAACTGGATCTTCCCTAGAGTGAGTCGAGTTATTGTGTTCTTTGTGGGAGATGGAAAGAGATATTCCACCATTGGAAGAGACTGATGTCTGTCTACAGCTGCATCTGTGTCTTTAAAGATGATAAGAAATCCTGTGTTCTGCCTGTTGGACTGGGTGCTCCTCTTTTCCTTTGAACTAGTTGTAATAGAGACTTTATTGAACATTTCTTGATGCTTTTGCTCATCTTGCTTTTACCTCCCAACTGCTTTGTTTGTTTTTCTTGTGTTCCTCTGAGTCCTGGACAAGACAAGCTGTTACAGTGGCCCTTCTCTTTTATACAAGACTTCAAATAAATTCTGTCAGTTAAGAGTCTCAAGGCTGATCTTTTGCTTAATCTGGCAAAGAAGTTCCCTTACGTTTTATGGTTGTTGCAGATGTCACTTTGCATCACAGAATAGTCTAAAAAACACAAACATTTCTTGAGCATGGAGCCTGGTGATCTCTGAAACCTGCTGAAAGGCTGTAGCCTCATGCTTGTCTTTCTGAATGCTGCAAATCCCAGCAAGCATCAAGATCAGTATCAGCATCAATACTTAGGAATTCAGAGTGGTCTCATAGTGGTGCTTACCTTGAGGATGTGGCAGTGTCTAATCAGCTCCTGAAGCATCCTTGGAGATCCCAGGAGACAGAAACTGTCAACCAGAGTCTCTATTCTGTCCTGTTACCCCCCAAGAAAATTTGGAGGCATGAAATGTCATGGTCTGCAACACTTCTTGCTCCCCATGGGGGCTGTTTGTATCACTGTTTGCTTCCAGCATGGTTTATCAAATGCTGGCTACAGGTGTGATGTTTCTCTTGGTGAGGAAGGAAGAACACGAGCTCTGCTGCCTCCTGATCATCACTTGTAAGAGAGTTTGCTGTTCTCTGATTTGGCACTGGATGCCACAGAGCTTTGCAGGTCTTCAGCTTCTTTATGAGTTTGGTGCCAGGACTGAGCACAAGCCTTGAACAAAGGGGTTCACCTTGAGCTTCTCAGTATTTCAGTGTGCAGAGCATGTGCTGTTGGTTATTGGCTGCAATCTGATTAATGGGAAATTTTCTACCTTAAAAAAGCACTCAGTGTGCAGTCTAAATTCTCCCATAGAGGGACCTTCCTGTTAACCTCCTTCCTTCTGCTTAAGGGGGAGAAAACTTAGCAGATGAAATGAGAAGACTTTTTAGCTGTTCTTAGGGACAAAAATTTGGGTGTTTTGGTATTGTTCTACAACAAAAGAGACATTCTGTCATAGCCTATGGCTTTGTTCTTGGTATTTTTTTCCTCAGCTTGCAAATAGCCATTCAGTTGCCAGTGAAGTGGAGTAGTGGAGGTTGTCAGAGGTGTGTTAAAAGTGTTGTCACTGTGATATCTGAAACTGTTTCAGTAGTGCATGAAAAATTAATGTTAACAGTACACCATGAGAGCTGAGGTTATGTATTTCACAGGAACAAATGAGGGTTTTTTTCAGGCATAGCTTTGGTACTTTTAACTAAGTTAATTTGTATGTGTCAAACCCCGTTTTCTTTCATGTGCCCTCTAAGAAAAAGCAAAAACTGAGTTCAGGTTTTTCTTTGAGCAGCTGTCTCTCTCTGGTGTTCTGTTTCTTTAGAAAAGCAGTTTGAGGATGTTTCCTTTGCTAATGAGCACAGTCTGAGGATGGTGCTGGAGGTTCAGGTTTGTGTTTGCTGAATGTGACAGGCTCTGAAATTTGTACATCGGGCCTAAGGCTCTTGTTTCAAATTTGCTGATAATGGTGTAGTTCTAAGTAATAGTACTGTGGACTGAGTTAATGTAAATTTTTGTTTGGCACTTCTTTTTTTTCCTCAAGTCCAGACAGAGAAATACTTATTTTGGATACAATTAGGAACCATATTTTTCTTCAGTTGATCATAACTTGTAAATATTTTTTTGCTTTTTGTCAGTGCTGAAATACTTGGTTCAGTTTAAAAAGGGATTGCCAGTGAATATTTTCCTGAAACGCAGTTTGCCAGCTTTCTCTGCTTTCCAATATTGTTCCTGTGTCTGCTCGTGCCCCCTGGCAGTGGCACCAGGCTGGATTTGGGAAAGCTTTGCTCCTGGAGCAGGGTGTGGAGCAGGAGTTCTGAACTCCCCAGCACAGCGAGACCTCTCCCAGCAGAGGCCAGCAGCACATGCGTCAGGAGAGGGGAATAAATCACAGTTCTGATCAATCCCCTGGTGTGCTAAAGGGAGTTTGCGACCTCCCAGTTAAAGCTCAAGTAAAATTTGAGTTTTGTGGGAAATGGAGAAAGCCACGATTAGGGTGATGGGTTTTTTCACTCAGCCTCAAGCATTTATCAGGTGCACCTGTTTATTGTTCCCTTCTGCCCTGTGCTGGCAGCCTGGCTCTGGTTTGGGGCTGTAATAGGATTTCAGGCACATTTACACCTTCCTGTCCCCTGTCCCCATGGTTTGGGGAATCCATAAGGCTGTGTAAGAAACTTTGGTTGATGTGAAATTACCTTTGGTTTGTGCTTTAGGCCTGGGTTTGCAGGCAGCTGGTTTGTTGCACTTGATTTTTGGGGCTGTGAGAACAGCAGGGCTTCTCTAGTCCAGAAGTGTGGTTATTGTGCTTTTTAAAATTCTTTTTGGGGATCGTCTGGGCTGAGAAGGAAAGCTTTCTTGGAGAAATAAGTTTAAATTGCTTTTTAAATGGGATTTAGATGATGATGTTTTAGAATATCTATGAGATGGGTTGGGTTTTTTTATTTATTTTTACATGCCTGTTTTCTGTAAACAACTTGAATTTGTGTTTTACCTGTCACTACTATTTTTGGGAAATTTTCTTTTCAAGATCATGTTTTGTAGATTTAACATCTAGATATGTTATTCATACTGATGATTTTACCAAATAGAGTAGATCATCATTCAGTTTTCTGGCTTTTCATCTTGATAGAATAGAACCTTTTTCATGTGCAGTTTATATTGATACCATTACAACATGTACTTCTCACAGGATGTGAATTTTTTACCTTCCTTTTCAAAACTAAAGTCTGTGACTGTGGGGAAAGTTGTATCAGATGCAGTTTTTTACCAGAATGAATTTTAATTTCAGGTTTACAGAACTGGTTCTGTAAACTAGAAGTTACTCGAGGTTTTTAATATATAGCCTTTAAAGGGGCTGACAGGACAGTATAATTAATTTATTCTATTTCATTGCAAAACATATTAACTCCATACAGTAAAGGAACATGGTGCATCTTCCATCATCATCATCATCATCTCTCTGATGAATGCCTGCAAAGACCTGAATAATAAACTTGATGCTTGAAAGCCTTCTGCCTTTGATGACCCCATGCTTGTGCGAGATTTTTCCACAACGAATCGTGCAAATTAATACCAACATTGTTGGGAGGAAAATGGGAATCTGTGGATTTCTGTCACTAGTTGCAGGTTACAGATGCCTCCCTCTGTGGGTGTACAGCTGAGTAAGGCAGTTCCCCTGTCCTGCTCCTGGCAGCTGATCACAGCACAGGAGTGTATTTTAATCTGTACAAAAAGTGGCATTAAATATCAGTTGTTGTTGTTTAGATTCTGTAGCAAAACTGTCACTAGGTTATTACTTTTTGGGGTAGTTGCATAGTTTGGATTTTATTAGCTGGCATTAGCATCTCAAACCATTGAATTTACAGAGGTAAGAATATGGAAGTGCTCCTAGGGCTGAGTTTTGATGTCAGCAGGAATAACCAGCAGCAGCTGGAGTGTTAGAATCAAGTACTTCATGCTGATGGCATCTGGTAAATACTCCGTAAACTCAGTCACATCCCTATGAATTGCAGAGGAATGGACAAAGAGTTTGCTTAGAAGCAGTATGTGAGAGTTTCCTGAAATGGATGCCTTCATTCCCTTTCCGCTTTAGAACTTATTTCACACTGTTGAGGTTGTTCATGCTTTCATGTTGACTTCAATGAGCTCAAAGTCAGGCTAGGAAACAAAGCAATGCTGTTACCTCTCCTCAGCATGGTGGCATAATCTTCTTCCAGATGCTTCTCTTCCTGTGAAACCTTGCTGTCTTGCCCATGAACCATGTAACATATTTAATTATATTTGTCCCTTTTTGGTAGTAATCTGAGAATTGTTATAGCCCTTATTGTGGGCATCTGTAAGTTTCTCTGTCAAAGGCAGTCTTTGTAGTTGGTGATTAAAGACTAGTTTGAAAGTAATCTCCTTGCTTTTTCTGGTGCTAGAAAATTCCTGCTTTGAGCTTGTAGATTTGTTAGCCCAGGGAGGATATAATCCATGCTGGTGAGCACTTGCACCCTGCAGTTTGTGTTTATGCTTGTAACTGGGTTAAATTTGTTAACTGCTGCTTTGGCTGGTGCGTAAAAAGCCGTATGAATGACCCTGTGCCCGAGGGGTGTTTTTTGTTGTTTGAACAGTCTTTCCTTCTCTTTTGTGTCCCAACTCTGTGGCTCTCAGATTGTGGGGAATGGAAGCGAACAGCAGCTGCAGCGGGAGCTCGAAGACGTGCTGATGGATCCACCCATGGAAGATCAGTCCAGGGACCATGGGGAAGAAGTCAGGACTGATGGAGATGGGGAAGAACCTGTTGTCCTTGAAGCATCAGCATCCTCTACCATTAACCCAGTGTCGGTGGCAGGACTCCAGAAACCAGAAATGAGCTTGCCAGTGAAACCATCCCAAGGAGGTTAGAAAAATAAAAAAGGGGAGTGGCGGGGGAACACCTGGTTATATCTTATGAACTTGTTTTTTTGTGGGGAAAATGAAGAGAATTTAGGTACAGGTGTGGCCCCTAGCTTTTCCCTATGTCTCACATTATAATCATTTAATGCAGTAAATTCCAAGTTATGTATGTAATGCAAGAGTTAATATCTGCTGAACTGTCCTGTCTTCTGAAAACACTGCTATACCAGCCCTGAGATGTGTGCACAAATATTAAGTTTACTTACCTGGCTGTATAAAATATAATACAGGGCTTTCCTACAGCGTGTTTTCTGTTCTTAGCCTCTTTAGCCTTCTGTTCAGTGGGGAGTCAGTGTCTGACCCTCCCCTTGCGGGTTGCCTTGCCTTGTTTCTCACGTTGCCCTGCTGTGGTGCCCTAGACTGTGAGGATTTGAGCCCCTTCACGCCGGTGACAGACGAGGACAGCGTGGTGTTCAGCAAGCTGACCTACCTGGGCTGCGCCTCGGTGAACGCCCCGCGCAGCGAGGTGGAGGCGCTGCGCATGATGTCCATCCTGCGTGGCCAGTGCCAGATCTCCCTGGACGTCACCCTGTCCGTGCCCAACGTCTCTGAGGGCACTGTCAGGTACTCCGGGGCTGGGCCTTCACCTGAGCTCCTTTGGACAGCGAACAAGCTGAGGGTTTAACTGGCAGGAGGCTTGGATTTTCTTTATAGCGGGAGAAGGGGGGTTTTGTAGACATCTGGGGAGATGATCCTTGGAGTTTGTTTATCAAACACTCTACTGAGAAGTGCTGTGGTGATCCAAGCTGTCCCCAAAGCCACAGGGAGATTGGTTAGTGATGAGCACTTTAGAAATAGCCTGGAAAGTAGTTTGTAGAGCTAGAAAATGTCTGATTACATGAGGCATAACAGAGGTGGGTCTGTCCACTGCCAAATATTAGTGTAACTTTCTGAAGAGGAATTCCTGAAAATCATGGGGAAATTATTGGTGGAAATGTCTGTGGCATTGTACTTTTTTTGTACTGTTCAATTTAAATATTATTGTGCTCATGCTTTGCAGTAAATGACAGGAGCTAGTTTTTGTGGTGTACTTTCTCTAGGAGGTATGAAATTGTTAAAGCTTGCAAGTTATGTCTGGCTGAAATAATTCTTCTAAAGGTGCAAGCTTGCTTTTTTTCCCCTCTCTCTATTTTAACAGACTTTTAGATCCTCAGACAAACACAGAAATAGCAAATTATCCAATCTATAAAATCCTTTTCTGTGTACGAGGGCACGATGGGACCCCTGAAAGTGATTGCTTTGCTTTCACTGAAAGCCACTACAATGCAGAACTCTTCAGGATTCATGTCTTCCGATGTGAAATCCAAGAGGCTGTAAGTGCAAGCTTTTTGTCAAATGGTGATTATGTGCGTGTAAATGTTATTACTGAAATTTAGGTGGCGTTTTTCAGGCACTTCAGAAATAATGTGATTCATCCATTAACAAACGTTAGTTGTGGGATAATGCACAGTTAACAGCTTATCCTAAGAAGCGCAGAAAAACAGTTAATTAGATGCTAAACCTGAATTGTTTTTGTACAATTTCATGTGAGTTAGTGGAAATGCAGGTGGGTTTCAGCTGGTGTTTTGCACTCTGGCTGCAGGTGAGCCGAATCCTGTACAGCTTTGCCACTGCCTTCCGGCGCTCGGCCAAACAGACCCCACTGTCAGCCACTGCCACCCCCCCGACCCCAGACAGCGACATCTTCACCTTCTCCGTGTCCCTGGAAATCAAGGAGGACGATGGGAAAGGGTATTTCAGGTACTGAGTGGTCTTTTGGGCAGCGCATGGTTCTGTTGGAAAGCGAGTGAATGGAGAGGGTGCGGCTGAGCTGGTCTCTAAATTCCCTTTTTTGGAAGTTTCCTGTTCTAGTTTAAATGAATCCCAGACAGAAGTATTTTTGGGAAATAATGCAGTGATAACCCTCTGGACTAGGTAATCATGGTCTTTGAACTGAACATTGGTGCTACCTGCAATGAGTGCTTTGGTGCTGCACCAGTGGTCCGATGCTGGGTTTGGTGTATGCAAAGAATGCAGATAAATGATCCCCTGAGATTTTTTTTTTTCCTTTCCTGATGAATAACAGTGCAGTTCCCAAAGACAAGGACAGGCAATGCTTCAAACTCCGCCAGGGGATTGATAAGAAGATAGTGATTTATGTGCAACAGACAACGAATAAAGAACTTGCTATTGAAAGGTAATGTCATCAGTTTTTAAGAGCTTCCTTATCTGTTTAATATTAGTATTTTGCCTCTGAGGGAGCAGGTTAGTAATTATTCTGTGGATGCTCCATTTGTGTGATTTAGTGCTACACTTCTCTTGAGTGTGGTAAACCAGAGGATGAAGTGGGACATACCTGTTTGGGCCAGCAGTCCTTGTGAAAAGGCCAAAATGAGGTCATGAAAGAGGTCCTAGTGTTTCATCTGATCCTTGTATCTACTGAAGGGTAAATTCTATGCAAATATGTCTAAAAAAACCCCAAGAAAGGCCACCAAAGGAAGGGCAGAAAACTGCAGGCCAAGTGTTGTGGTATAAGGAACCCTTGTTAGCAGTGACTTTATTACACTGTTCTTTAAAACAAAGGTAACGGAACAATTTCCAGGCTGCTGTAAACAGGGTTAAACCATGTTGCAAATATGCTTCTGAAATCTTGCTTGACATTTTTGATGTTGGCTTGACATTGTTTTGCTGGACATGCCTGATGCTGCTTTCAAACATCAAGACTTGATGTTTGTCAGTGGATTCATGGGCTGTTTGTGATGTATGACAGCAAATCCTTAGATAAGAAATGTTAATGGCTTGTTTATGAGCATGTCTAATTTTTGCAGTTATATTTTTTTTTGCCTGGCTTTGCAGATGTTTTGGCCTTCTCCTTAGCCGTGGGAAAGACGTTCGGAGCGGCGACATGCACCTTTTGGATTTGGTAAGGATCTTTCCTCACAGAATTCAGGAAGAATTTTCTTTATGACTGTGCATGATCTCAGGATGAACAGAGAACACTTCTGCAGCTGTTGAGGGGAATTGATGCTGGAGGTTCCACTGTTGAGGGTGAGGCTCTGAGCAGATGAGTTGAATCACTGCCTCTGCTGCTCAGTTAGAAGGTGACCTGGTGCTTGGGCAAGGGACTTGCCCAGTTTGACAGTCAGTCCTGGCTGTTCTCCTTCAGGAGCCTGAAATAAGAAACGTGGAACCTTGTTTTTGGACATGCTGCATATTAAAGTGCTGTGCTCGGGACATGGGATGTTTTACAGCATAGTTATCAGTGTGAGAATTGAGGCCTGAGAGGCTTCAAATGTAACACTGAGAACTAATGGGTGCTTTGTTCTTGTGACTCACTTCTCTCTATAAAGCCATGATAGAGATCACTTGACTGAACAAGTGTGAAGTGACAACAAATTTGCTGCTGTTTATGCAGTACATAGTGAGTACTCAAAAAGGTTTAATACTACATGAATAATTTTGCTTTCTACCAGGCCTTAGGTTGCCCAGAAAATAAAGTTGTTGGGAAGACAGACAAGCTGAACATTAGATAAAATACTGGTTTGGTTCTCAATGACTGAATAACATATGTTGTATTCTCATCTACACCTCTGTGAGCTGGAATTTGTTGTCAAATGGTCACCTCCAAAGCTACTGGTCATGCCATGTACTAATAGAGTAATTAATATTAATTGGCCTGTCTGTGTTATCAGCATGGACACCAAGGATTGCAGGGGAACTCTGTTATTTTTTTCAGAGGTGATCTCTGCTACAGATCCTGTCACAGGGACTTGCTCTTTCCTTTCCAGTGCAATAGCTCTTTCATGGGGCTGGTGTAGAAACATGGTGTAGAAACTTCTTTAATATATAAAAAAAGACATAAACTTACCTTGCTTCCAGGAGTCCATGGGTAAAAGTTCTGATGGGAAATCATACGTGATCACTGGGAGCTGGAATCAAAAGTCACCACACTTCCAGTTTGTAAATGAAGAAACACCAAAAGGTATGAGCATTGCCAGGTGTTATCCCTAGGCAGGGAAATTACTTCCATAGTGGGCATTGGATCAGTTCTCTTGTCTCTTTAGAAGGATCCCACAAAATACTTTCACAAGATGAGATATATTCTCAGAAAGTAGGGTGCTAAATGCCATGTAAAACTAAAAAAAAAAGACAAGTAAAAGCAAACTGTGTTCAGTTATATGTTGTAGGAGCTGTGTCCTAGTAGGAGGCTCTGCAGGTGTGGGGCAGGATGCAGGTGCTCTGTGCACCACCAAAGCTTTTTAAGAATTCCATTGAGAATTGCACTAAATGACTTTTACATGCATTTGCTTTGCTCAGTATCTTGTGGTCAGTTCAGATTTTTCCAAACTCAAGTTTTTAATTAAACAGAAGGATTCCTATACCTGTGAAAATGAAAGTAAACCACTCCAGCTGTCATCCAAAAATAGCTGATACTGCACTGCTCTCTCGAGTCCTGAAAGAGACTGTCGTTACTTCTTTTAAGATGTCAGCTGAATTATCATCTTTTCAATCTCTTGTTGCTGCTGCGTGCCAAAGGTTGGGAAGTTAATGGGAATTGACTGGGCAAAGTCATAAAAGTCAGCTGCTGGGCACAATCTGGTGCTGGAGTGGATGCCATCCTGCCTGAAGGACACAATTTATCATTCCCTGCCAGAGAGATCTCATAGGTCACTGAGCCCTGATGCCTCCTGTTGGTGCTTCAGAGTGTGTAGTCAATTTTTGGAATGTCACAGCTGAGATGGTCTTAAATGCCTTTAACATCGTGGTATTAAACACTTAAGTAACTTCTAAACCCAAAAAGAGTTGAAGTGTAATTAGGCTGGATGGCAAGAGATCTGCACTGTGCAGTTAAATGCACAGATCCTTTATAATGTTTAATGAAGGTTTTGGATACATTTCAGTGGGATTTGAGAAAGCAAAATTTTTATTCTCTTGAACAGGATAATTTTCTTGGCTTGAAGGCTGCAGTTTCCTTTCTCTCTAGTGGATAGTACATAGTGATCCTATTTCCCTATTTTGAAACTTAGAGGGTTTTGGGTTGTAAATTAGGGGGAAAATCGATTCTGAAAAGGAGAGTTTCCTTTGTTCTGCCATGTTACTGGGAAAGGGGTTATGGAATATTTTATTTGAAATACTTATTTTCATATTGTGGCTTCATTTCCTCTCTCTAGATAAAGTGTTGTTCATGACCACTGCTGTGGATTTGGTGATAACTGAGGTGCAGGAGCCAGTTCGATTCATTCTGGAGACTAAAGTCAGAGTTTGCTCACCTAATGAGAGGCTGTTCTGGCCCTTCAGCAAACGGAGCTCAACTGAAAATTTTTTCTTAAAATTGAAGCAGGTAATGCATTAAAAAATAAATAAAATTGACAATTAATAGGCTGTTTCTCCCTATGATGGCCAAAACCTTTACTAATATAATGTTCATAATGCAACATTTTCCTCCTGAATCAAAGAGGTAAAATAAATGCACTTCACTTTAAGGAAAGCTACCCTTTATTGTGCTGATTGTTGCTGGCTATCTGCAGTTCCATAAAGAGCCTGAAATAGCTTTTTGAACAGCTTTGATGAGTCTCTGAAGTTACAGGGAGGCTTATGGATTTTCCAGCCAAACCACAGCAAGAAAAGGAGCAGAGGATTTATCTGCAAACTGAGGCTATGCTGAGGCTTTCTGCCATAAGGGCATAGAGGGGTAATGGTGTAAAATTAAGGGTTAAGAGGGGGAAAAAAAAAAAGTCCTTACTGTAATCCTGGTGACATGGTATCTGGTGTATCTCTAAACTTATTTTATCATACAAACTGAACATTTTTTTTGAAGTTTTTTTAAGTGAGCGAACATCCACATGAAATTCCAAAGGAAATTATTTTTTGTCAAAGTCTGCTTTCCCCTTCTGCATGGTTGGAAACAGAGATTTCACACATACCCCAAGTTTGCCCTGGAGGAAAAAACTCCAAACAACCACCAAAAATCCCTAGAACTTGTTAAAAATTTTTACTGTTTTTTCCAGCTTACTTTTTTACCCATCTACTAAAAATGGAAGCATTATTTCTGTCCAGAATATTCCTAATAACAGTACAAGGCAATAACTTTGTCTCAAAATAAGGCTGGTAAATGAAGGTCCGAGTCACTAAAGAGATCATGTACTTGAAGTAGCTGCTGTTCCTCTGCTCTAGAAATTATTGTTCTGAAATGAAAGTCCTTTTTAAAGAACTGGAAATGTATAAAAGCAAATAACAATGTGGATGTACGTGCTCTCTCTAGGCTTAGCAATTCTGGCTGCAGCCCAGAAAGAAAGCAGTGTTGGAGTCCTGATTTCTTGATAAGTGTTCTTATTTAAAGAGGTTTTCAGTTAAGCAAGAGGCTTTTCTTCTGTCTTTTTATGCTTGCCTTTAAGTGCTAACAAAGAATGGCATCTGGGTAGTAACAAAGATGAAGTTCACCAAAGATTCTTTTTCTAGGTAAAAAATAAAAACCCAACTTTTCCTTCAAAGTACAAGGTGGAAAAATTCTTCATGGATGAGCTCAGCCTTTTTATATAGAACATTTTTGAGGTAAAACATGGAGCTGTTGAACAGTAGAGGCTGTTTGGGCTATAAATATTCTACAGCCTCCAAAAGGTGCCTTTTCTGTTTGGCAGTTTAAAGGAAGCTTATCTTACTGAGCTAATTCTGGATCTTTTGTCTTACCAAATTCACAGACATTCTGACTTATCTTGGCCAATTCTCTTTTTTCCACAGACACTGTTGGGTTATCCAACTTCCAGTGTTTACTAATGGGAGATTATCAAAACTCCTAGTGGAAGCAACAAATATAGAATGTATTGCCTGATAAGGCTGGAAGGGAAACCTGCTTTCTGTGGAGGCATGATTAGCCTGTTAAAAATACAGCTGTGTAGAATTGGCTTATCTTCCTTTGGCAGTGTTTCTTTATTCGGAAACAGTGAAAGCACAGGGATTTTATGTGCTCCGATTACATTTAGTGATTTAGTCATTCTTAGTTTTGATGCATTTCTCTTCATTTTTAATGCTTCAAAGAATAAAATTGAGCACTGGGAGCTTAGTGTGGAGTATAATTATAAATCTTATTTGCCTCTTTTCTTCACTTTCTCTTTTCTGCTCTCTATTTTTATTCATTTAGGGAAACGAGTTCTAAGTCCTTATAATGTATTAGAATTTTTGATCTGCTTCACAAAGAAAAATCCTTCTTTAAAGAAATGAAGGTATACCAAAGCATTGAAAATTATGGAGAAAAACAGGGCCACAGAGTAGGCTTTGGAACTCAGCAATTTGTGCTCCTGCAGCAATGTATACACAGAGTTGGAAGCTTTGCAAAAGCCCATTGCTGTGGGAAAATCATGGAAACCCAGACTGGTTTGGTTTGGAAGGGACCTCAAAGCTCATCTCATCTTGTTCAAATAAATATGAACACATTTTTTAAGACTGCTTTTGCCACCATCAGCATCCCCAGAAACCTTTTCTATTTTGACCCATTTTATAAATTCTCTTTGAAGAATAATTTGACGTAATTTTAAAGGTTTTGCTTTCAATTTTCCACTACTGTTTAAATAAAGGCCAAGTTGCTGCATGTTGAGGAACCTTCATCTCTTAGACCACAGATGCATTTATAGCTTTAAAAATCAGTGCATTTGTGCCCAGTCCATTTATGGTGGGAAAGATGAGCTGCCCATGGATGGCAGGTCCAAGTGACACTTCTGCCTGTGGCAGACACTTTGTGCCTTTGGGTGCAGCACATTTCATGGCAGCAGAAGCCCTGACAGCCTGCACCTTGCATTAGGTGTGTTCCAGGTATCAACATTCCTCACTGTAGAATGGGATGGAAGTTGTTCCTCAGCTCTGCTAGTCCAGAAAGAGAAGGCAGAGATCTGACATTTGTGCGGCTTCCTCAGTAAAATCTTGTTTCCTAGATCAAGCAAAAGGACAGGAAGAACAACTCGGACACGTTGTACGAGGTTGTGTGCCTGGAAAGTGAGTCAGAGAGGGAGAGAAGGAAAACCACAGCCAGCCCCTCTCTGCGCCTGCCCCAGTCGGGGTCACAGGGCTCCATGATCCCGTCTCCTCCAGAGGATGATGAAGAGGAAGGTGAGAGACTCCTGGGCTTTTGTGGACTTGGAGGAAGGGCAGGTGGTGAATAACGTGGTTATAAAAGATGTAGGATCCTTCCCAGTCAGAATCTGCCTGATTGGCAGGTTCTTTCTTGCTGGAATGCTGCAAGATTCAATACCCAGTGTCCTGGCATTCCTGGTCAGCCTCTCTCTTGTCTGGCACTGCAGTGTCCCTGCTTTTCTCAGCCCAGGCCTCCTGTGTGCTGTATTTGGGAAAAAGGGCTTCTAAAAACTGGGGATTATCATGTAGCTTCTGCCCCTCCCTGAGCAGCTGTGAACAGGTTTGAGAGCAGAAAGGCAAACTGGTGTTATTTGGAAGTGTCAGCAGGCAGTGTTTTAGTGCAGAGTCAGACATCTGTGAGATATGAAACTGTACCAGGACCTGCCCAGCTTGAAACTTAATGCATTTTCAAGAACTTCTGCTTTAAAAAAATTCTTTTAAAGCAAACCATGACCACTTCTGAGTGTAGAAACATCTGGCCTCATGGCTCTGAGCTGAAGTGGAGATAAATTGGGTTTCTGCTTTTCCTGCTGGCCCTCCATTTGGCCTTGGCTGAAGTGTCCCTTCTGTTCTCTTGGCAGACAATGATGAACCACTCTTGAGTGGTTCTGGAGATGTTTCCAAAGAGTGTGCAGAAAAAATTCTTGAAACGTGGGGAGAGCTGCTGTCCAAGTGGTAAGTGGCAAAATCACATTCTGAAAATTACAGTTCTAAATATTCTCATTCTCTTTGCTCCTTCTGCTTGGATTTTTTATTTCCAGAGCTCGTTCAGTGTAAGATTTGTTTGGATTTATTTCTCTGTGCATCCCCTTATTCTCTGACTTGATGTTTTCTGATTTCTTTAGAAGGTCTTCTAAATATTTTAATTTTTGATTGCCTGTTTAATGTATAGAAATTCACTTATGCTGTGTCTTTATTTGGTTCCGTCTTAAAATTATTATTCTACCTATTTTCAGGTTCCTTGGGATTTTGTTGAAGCAAAACCTAAACTAAGTAGTACAAAGAAAATGAAGCTCTTGCTTTGTCTGTTTTGCACAGATCACTTCCATTCCTCTTTGTAATTCTGACTGGGTTCACAGCCAATTTTTCCTGCAGCTGTCACATCTTAGTGACTGTAGCTTAGGAAATGGGAGATTTGGACTTGGATAGAGAAGATGTTTTTCCTCCCTTATCTAAAGGAAGGCTCCAGAGCCTGCCAAGAAGGAAGTACATGAGCTCTGCTGTTTTTTCCCTGGAAAATGTCAGTGTACAAGAAGAGTATTTCTTGACAGTCCAATTGTGAATGCAACACAATCCTCCTTTAATGGGTTTTTTTTTTAATTAATCTTGAAGTAGCCTGCACAGTTCTAAAGTTGACACTGATTGTTGTAAAATTCAGGGAGTTTGTTAGGTGTTATTTTTTTCCTCACGAAGGAGGATGATGGGCAGCCTGAGATTAAGCTCAAACAGGCTTCATTTTGACTCTGGCTATAATTGTGGCCTTTTGCTTCCTGAAATCAATGAGAGCAGGGCAAGGGCTGTACAGTGAGTCAAAGGTTGAGTGGGGTTTTGGATCTAAGGAGGAGGAGTGCAGAGATTGGCATCAGTTATGCAGCTTAAATGAGAAAAAGTATTAATGTGGCCACTTAGACAGGAATCTCTTTAAATTGAAATTATAACTATTCAGTATTTTCTGCAGTTATTGTTTATTTGAATGAGTAGTTTTCCTTCCAGTTTGATTTTTGCACTAAGTGAGCACATTTATAAGAGGGGAAGGCTGTGGTGAAATGATACATGATCCCCTTTCCCTCTCCTAGACTGGGAGAAACATCTTTGCCAGATGAGCTCTCTGCATCTGCTGCTGTGAGAAAGTTTCTTTCAACTTGAATTTTTTTGTAACTCTTCCAAGGGCTCTGAGATAATTAAGCCACCTGACTCCCATTGGAAATGTTTTGGCAGCTCTGAGAGGATATGAAATGCTTCTGTGCTAATGCTGGCAACAACTTTAATATGTGTTAAAGGGCTTTCCTTCTTAACTAAAAACGTGTATTTGGAAGCAATGATCCTCCAGCTTTTAGCATAAGAGGATTGAAAACCATAAAAATCAGACTTCAGGTGGTTTCATATAAGTTTTTTGGAATTGTGTGATTAGATTTGTATAGTAAATAAATATTTGGTATTTTGTGATACCAAAGAATGTTTGGCTGATGTTTCATAACTGCTGAGTCACACAATTTTCTCATTTCAAAAATAGTTTGGAAGAATCCAGTAGTGTGTAGCCTTCAGTCTGCAGCCTTCGTGACTGTATTCATTGGAGCTGCTGTTGTACCTCCTCTGACCTGAGATTAAGGCAAAACAGTTTTATAGGTCTTTACAAAAACATTGAGTATTTTGTATATAGGAAGTATTTTGTAGAAAAATACTTACACATTATAAAAGCATAATAAATGCTCTATAAATATGTCTATAGGCATGACTATATATTGATATAAATGTAACTACTATATAAGTATTGTTTTTATTTTAGTTGGTTTCTTTTAGAGAAAGCACAGTGAAGGAGGACATGATGGTCCTGGGTTCTGTGCAGTAAATACTGATTTAAATGTCTCTCTTGTTAGTCTCTGGATTATTGTGTCAGAACACTGCAGACTTGAGAAAGGCACTAGGGAGTGCCAGTCTGTGTTAAATTATCATCCACTTATCTATTAGACTGTTACAAACATTAATAAATGCCCCTTTATCAAGAACATAATGCAGTTGATGTGACACAAGTTTATTTTTCTGCCTGGCTTTGTCTGTCAGTTCTCTTGATCATTTTATCCAGAAGTTTGTTTTTTTAGTAACTGCAGAAAAATAATAATTTCTATGATTTAAGGCGCCTGCCTTTTGGGGATTTTTATATATGAGCCACAAATGAGCTGTTCAGCTTAACGTGCATAAATTACTCGTAGGTTTAGTTTTTACAGCTTGCAGTGCTGTAATTGATGAGCTGTCAGTGGTCTCACTGGAAGGAGCATATATATATAGGTGTGTGTATATACATGTCATCTATATACATGTTATATATATACATATTATATATATACATATATATAGGTGTACATATACCAAAAGTATCAAATGCACATGTATGTTATATATATATGTAATATATATACATATAGATGTACATATATCAAAAACACATATATGGTATATATATGGTATCTATAGACATATATCTATAACACATATATATTATATTTATATATATTTATATACATACACGTATACACACATATAAAACATATATACATGTAAATAAATACACATGTAAATTTATATCTATACAAACATATACGCACACATACAAACATATATATACATGTAAATACAGACACCTATACATATATACATACATATACACACACATACATACATATACCTGTATATACACATATACCTATATATACACACACATATACCTATATATACACACACATATACCTATATATACACACACATATATCTATATATACACACATATATCTATATATACACACATATACCTATATATATACACACATATACCTATATATATACACACCTATACCTATATACACACCTATACCTATATACACACCTATACCTATATATATACACACCTATACCTATATATATACACACCTATACCTATATACACACCTATACCTATATATATACACACCTATACCTATATATATACACACCTATACCTATATATATACACACCTATACCTATATATATACACACCTATACCTATATATATACACACCTATACCTATATATATACACACCTATACCTATATACACACACACCTATACCTATATACACACCTATACCTATATATATACACACCTATACCTATATACACACACACCTATACCTATATACACACCTATACCTATATATATACACACCTATACCTATATACACACACACCTATACCTATATACACACCTATACCTATATATATACACACCTATACCTATATACACACACACCTATACCTATATACACACCTATACCTATATATATACACACCTATACCTATATACACACCTATACCTATATATACACACACCTACACCTATATATACACACACATACACCTATATATACACACACCTACACCTATATATACACACACCTACACCTATATATACACACACATACACCTATATATACACACACATACACCTATATATATAAAATTTAGTGGGAATCGAGAAGATCGTTTGGGAAGTAGCCCTCCAAGTTCCATTAATTTTTCACGAGTGGAATTTGGCTCGGAGCTGGGGGCTGCCCGGGGGCTGTGCGGGGTGTGGAGCCCCGGTGCCGGGGCAGTGACTGAGCCCTCCCCTCCGCAGGCACCTGAACCTGAGCGTGCGGCCCAAGACGCTGTCGGCGCTGGTGCGGAGCGGCGTCCCCGAGGCGCTGCGGGGAGAGGTGTGGCAGCTGCTGGCAGGGTGCCACAACAACGACCACCTCGTGGAGAAGTACAGGATCCTCATCACTAAGGTACCGCGGCTCTTTTCTGCTCTTTCCCCCTCCCGTTTCTTAAACAATGGGAATGTAGTGGTTTCTTAAAGAATGGGAATGTAGTGGCGTCAAGTGTGCTCTTGCCTGAGGGGCCCTGAGTGTATCAAGGAGTGATTCCAACAGAACCCCTGACAGAGAGCTGCTGGTGGCATTACACTTCTTTTCTTTTATAATCCTGTTTCACTCAGCTGAGTTCTGACTTCGTAAAAAATAAGTATCCTATTAATTGCTTTCATAATGGACAAATTAATTTTCTTTGTTTGTTTGGCTTTTCTGAATGGAAGCTGATTTTTGTTGTGTTGTCTCAGTGTTTATTCTAAAAATCCAACACTAGCAGAATTTGCGGCCCTTTTCGGTAGACAGAAAACAGAACAATGTGGATGTTTTTGCATTAGACAGCAGTTTTGTGACTTCTCATCTTGAATGCTGACCTCAGTAAGGTAGGAAAAGGATATGAGAATTGTACGTACAGACATCACTCAGTGGTTCTCAAAGTTAAAGGAACAAATGGGTCACAAAACGAAATGTCACTTTCTTATCCAGAAAACTGATGTGTTAATTTGGATTTGACCATTATCTGTCTAGCTACATTGCATTTTATTGCTTTCATCAAACATGTAAGTCTAGAAGGACTGTATTAGAAATTATTAATGATGCAGCTTTAGTACAAATATAACAGAAATTAATTATTCACCAGTTAAAAAGCAAAACAAGTGAATCAGACTTTGTATATCTATATTCTGATGGCACAGATTCACAAGGAGCATTTAAAGACCTTATTCCGAGGGCAGGAGGGCTTCTGAAATTAAACTCAGTTTCTGTTGGAGTCATGCAGGAAGGATCCTACATGATGTGAATGAATCATGTTAGATCAGCTAAAAATGTCCTGCCATAAGTATTTTCATATACTTCGTGAAGATAGAAAAAACTTGATCCAAATTCCTTAATACTGGTTTATGCATTGTAGAGCTGTAAGTTGGATTTTATGGTGAATAAATCATATAAGTAATGTGGAGGTTGAGTGCTCTGGCAAGGAGTGATCACACCTTTCCTGTTGTGTTATTTTAATTGCCTGGTGAGTAGTCGTCAGCCTCCCTTGTTTCTCTGTTTCAGTGTTGTGGGATCAGAATGCAAAAGATGATGTCTCTGTGGCACAGTTGGTGGCACATCCTGCTACTATCTTTGTCAGCTGGAAGGGGAGAGTGTAACATTTCATTTTTAAACCTGTGAAACCTTTCCACTCCTTTGCGTTTGGCTGAGACAAAGAAAGTAACCTGCATCTCATGTGTTGGAAGCATCACAGGAATCCAAGTATAAGGGAGAGTAGGCTGCTGTACACTGTGTTCTGCTCAAAAGCACTGCTATACCTGCAGCGGTCATTCAGCACAGAAAACTAATTAAGAAATTAGAGAGAATGGGTCCTGATTGACCATTCTCAGGCGCTGCTGTAGTCTTGTGAGGTCTGCAGTATATCACCAGCATGCTGCCATAGCCAGCTCAAGCAAATGAAAATGAGATTTCTCTAATCTGGAGGTGCCATGTTAGCCCAGTGCCATGGCTGTTTGTTTTGTTGTGGCTGGGAGTGTTCCTCTAGAAGGGACAGAGGTTGGTGTTTGAAAACAGAGATGTGTGCTTGGTTCACAGGGGAATTGGGATTTCTTCAGTCTGCAGGCAGTGGAAGAAGGGCAAGGTTTTAAACAGGGTTATCCTCAGTGGCTGTGTGGATGTGCTGAAGAGGAGAACAGGCAAAAAATGCAAGGGTTGTTTGGGAGGCTGAGGAGAACGTGAATTCAAGGCCCAGCAATATAACATTTGCAGACCCTTTGCATGTAGTCTATGCCAAGAGTATAATAATGCTGGGCTGCACTTTGGCCTTAAATTTTTGTTTTCATGCCTTTCTTAGGCATGAAATGTGATAATTTTGGAGTTCTAATGTGAACTAATTCTTACTGCTCTTTAAATAGCAGCTCAGTTACAGTCAATATGCAGCAATGCAAAGGAGTAAATGTTCCTGGGAAAAAAAATTGCTAATTATATGAAGACAAGGGTCCATTATATTACATTGCTTTCCCATCTTTGTAATGCTTTGCCGTGTTTTGCATGTCACTAATTCCAATTCTTCTCTGGCAAGCCTGCAGTTATTTGCATTACCATGCCTCGAAGGGGGTTTATGTGAGAATAACTACTGTGGTGTAGTGCAGGAGCACAAGGAGTCCGTGTAAAACCTGTGCCCTGGAATGTGAGCAGGAGATGCAGGAAACCTGTGTGAGTGCTCATAATGCTCATAATCCCTTCTGTCTTCATGTTGCCCTCTGTTCCTGTAGCTGCATTTGATTTTTGCCAGGCTTTTCATGACCCCATGCAGCAGCACAGTCCCAAATTAAAAAGGATCTGTGTTGACAGCTGCTTCAAAACCTTCTGGCCTGTTTCAGGGGTTTTTTTCCTTTATGCACAAAATGTTGGATGCAGCACCCCAGGATTTCTTCTGGTGGTTGCTTTCCTGGGCAGGCTCAGGTAATCTCTGGTCTTTGCAAAGGCAAATTAATTGCTGCAAGGACAGTTTGTTTACTGTTGAGTTGTGGCTACTGAAGGATTGAAAAGGAAAAGTGTTGTACTCTACCACATGGAAGAGCTGTGTCTAGCTCTCTTCTTGAACATGACTTAAAAGTGGCATTGAAACTGTGTTTGAAGGTGTGCTCCTTGTGTTTGAGTCATCATGACAGCACATATTAATTGTTTGCTGTGGTTTTCTTCGCCACAGGCTGGCTGGGGTTTTGTTCTCTGCACTTTTGTTATTGCAGGCAGGTTGAGGTTTCACCATCATGGTGCTTCCACGAATTACTTTTGAGAATTTGCACACCATCTGTGTGCAATAATAAAGCTTTTAGCAGCTCCAGATTGCCACGCTGGTGGTGGGGAGCGTGGAGGAAAGCCAGCCCAGTGAATTAAGGTCATGTCCCTACTGGGGACAGAAAGCAAGCTCTAGGTAAAACGATCTAGACAATCCCTGGGAGAGGCATCTGGTCCTGGTAGCACTTTGGCAGTCGCAGTTCTGGCTGTTAATCTTCAGCCACTGAAGGCAGCAGAAGACACGAGGGGACTCACCCCAGGTATTAACAGACACCTGCAAGAAAAATACTGCGTGTTCTTGACAGGCATAGGTGGATGGAAAGTGTTGTGTAGAAAATGTGTAAAGCGAGCCAGACAGGCAAAAAAAAAAAGATAAATAATCATGGTAGAAAGCGAAGGAGACAACAGCCACTTCTCAGACCAATTTTAGAAAGGATTAATAAAACTACTGCATCTGTCAGTGGAGAAGTTCTTCATAATATCAACATTAAAACCTGACATTTACAATATTGAGGAGAAAGTAAAAAGCTTGTGGGTATAGGTCTGTGTGGGAGGAAGTAATGTTGAAAGGAAAAAACCATGAACTGTTCTACAAGATAAATGCACTATATTAAGAAAATTACAACGTGAGAGGGACATCTTGTGGCACAAATAAAATAAAAAATAATAGTCCAGTGTCAGGAGGAGTATCCTGGAATGTTACCCCGGGGTCACTATTTCTGGGAAAAATCCCAGACCTGGTAAGAGATTAATTTGTTCCAGTCTTTCTTATAGCAGGGCTCCTGCTACCCACTTTCTCATCTTCCCACCTTTTTGTCTCCATGAGACGAGGATTATAGAACACAGACGTTCTGCCAGATATATTTGTCTGTCTTGGTGCAAATGATGCAAGTTTTTAATGAAGAAATAGATTAAAATGTCACTTACCATTATTTGACTGAATGCGTTGTCATCGGTAGCATAAAATGTGACAGAACCTTAGCTGTGGGTGGTTAACACTTATTTTCCACTTGTATCACAATCAGATTTCCATATGTTCCTATAAATTGAAAAGAATACATTGAATTTTCAGGAGGACAGAGGACCATGACCGTGTACAGTCAACTGAAATGGAACCGACCCTGCATCTGTGCATCAGTGTGCCTGAACCTTGAGATTCCTTCTTTGATTAGTTTTGATCACGTGGTGATAAAAGTTTAATTACCTTTTGCAAGCAGCGGTTTTCCCAGGAGTTGTCGCTGTACCTTTGAATAATTTCTGGAGTCCTTTTCATTGCCTTAGACGAGGTGGTGCTGTACCGTGGTGGAGTGGGGGAAGTCTCTACACCACAGCAGTATTTTCATGTCACAGACCTCAGCTGCATATTCTGGTGTTTTTAGGAGGGTTTCTCGTGCTGGGCTGGTGGTGCACCCACCCAGAGAGCTGAGGGGTAGGCACTGTACCCCACTTGCCTTCCAGCTGCAGGTGGCTTCACCTTCTGGGCTGGCCTGGGGCAGGAGGAGGTGGATCTATTGCTGCTTTGGGTGTTTTAAGCAGGCAGGAGTGAGCTGGCAAGAGCACTGAGCAGAGTCATTGCTCTCAGCTTCGGAGAAACAATAGAATGTCAGTTAAAGGAAAAAACAGACGTGCCTCTTCTGCAGAAATACCTCAGCTCTAAGGGCGTTAAGCTTTTCATAAAAACCTGAGCACTGGGGAGTTCTTGATTTCATGGTGCATCTTCTGTTTAAAAATCTCAGCAGCCAGATGTTGTTTTGGTTGGGCTCAGTATTTCCATTGCTACCTTGTTTTTATGTATCTGTCATAGAAAGTTGAATGTATCAACATACATTTTCTTGGGGCTGTTTATAATGTGTCTATTTGTGCCCAAGGATCCAGAAATACTGTTTGAATCAATCGGTATGTAAATCATTCTCAGCTTTGGAAAGATAGGAGATCATTTCTCCAGCAGTAATTCAATCAGAGCTTGTTTTTTGTAAATCCACAATACCCTGGCCTAAATTTAATTCAAAGTTTATGTTTCCTAGCTACAGTTCTAGTACTTCAGTTGCCATGAGTAGAAGCACCATAAATTAAAAAAAAAAAAAAAGTGGACAATAGTAAAGAGATCTTTTTTTGGGTTAAAGATAGGGCAGAACCCCCAAATTTTTGTTTTCAGGCATTCGTATGAGAGTAACTAAAAATCTGCCAAGTCATGCTGTTGTCCAGCACAGATTTTTGGCCAACACAAGTGTATCATGAAATGTTTTTTTGTACTTACTGGTCAGCTAAAAACCTGAAAGTTGCAGCTCGATTGCTTTGACATCTATTCCTTTGGCCTCAATTAATTTCCCATTAGGTATTCCACAGAATGGCCAGCGTTTAGCTTTTGTTAACCAAAACCTTGAGTTTGTTGGTATTGTTTGAATTCAGAGCGTGGACTTAAGCTTGTAAGGATCCCAGTTGTGCACTTTGGTCTCTGACTAAATGATTTTAATCGCCAGAGAGCTTCACTCCATTTTTTTACCGCTTTGATCCATTCAAATACAGATTCCTGTAGCAAGGGCCTGTCCTAAGCAGTGGCAGTGGGGCAGTGTGGTGTCAGGGTCCGAGAAGGAGCTCCCACACACCCGGGAGCGTTCTCCAGCCTGTCAGGGGAAGCTCTTGACAAACAGTAATCAAGAGCTGTACCTTGCTATGCCTCTCTGCCTTCAAAGAGGTTTTTCTGGTTAAATAGCGAGATGGTATTAACTTCAGGGTGTGAATACAAGTTGAAGTGCTGTGCTGTGCATCTCTCGCGTGTTTGCTGGCTGGAATGTCGCTGGGTTTTCTGGTTTGGTGTCCAGTGTCCCAGGGACAGCGGTGCCTTTGCGTTCTGTGTGTGTCTCTGTGTGTGGAGGGAGGTGCCTGCCCACCTGGAGCAGCATCTGGATTCATGGTGGGACATAGTTCTCAGCTTTGCCCTTGGGTTCAGGTGTCTCCTGCACACCACACACTACACCTAGGAAAGGCACGTTTATTCCAGTATTTCCCCAAAAGGGCTGGGATGCAGAAGCCTTTAAGTGACGACGAAGCGCGTGGATTCAGGGCGGTGATGGTCGGTGGGCGCTCGCCGCGCGGGCTGCGCTGGGTGCGTGTCCCTGGGTGGGTGTGTGTCCCTGGGTGGGTGTGTGTCCCTGGGTGGGTGTGTGTCCCTGGTGCGTGTCCCTGCGGCACCGGGCACGGGCAGGGCCGGGACCCGCGGGCGCTGCCGGGGTCGCTCCGGGTGAGGCTCCCCGCGGCTCCGCCTCGCCGAGCGGAGTGCGAGCCCGCCGTGCCGGGGCCGCGGCCGGCGCTGCCCGGCTCCGTGCGCGCTGGGGCGGGCGGATGGGGGCCGGGGCTGCGGCCCCGCTCCCCGCCGGGTCCCCGCCGCGCCGCGCCCTCCCCCGCGCTCCCGCCGCCTCCCTCCCCTTCCTCCCGCCTCCCCGCCCCCGGCTCCGCATCGCCGCGGCCGGAGCGCCCGCCGCCCGCCCGAGGATGCTCCGCGCTTTTGTTCCCCCGCCGCAGGTAGGGCCGGGGCGGCGGGGCCGGGCTGGCCCCGGGCCGGGCGGAGGGCGGCGGGGCGGCGGCGGCGGGGCCGGGAGAGGCGGCGGCGGGGCCGGGAGAGGCGGCGAACAAAAGCGCCGTGCAAAATGGAGCCAGCCGAGAAGGGCTGGACCCCCGCCCTCCGCGCCGCGCATCCCCCCGCCCGGCTGCCGGGGCTCCGGGGAGGCGGCATCGCCTCCCGCTGCCGCCGGCGGGGCGTGGGGAGGGAGCGGGGCCGGAGCCGGGGCCGGCGGGGAGCGCCGAGCAGGGCGTGGGGAAAGGAGGGGAGCGGCGGAGGTGGCAGCGCGGGGGAGAGGCGGTTCTGTAAAACACTTTCCCCTTCTCTCTGTCAGCCTTTGGGAGGACTCTCGTCCTGACTCGGTGGAGGTTCCTCTCCCTCTTCCCCCAGCCCCTCATCCCTCCTCGGCGCGGCAGCCCACCCGGGAGGGCATCGGTATCAGCCCTCTCCGGTGCGCCGGGGAAGTTGCTGACATGCCTGCCGCTGGGTCCCGGTGCACCGGCAGCGGCTGGGAGCCGGATTTAAAGGGGAATTGCGCTGCAGACAATGCACAGCAGCAGCATCTGGAACGGCCCTGGGGACTGGAGCTCCGGTTTTGACATTGCTGCACACACAGCACCAGCCGCAATGACAGCAGCTGCCTGGAGTGGCTGCAGGCAGCAGGCAGGAGCATGAAGTAGAGAGATCACTGCAGTGCTCAAGATGAACTCCTCTTTGGTTGGCAACCAGAGTGGCCGGCCCTTCTGTCTCCTGGCCATTAGCTATTTGGAGACCATCAATTTTTGCCTCCTGGAAGTGGTTATTATTGTGTTCCTCATGGTGCTGATTATTTCGGGCAACATTATCGTGATATTTGTCTTTCACTGTGCACCTCTGCTGAACCACCACACCACCAGCTACTTCATCCAGACTATGGCGTATGCTGACCTCCTGGTGGGCGTGAGCTGTCTGGTGCCTTCTTTGTCTCTGCTGCACTACCCTATTGTTTTGAGTGAGTCCTTGGTTTGCCAAATCTTTGGTTACGTGGTGTCGGTGCTGAAGAGCGTCTCCATGGCCTCCCTGGCCTGCATCAGCATTGACAGATACATTGCCATCACCAAGCCCCTGACCTACAACACGCTGGTTACCCCGTGGAGGCTGCGAATCTGCATATTGACCATTTGGCTCTACTCCTGCCTGGTCTTCTTACCCTCCTTTCGCTGGGGAAAGCCTGGATATCACGGGGACGTGTTCCAGTGGTGCGCCAGTTCCTGGAACACCGATCCCTATTTCACCCTCTTCATCGTGGTGATGCTCTACGCCCCGGCCGCTTTCATCGTCTGCTTCACCTACTTCAACATCTTCCGCATCTGCCAGCAGCACACCAAGGAGATCAACGAGCGGCGGGTGCGCTTCAGCTCGCAGGAAGGGGAGGCTGGGGAGGCCCAGCCCTGCCCGGACAAGCGCTACGCCATGGTCCTCTTCCGCATCACCAGTGTCTTCTACATCCTCTGGTTGCCCTACATCATCTATTTCCTGCTGGAGAGCTCCAACGTCTATAGCAACCGCGTCGCGTCCTTCTTGACCACTTGGCTTGCCATTAGCAACAGTTTCTGCAACTGTGTCATTTACAGTCTCTCCAACAGTGTCTTTCAGAAGGGGCTGAAGCGTCTCTCGGGGGCCATCTGTGCCTCCTGTGCTAGACAGAGGGTAGCTAAGGACTCCTCTACCTCTAGGAGCAAAAGATCTTCCAATGGATGTCATGTCTAGGACGCCCGTCAGCTGGACTGGGAAGTGCAGGGACAATTGCGTAGATTGCAAAATAACTTAGATACCATTTTAAGATAATCCAGATTTGCAAAAAGGTTTCTGAGAAATGCTGCTGACATAGAAGGATCAGGAGCACATATCGTTGTGGTTTCACTTTAAAAAATGATTGCTGTGGAGGAGGCTGTGGAGTTTCACCTCCACATTCATTTTAAAGAATAAAGCTGTATCTTGACACTTACCTCTCCAGCTGGTGTGACTGAATGGAGTGGGTGTCTGAGAGCTTCAGCAAAATGTAGTCTTTCTTACAGCTTTACTGGGTTCTTTGGAGATTCGTGCTTCACATGTAAATGATAGATCTGAAGTGGAAATGTCACAGTCTATGGTATATTACAGGGATTTTTTTAATATATGCCAAAGTATATTGACACAACGTTCCAGCGTCAGAACAGAAGGGGCCAAACCATTTGTTTTTCAGTGCTACCTAGACAGGACTTGTAGAACAGGAGTGCACAGTGTGACCATTGCAGTGTGAACTCTGTTACTGAGCCGTGAGTGCAGCGGTGTGGTCTGGGCAGTCTCACTCTTAGGGCTGATCTGGCCTCCGTGCCCTGTTCCCCTGGTAGGATGCATGTTTGGATCCTAAGTGTGGGCATCTGTGTTTTCCTGTTTGTTGTGAAGTAAGAAGAAAAAAACTTGGATCAGATCAAATTTAGCAGTTAAATAAAATGTGTTTTGATAAGCAGAGGGATAATACATGTTGCTTTATGATACCAGAGTTGTGGCAGCCGCTCAAGGATGATGCCAACATGTGAAAATTGTTCTCAAACCAGTGGAGAAATGCCGCGGGTTTGTATGTGGAAATTTTCTCAAGAACAACTTTAAAAATAACATGTCCCCTTTTTTTTTTTCTTTTTTTTTTTTAATCTAAATTCTTCTGATATTTTACATACTGGAACTTAAGGGGAAAGGAAAGAAAACAATTGTCTTCTAAACAGCTAAGGGAACTATGTTGTAAATTTAACTGTAGTATTTGAGTTATTCATAAGTGCACAGAGCTAAATCAGAGACATTTTTCTTTAGCCTTCATGGGATTAAAGATGGTTCAAATATAGCAGGAGCTAAATCCTGTTGGCAAAAGCATATCTAACCCGTCAGACAAAGGCAATATCTGAGGAACCAAATCTCATTGACCACAGCTTGTTCAAGCTAGCCTAGATTAAATGTTTTGAGTCCTGTCGTGCTGTTAAGAAGGCAGAATGGCCCTCAAATTGTCGAGTTTTTCCTAAAGAATATCCTTGTCTTTTTACTGATGCCATTTTGGAAATGAAAGTGAGGCAAGTACTCTGTGGTGGTGGATTGCAGTGTCACCCTGGTGCAGGGCTGTCCCTCTGTCTCTCCTGCTCTCAGAGCAGGTTGTGCCCCCGACCATCCACCCTCTGTGCCCCTCCTTGTGCTTCCCGTCACTGCCCTGGGCTGCTGAGTGGGGAATTCCCTGAGCTCCTCTGCTACAGCTGGTGTGCTCTTAGTCACAGTGGGAATGAAAAAAGGATAGGGAAAAAATAATGTGATATTTTTAGAATTGGGGTAATTCTCTTGGCCCAAGGGAAGGCTCTGTTTTGGTAAATGGTTTCAAGTCTGTGTTGTTCTAGATCAAGATCATATTTTTAATACTCTGCCCCATCCCTCCTGCAAACTCCCCCTCCTCTGTGCTGTGCTGTGAGCCCTGGCCTCTCCTCTCTCTGCCTTGCCCTGGAGAACAGCAGCTTGTCTCTGCCCCATCACATGCCACGATTGCTACAGCCCGGCCCTGCTGCCCATCCACATTTGCTCCAGTACAGTCTCGTGGGGCTGCCAGTGAGGAAATGGGCAAGGAGAGAGAGAGAGAGAGCAGCAGGATGAAGCATTCCTGGCATGGCATGTATTTGTCAGCACTCAGTGCTGCTCCACTTGAGTTCCTCTGCTGGGTGTGTGTGTGTACCTGTGTCAGGGGAGGATGGGGCAGAACCCCCTGCTGCTGCTGCCTCCTCCTGTTGCAGGGCCCTGAAGCAAAGCATTTAAGTGGCATGTTGGGCAGCTTCCAGCATATTGCATCCATACTCGGCCCAAACCTCTCAAGCTAAACATCCTCTTTGGTTCATCTGAAATTTTAAGAGCGCAGGTTTATCTGAACCCTGCTGCCTTCACGCCACCATCTCCTGCTCTCCTTGTAGTAAAGAGCAGAGAGAGGGGCTTGTGCTGGCTCCTCACAGACAGGCCCGGGGGGCTTTGCTCAGCAGAGCCCTCACAGTCAGAGTTTTGGTTAGACACAGGGCTGGAGTGACTCACTGGGGGAAGAAGTGGGATAATAAGGCTGATTGTCTCAGACACTCTGTGGGTTTGATGGCAAAGGTGGGCTTTGGGGAACAATTCAAGGGCTTTAGTCACTTAATATCAAAGTGTGTGTGTGTGGTATTTTTGGAACAGCCTCTCAGGTAAACTCCCCGTAGCCTTTCTCTGATTCTTCACCTTATCTACCATTTCTAAGTCTTTGAAATGATGCGGTGTATCGTTGAAATAGCATTTGATTAAACTTAATAGAAGAGAAGAATCTGCTGGGGCATAGTGCCCTAGAAATGGCAGTTTCAGGTTTAAGTGGAAGCTGGAAAGCAAAGATTGTTGCTTTTGGGGTTTTTTTACAGCTAAATAGAGGGTTTGAATAGGAACGTTGTGTGCTAGCTTTTGAGAATTGTGAAAGTTTTTCAAACTGGTAAGGGGTCTAAATCATGGCATCGAGATTTAACTGGAGCTGGAGCAGTTGCTCCTTCAGCCCTGAGCCTGGAATTGCACTTGGAGCGTGGTGGCTGATCCAGATGCAGATGCATTCTTGCAGCTGTTGCTGCTTTGCAGCGAAGGTTCAGTTCTAACATTCCTGACAGCCAGGCTGTTTTCAGTTGCCTTACTCATCTCCAAGTCTTCCTCAGCTCAAATATTTTCTGTAAGAGGTGAAAATCAGAAGTTGGAAGTCTCCAGGAGATAAGGGTGGAGAGGAGTTGCAGCCAGTTGATGCATTCAAGTTTCATCCACTGTACAGACACTTGTAGTGTTGCCTCAGTAGCTTAGTTTTAGTGTCAAATATGTCTCTTTTTGTCTGTGTTAATTTATTGATATTTTAAAAAATTTAATTACCTTTTTTCCCTCTTAAGTTAACGTCGATGTAGTGTGTGTGTAGTATGTGTTTGGATATTTTAAATATTTATAACATTTGAGTCTGTTGTCTTCAGTGAAATTACAGGGGGTGAACTCTGTTCCCTGTGCCAATGGTGGGAGAAATGATTTTGACAAACATGACTTTGTTTCTCAGCAGTGCATTGAACACCTTTTGCCATGCACCCAGCACAGGGCTCCTCACCATCACAGTCTGTGCTATCAATGGTCAGGCAGAAAACTTCCCATCTGCATCATTTTCATCCTCCACATGTGCCATGAGTCCACTTCTGGCTGTGTTTGTGTCTGGGTAATTTGGAAGTCAGTGGAGAGAGCACTGCACAGATAAATGCCACGCTGAGGAGAGGACAGAAATCAAATTGCATCTTCATAACAATGGGGTTGTGATATGATTAAATGAACTAATTTTGAAGTTCCATCTCAGACTATAAATTTATTTTTTATTAGAGTTATCTGCCTCACTTTCAAATTAAGCTGCTGGAAGGTTCAATTTGCAAGATGCAATTCAGTGGCTTTTTTTTAATGCCATGGGAAGGATTTCTATACTCACAGCTTCTCAGATGATGATAATTTGCTTCATGTAGAAGTCCTTTTTTTTTTCTAATAAGATTACTGGAAGTTTAGGTTGTGATTATGTTGTCATTTTCCAAATAGACTGGGAAAATAGCTGTGAAATACTATTTTTTTATGATCTCAATCAAGGGACAGTATTTTTAAACTCAACAGAAATCTTTTGTGTCAAACAAAAGTTCTGCTATTATCTGCTGTTAATTTTATTTTATTAAACGTTACCAGTTCCTACAGTCTTTATTTGTTGTTAGGGAGTTTGTACTTGTTTTTTAAGCTTCTTATCACTCAGAAATATGTTTCTACTACTTGGAATTCTGACATGGCTGAGTGTCAGAGTGCCAAGGGGCAGTTTTGGATATTTGTCAGGAGTCTTTGACAGGAAGAAGGGGGTACAAAGTACCGAGGCACAGAGAATTCCCAATGGCAGTGTTCCCTCCTGCTCACAGAAAGGCTTTATGTGTGAGAACCCTAAATTTGAGTTGGTCTGTTCTGAGAAAAGACACTTCCAAGGCCTGGATGTGATACAAGGTGGAAACATTCAGTGTGCAAATTCAATATGCAGTTTTTTTGCTATTTGTTGTGGTGTTCCCAAGTTGCTGTGATGATCAAGGCAGTGACTCCATGAGTCAAGAAGTCTGAAATATTTCAGTCTGATCTTACTTCACATCAGGGTTTGAAGCTGACAGAACTTCTAAGTCAGGTTGGTGCTTTAAAAAATATTTCTTAGGAACCAGAATGTGAGCACAGGAATCTGCCTTCAGATTTTACAAACAAATGACCCTTCTAAAATTTTTATGATTCATCTGCTTTAGATAATTTAATAAGAAGAGGTGGAGGTTTTGGAAAGTTGCTTGTTGTTGTTGTTGTTGTTTTATCACATTTGGTTCTGAGTTTTTGAAGCACCTGCTGAAACTTTTGCCTGACTTATTTTATTGTTAGTTTTAGAATTGTTTCTTCTTCCCTTCCATGACTTTGCAGAACACAACACATCCTTCCCGTGGTGTCATTCAAGACAAACTCAGATTTTAACCCCAGTTTATCCAAATGTTATCTCCAATATTCCCTATACAGTGAATGCTGTTGTGTGTGTGCTCAGGCCAGAGCTGGGGATGCTGCAGCTGCTCAGATTATCTCCAGATAAATTTACAGATTATCTCCCTCAAAGCAAAGAACTCTTCTTTTGGCATGGTGGGAGAATGTCCCATTCTCACCACAGAGCAGTGTGTTCTCCTGGCTTCTAGGCCCACGTCTCACTTCCAGTTGGAATTTCCATTATTGTCTGTGCTTTGCAGAGGTTCTGCTTCCAAAGGTGTTTCTGCACATAAGCAAAGGCGTTTAATACTAAAGTTACGTTTTTGGAAGGGGGTAGGTCTTCAAAATGAAAATGTAGTAAGTGTAGGACCAGGTGCAGTTGTGTTTAGAGAAAGAAACTGAAAGTTGTAGCTGATGGAAACAAAGAGAGGAAACCTGCTGGAGCAGGTCAAAACAATGGAGTATTTAATATGGGTCATTTTCTTTACAATACACACTTTTAAATACGGAGTTTAACCTCTTCCTTTTGCTTTGCTGCTCCCTGGAGGCAGCTCCTCTGAGCCTGGGGTGTCTCACCCACCCCAGAGGGATTCCCTGCAGACCTGGGGTGATGATCAGCCCCTCTTTTGAGTTCAGGTAGTGTCAGTTCATGTCACACTTGTCTTTCCGAGGTGTTCCAGCCACAGGGACTTAATCTGATGGGATGTACTTTGTTTGGCCAGCTTTTCAGGTGGTTTTTTCCTGTGCCATTGTTTTCTAGACAGGTGAAATGTTTGT
Organism: Sylvia atricapilla; assembly: GCF_009819655.1. NCBI lineage: Eukaryota > Metazoa > Chordata > Aves > Passeriformes > Sylviidae > Sylvia > Sylvia atricapilla. The sequence goes on from NC_089158.1 coordinate 9,813,132, forward strand.
TTGTAGAGGCAGCTTTGCTGATGGTTCTCCACACAGTATTGAGTTCTGTCCTCTGTCAGTTCTGTCCCCGTGTCAGAGCAGAAAACCAGCCCCAGTCTGTCTGCTCTGCAGGCTGCAGGTGGAAGTGTTTGTGGGTCTCACCATATCCCATTTGCATCTCCTGGCCTTTAGCAGTTAAAGCATTACCAGAAGTGATGTTCCTGTGTCCTGCTCCACCTTGTTTCTTCATCTCAGATGTCCTTCAGCAGTTGGTGCAGTCAGAACTGGTCCTCAGCTGGTGATTTCATAGTTGTTTCAGCTGAGAAACAGAAGTTGTTCAGGTCACCTTTCTTTTGTCCTGAAGCTGTTTTGGAGTGTTGCAATCCCTGAGTGACCCCAGGATGTGCAGGCTGTGCTCCAGGACAGACCTGTTGGTGGGTTGGTAACCAGTCGCTGAGAAGTTTTAGGAAGTGCTGAGGGGATGCACTTTGCATTAGGTAATATTTAGAGGGACACCCAGGTTTGGAAGGAGTGGATTGGAAGGCTCCACCTGCCTGTGTGTGAGGCCTGAGGTGCAGCACAGGGGGTTGGAACAGAGCAGGCAGCCCAGGCTTTCTGTTCTGACTCCTGTCTATGAATTCGTAAGATGAGGATAGCAATTCTGCAATTCAAAGCTTTGGCTTCTTTCTGATAGTCATTACTGGAGATCCTTCCATTGAAAGGTGAAATAAATTCCAGTGGCTCCTCATAAAGATGAACTCAAATCTTGCTGTGCATATGTGAGTCATTCTCAGTGTTAGACCACGTGAACCGAGCAATCAAATGCTTAATAAACCAAGTCATTACTTTTATGGGAAATTGAAAAAAGTTCTTCTGGGATTTCAGCTGTAAATGAATCCTTGAAAATCAATAATTAGATTAGTAAAGGATGACGTTTTAATATGCTGGCAGGAATATAGAGGGATTTGTCAGGGGAAGCAAAACCAGACTTTGCACTAAAGTGGCTTAGGTATATTTATAGTGCTAGTGATTCTGTGTGTGTGTGTGGGATCTTTGGACTATTTTAATATAATGTAAGGCTTTGAGCTTTAGCGAACTCGAGTTGCTCGTTTTATGAAGTTACATTAGTACCACACTGTGAAGTATTTTTAAATATTAGCATTACTGAGTATTAAAAGTATTTCATAAGACCATTTTTTAAAACGTTTTCTGTAGATGCTGTCGAATGAATTGATGTTTAGTGTACAAAGAAATAAAACCTGAGGGCTGTAAGGTACCTGTATGTTTCTGATCACCTCAGTTTTTGAGGGGTTAGGTATTTCTTGAGGTTAAATTGTCTTTAAAACTTACTAAAAATACTGGTGCAGTTAATCCTTTCAGAGGACAAGAAAGCAGCATTACCTCCAGCCACGCTTTTGAACTGTCTGAAAGGATTTGCAATCGTTGTATTGTCTTGACAGACTCATGTCTTTAGAAATGCTGTACAGCACAGTCTTTTGCAAGTTCCTATGCTGATACATTTCTCTCCATATGTAACCTTTGAAATCTAGTTTCTATTGTAATTCTAGCATGTAAACACTAGATTCAATTTTGTATTCCTCTAATGAATGCAACAGGATGGAAACACGTTTGCAATCGCTAATGATGAGCTTTTTTACTGTTCTTAATACTCGTGGGTATGTCTTTTCTTCAGGGATTTCAGAATTGTACTCGTACCTTTTCTAATTGTTTTCTTCACATGCTGTTTACAATTAAACCACGAGCATGGGAGGCTGTGCGTGCATGTGCTTTTAGGTTGCTTTGCTGAATGAAATACAGTGGAGTGATCTTAATTTAAAACTTCTCTGTTGCCCAGAGAAGCTGAGATCCCCTGGAAGTGCCCAGGGCCAGGCTGGACAGGGCTTGGAGCAACCTGGGAGAGTGGAAGGTGTCCCTGCCCATGGCAGGGGGTGGAACTGGATGAGCTTTAAAGGTCCATTCCAGCCCTCACCGCTCCATGGCTCTGTGATGCTCATTTTAACTTGTGTCCTGCCTGTCTCCTTACACCTTTCCCAGTACCTGGTAGAGCAGAAGGCACCAGGGGGGTTATTCTGGTGTGTTCTGTGGAGATCTGACATTGTCAGAGGTTGGTATAAGGAGTTTTGTTTGGTGGACAATCCAGCTCCTTACACAAGTAGTGTTCCAGCCGATAGTTTTTTTCCTGAATGTCAGTGAAAAGGCCAAGAGTAGATGAAATCACAGGTGAGAATGTGTATGTGTGTGTTTGTAGGAACTTTGTGCACCTTTTAATGCTGGAAATTGTTTTGTATTAAAAGATGAGAAAGAGCTGTGAGCGTGGAACCCCTGCAAGGAGGAACTGTGGGGAAACCTCCACCAAAGCAGATTAGAAAAGCAAAGAGGTGAATTAGAGGCAGCCTGACCCTTGAGACTCTAATTGTGGTTTAGTTCTGACACATTGGGGGGCTGTTTGGGTGGGCTTCTCCATGCTCCTTGGCTCAGCTGGGTCTGCTCTGGCTCAGGCAAGGGAAGGGTGTTCTCAAGCACGAGGCTGCTGAGGAAATGCTGATGTTGGGGCTCCAGAATTACCTGTTTTGTGCCAACTCAGAACTGTTGTTAAAATACAGGGGAGAGGGGTTCTTCCACCCCGTGATTTTAATAGACATTTCTGTAGCTGATTTTTCAACTAAGACTAATAATAAGAAAAACTACAGTTGAGCCAAAAATGACAAATGTTACTGAGTTAAAATAATACATGCATATTTTTAACTATTAAATGGAGCTAGATAAATCGGAAGCATGTAAATATCTGATTCTAAATCTTTGCGTAACTATTTCCAAGAGGTAATTTTGCTATGAGCTATTAAAACTCCAAGAAATGTATTATTCCCTTTTGACATGGTGTGTACCCCAGCTGTGTCATACATCTCTTGGCTTGTTTCCTTTTTGCTGTAGATGTACATACATATATATATTTGTGTGCTGTGCAGTTGTACGGTCACTGCCGTGTTAAATTGATTGCTTTCCAACGAGCATACCTGTGTATTTTACATATGTGTGTGTATGTATCCCCAAACGAGCAGTTTAACAGGGCAGTGCTTGTACAGCCACAGAGTTTAGGGCTTTGTACAATATGTAATTTTAAGAATGTCAATGTGGTTCTTAGCGGATTTTATAAACACTTCTCTGAATCTGTTATCAGCACTTCCCATCCTACAAGAAACTGCACATTTTTCAGTGATTGTTCCACTGGTTACATTTTATTTTTTTTTTTGTCTGCCATTTGTTCTGGATTGATGTAATCTTGATACTACTAAAATTTCAAGGGCTGTTGACGCATTTCACATAGCCTGGGATTGCCTGTTCTCCAAATATATGGATCATGCATCAACAGTACTAAGTAGCCTTACTGTTTTGCCTAAAAGCCTAGCTAATTTATTTAATATTCTCTCTTTAAAGAGAGGTCTCTGGAAGGGGTGGCATATTTTAGGATGCTCCTTCTCTTTAAAGGGAAACTCGGAATTGACTAGCAGTACTTGTTGATCGGTGATATTATTGTAGCCAAAGGATGCATGGGTGGTTTAATAGGAAGTTTTTGCTTCAAGTTTCTTGATAAAAATGTAGTGTTCTACAGAGCTGTGTGAAGAGTGTAGTTTTTTATTCTGAAATGCACTTGTACACTTTATTTGAAAGGTCTGAATGGATCATAAATACATTTAAGAAATAAATGATACATCACATGTTTTCACGGCTTGTCTCGGATGACTTCTCTGTTCCTGAGCTGCTAAAGGTGTGCTCCTTGGCACCGGGTGGGGCTTTTTCCCTTATCTTGATTGCTCTAAATAGTCCTGTAGTGAGTGCAGGGGCAGGAGAACCTCCCAGCCTGGCTGCTGTTTGTGCTGTATCCATACATGCTGCAGGGCACCGTGGGCAAACTCCTCGACTTAATTTTCCTGTGGGAAACTGGAGCCCTAAAAGGAAACGAACAGAGCGAAAGGGCTGGATATCACAAGGGATTCACTTTTATTTTTAGAATTGCACTATATTGCCATATTTGGCCTGAAACTATGCTGTATCAATGCACTATTGTGTCCAATTGCAGTGTCTAACCAGTCCAAATTTGTCTAAATTATTCAGGTTTTTTTCCACAAATACTCTTTATCTGTGAATGTTCCGGGCTAGTGCTGACTCCAGGTAACACATTCTGCAGGCAGCATTCCTTGTGGGAAGTTAACAAGTACATTACTCTGGAAGTGTGGTTTGTGTCACTTCCTTGAGGTCTCAGTAACAGGTGTAATTCCTCCTACCAAAACCTTCTCCAGTGGTTTGGGCAAAGACAAATGCAGGAAGTACACTCTGTGTAAAAATGAATGAAATATTGCTTAATAAAAGTAATTGTGGGAATGCCATCAGCCTGCAAAATAGTTGTGGTGGCACAGGATCCTGCTAACGCTGAAAATAGCTGTCAAAAAACCACTTAATGTATTTGAATGTACTTAAAATGTGCGGATCTGCTCAAAATAACTTCTCCCCATCATGTAATATTACCCTGCTGCTGCCCGTGGAAGCTGCACAGAATCTTGGCTCTCTCTGCGTGTTGGATCTGCTGGAATCTGTCCCTGGCTTGGTGCACTCCAGGGTGGCTTGTCCATGCCTTGCAGCAACACACCACGTGCTGCTCCCACCCTGGCAAGGCAAGGAAAATTCCAGTGGTGGACTGAGACTCCAGACCCTTCCCACAGTAATCTCTGACCGTGTGGCAGAATTCTTGCAGCCACTGGGACCTTCCTGAGGAATAACTGGAATGTGGGAATGGATCCATTGTGGCAAGAGTGAGAGTCACAGGCACAGTTTGGGTTGGTGGTGGGTGTGTCAGATAACTCACCAGCGAGCAAAATTCCACTCATGGAATCATTCTGGGGGTTGGGGCAGGGGGAGCCTAAAGAGTGGTCCCCAAGCATTTCTCCACTGGTGGGGTGGTTCTGAAGCCAGCCTGTGTCTAGGTCAGGGCTTCTTTTATACCCCCAGGGGATTTTCTCCAGGAGCTGATCTTTGGGTGATGAGCCATTTCTAGCAGGCAGCTTCCTCTGTTCTCTGGAGGTTTCTTATTTCATTCTTTTTGTCACAAATCTTGTCCTTTAGCAATTCCTTGCTGCAGCTTCTTCATCCCCTTGGGTTTATGCAGGGGATTAGGAGGAATAAACCTGAGCTGCTGAAAACTTGCAAGTAGATCAGTCCCAGGAAGAGGGAACTCCAGCTCTTCTGTGTCTTTAATTGTGCCCTAAGCTACAGAAAAAGCTTTTAAAGTAGCACAGTCTCTGCCTGAATATGTTGAGGCTATAACTTCATGACATGGTTTACAGATCCTAGGATGTTCCCTGCAAGATCATGAAAATACATGGAAAATATCATTTAAATGTGTCAGGCTTAGGAGGTGGGAACCAATATGCTTTTATATGCAGCCTGACAGAATAAATGGGCTTTTCCCAGCTGGACTGCATCCTGGTTTCCATAATTACACACGTAGTTTCTGTTTAAATCAACTGGAGAGGAAGGTTTTGATATAAGTCCCCTAATATTTTAAAGTGCATAAAGAGGGGGAGGAAGGGCACGTTCTGAATCTGAGCATCTACATTTTCCTGCTTTCCTTCAGAGCAGCAAACTGTTATGGGAATTTTAGTCTTCACTCTACTTGCCTCAGTTCTCATGGCTGGTTTCCACTCTGTTTTCTTTATTACTTTCTTTTTCTTCCTGTCATTCTTAGCTTTCTATTTTTCAATCCCAGTTTGTGAAGGGTGTGGGTTCAGAAGGGTTTCCTTCAGTTCCCAGTCCCCTGAAAGCATGAGAAATTGCCTATTGAGCCAATTCTCACAGCAAGGTATAAAAATAGGAGTAAAGAAAAGGTTACACAATGCTTGGATTGCAGCAGTTTGTACTAATGGGGAGATTTCAAAGCCATGGTTTGAAAAAACATTTTTTAAACCTTATCATTTCCGTTGATTTTTCTCTCCCCGAGCTGTGTTTCAGCTGCAGGAACTCACGTTGGATTACTTGAGGAATTGTACTGAGACACAGGAGTCAAGAGCTGAGCGAGTCACGCAAAGCCAGAGAGGCCACTAATTAGTTCTCTTTAGCCATAATGAGTGATTTGTTTGAGAATCCTCTCTTAAGAGTTTCCAACCAGATGCTTTGGTCTCTGCTGTTAAATAAGTGGATTAAAAGGCAAGTGGATTTGAGATTATTTTGCCATTGCAGCAGAACACAGGTGACTCTCAGGAAAGGCACTTGTGTGGTACCACAGATGCTGCTGGCAGTGGCCAGAACCTGTGCTCCTGGGAGGACTTCACTGCAATTCAGACTTTCAAACTTGTAAGAAACTAAAAGATATCACTAAGTCTGTATTCACGTGTTTAAAGTTTGCAGAATTGTTTCTGAGATTTGTCTTTCCTCGTTTGCAAAGCCAGCTGAAGTTGACAGGCAGCCATTAGCATAATTGTCTTTGACTTGAGGTGTTTATTTATATGAAATTTATTGAGCATTGGATTTTGTTTGTTTCTGATTCCCTTATAATGAGACATACCTCTTTACCATGTTAATTATTATCAAATTGGAATGCTGAACAGTACTTTTGATATAATTTCCAAAACAATCTGGTCTTCATTCTAATAGCAGCATAATGCTTTCCTAATCAAATGTCTGTGTTAAGCCCCAGAGAGGAGCATTAACCTTGGATTAAAATCAGAAGAGAAAATGAAGCACACTGTGGTAATTTTGTTGTTGTTGTTGTTTGAAAAATCATTTTGTGAAGGAAAGGAACTAGAGGCTGTATTGGATGTTCCTTAGACTGATTACATCGTGTACTCTTTTACCATCTTTCACTTCTAACATTTTTCCATTTGCCTGGCAGAAATGTGGGTTATTTGGATAGATTAACCCCCTTTTGTTTTTACTGTTCAGCTTTCCAAATGTCGAGGCACCTGAAACTGATGGTGTCAGAGTGATGTAGAGAACAAAGTTCCATCTTCCTCCTGCTGAAATCCCAGGACCTGTCCCTGCATTCCCTCGTGTTTTCCTGAATGACACTCCCTAGGGCTCATACTGATCTGTTTTGTCTAATTGGGCTCTGAGGAGGGGATGAGCAGTGGTTCCTCAAGCTGAACCTGGGGACAGCATTTTGGGCAGCTGCTGCTTATGGCTGACTGGGACTCTGAAGCTGTGAGATATTAGGAGTGTGCCTGGGCAGTGCTGGCATCCAGGAATCTCTGAATGTGCACTGCCCTGGCCTGGAGCACAAATGGGGTGTGTGGGAGTGTGTGTGAGAGCTCCTTCTGCCACTCCCTGACCTCCCCAGATGTGCTGAGCTCCCCACATCTATCCCAGTTGTTACCTGCAGCTGCTGGGGTACGCTGGGTTTTGTTAAATTTAGAACAGTGCACAGAACCCAGTGCTGATTTCCCAAGTCTCAATCCATGCATATTGTAATTTATATTCCTTTGGTGTGTTTTAATTTGCATGTTATTTTCTTTTTCTGATAGGAGTCTCCACAAGACAGTGCCATCACCCGAGACATCAATCGAACGTTCCCTGCTCATGATTATTTTAAAGATACTGGGGGAGATGGCCAGGACTCCCTGTACAAAATATGCAAGGTATTCTTTAAATTCTTCTGGCCTGCTTTTGGTAACTTGTGTTCAGCATCATCAGCAGTGTGAGTGTTGGCTGAGAAGAAGGGAGGTGTGTTAACCATTGTCTGTCATGGGGACAGCCCCTGGCACCAGGCTCAGGCTGCTCCCCATCTCAGCTGGTTATTCACACAGGAGACACAAAGCCCTTCTGGATTCCTCTGCACTGAAGTGTTTGGTGCAAAGGCTTCACATCATTCCTGACCTGTCAGCCTGGATCAAGCCGGACAGATTGTGTAACTGGAGGTGGCTGTATACCTCCATAAAGGTTATAAAGCCATAGGCATGCACTGAAGCTGGTTATTAAGAGGAAGCAATAAGCAAAAATGGACAGCTCAGTGTATCCCGGTGTCTCAGCTGGAATGGTTTAAGCTTCAAGCACTTTCCTTTGAATTCCTAGTGTTTCCCCCTCTTCCTAACATCCCTGTGGGACCAGTTTAGGGACAAAAGCACTCAGATAAGTGGTTTAATAGGCTGCAGCAACGTCGGTGCATCACTGGAACCAGCCAGTGCCTCTGTGTATCCCAGTTTGGTTGTCACACCAATTTCCCTTTTGTTAGAATGACAATGGCTGCAGTCCCTCCATGGGAATTGTATGGAGCTGTGTTCAATGCAGTGTTCTGGTTTATTTGTGTTTGTTGGCTTGAGACAGGTACCAGTAAAGTCTTGATTCCTCTTTTAGGCCTACTCTGTGTATGATGAAGAGATTGGCTACTGCCAAGGCCAGTCCTTCCTCGCTGCTGTGCTGCTGTTACATGTAAGTGCTGCCTTCACTCTCACTCTCTCAAACTTTGGAATAAATATTGCTCCACTTGTCTAGAACAGACTTCTGAGCTAATAGGGTTGCAGGGCACACATCCTCTTATATGTTGGTGAGTAAGAAAGTGATTTTAGACAGGGAAGAGTACATTGTTTAAAACTTGCTGTGGTGTTTGTAAGGACTCAGTGTTCGTGCCCTTGTGTTTCTGTGCTAGGACCCCTTCCATTCAGGCTTGCACTCAGGAGCAGTAGTAGGCATGGAATTTGTGTATGAAACAACACTGTGAATGTTTTTGTTACAGGGTTTCAAGGTCAGATTTAAGCTTTTTATGAGATGTTTCTATTGGAATCAGCCAGAAATACAGATGGTGTTTGCCGTGTCCTGTGTACACAGAGGAGTATTTAGGATATTGAAGGGATGTCAGTTCAGGCTGTGCTGCCTGTGGGCTGTTGTCCTGGGCTTCTTGGTTTGAGAGGTTAGAGAAGGATACAATAATACCTTCATATTTTTAAAAGAAACTCTATTATGCTTTTTTAAACTTAATTGCTGTTGATAGAAGTGATCTCATCAGTGTAATATCCTTTAATTGCTGGTGTGTTCAGAAGCTAGGGAGAGATTTATGGTTGTCAGGAGCAAAAGTTTTAGATTCACTCGCACTTGGGACATACAGGATCATTAGAAATCTGTATTTGTATATTTACAGACTGTTCTGTTTCAGAGTAACGTCTGCTTTTTGTCAGTGTTTCTGTGGCAAGGCTGGTTGGAACTGCAGAGTTCCTGAGCCCAGCTCTGAGGTTTCTTTTCCCCGGCTGCTGCTGCCACTGAGGGCTGAGCATGAAGAGTTCTCTGCAGGTTTTGGTGGAAGAGGAAGTCTGGCCTTCAGGGGAGGATTTTCCAGACTGTTGTAAAGTCAGGGGAGGATACACAAGAGATTGTAAACTCCATTCTTGTGAAACAAAAGCCAAGTGATTAATGATAACAACCTTTTAGTTCTTTGTAACTGTAATCTGAAATATTTCCTAGATGAGCCATTAATTCTTTATTTCCTCACTGGATCAGATAGAGAAGGGCAATGCTTCCTGCTAGGAGAACTGAACACTTTTACTGGCACAGATGTGCTTTGCTTGTAGATTTTCATTGTCATGGGTCCCTTGCCTTAGAGAGATTCACTCTCATGGCTGAGCCATGTGTTATTCCAGATTCTTTCTTTAGCAGTGCTTGTGGCTACTGGGAATAATGTTTGCATTTAAAGAAAAGCTAAATTTCAAATAAGTTTCATTTTTATGTGATTCTCTTTGAAGTCAGCCTTTGGAGTGTGGCTGCTAGGGAAAATAAATAATAAAAGCAAATGTTGCAGAAAAGGAAATTAAGTTTCTGCGAGTCCTTCACTACCAGTTTGGAATGTTTCAGCAAAGTTTTCTGTTTTAATAAACTCCATCTGCAGATTAATAATAGAATACTTGAGATGGATGTTCTGTCCTTTATAGAAACCAGCAATTGACCTGAAGTCAAGACTTTTCTAGAGAAATATTAAAACTGAATTGTCAGGGCAGGGAAAAATGTCAAAAGACTGATGAGCTTTGAGTTTTCCTTCAGTTTTTGGCAGGAAAGGGACATTGAGCCTTCCCAAGGCAGTGCAGAGTTGTGAGGTGTGGAAGTTCTGTTAGCAGCTACCAGTCTCACTTATTCATGTCATCTATTAAATGAACATCAGATGTAATAATGTCGTTGAAAAAGGGAAATATATTGTTAAGAATAAGGGAAATATCCTGTTTATCATCATCTAGTGACATGGCCTCTGCCTTATTTTACGTGGGTGACAAAGGGTTAGGCTGGTCGAAATCTGTAAGATTCACATGAGTTCTGGAACAAAGACACTGGGAAACTGCTTTGGTCTTCATGTCTGGAAGATGTATTTTTAGTTGGGTGATTGAAGGTGGTTTATTCCACTGAAGTGCCATTTGGAACAATAAACCTCATTTTGTGTGATAATACTCTTGTTTACATTTAAACTGGATTAAAAAGTAGTGGCAGTTCAGCCTTTTAGAGGGAGAAGGGAGGTTCAGGCAGATTGACCTGATGTGAAAGGTTTTAATGCTAAATCCACTTTCCTGTCTCACAGATGCCTGAGGAGCAAGCTTTCAGTGTTCTGGTCAAAATCATGTTTGATTATGGACTCAGGGAACTTTTCAAACAGAACTTTGAAGATTTGCACTGCAAGTTCTATCAGCTGGAGCGCCTCATGCAGGTGGGGGCTCAAGGGGAGGGTGAAGGGACCCTGCATCTCAGCTTTGGCTGTTCCTTGTGGGATGGATGGTGTTTGTAAGCTGTGAGGAAAGGTGGCTGGTGTTTGTAACCTGTGAGGAAAGGTGGCTGGTGTTTGTAAGCTGTGAGGAAGGGTGGCTGGTGTTTGTAACCTGTGAGGAAGGGTGGCTGGTGTTTGTAAGCCCTGAGGAAGGGTGGCTGGTGTTTGTGAGCCGTGAGGAAGGGTGGCTGGTGTTTGTAACCTGTGAGGAAGGGTGGCTGGTGTTTGTAAGCCCTGAGGAAGGGTGGCTGGTGTTTGTGAGCTGTGAGGAAAGGTGGCTGGTGTTTGTAAGCCCTGAGGAAGGGTGGCTGGTGTTTGTGAGCCGTGAGGAAGAGTGCAGAGCAGTCCCAGGTGTTCCAGCAGAAGTCTCAGGAGCAGTGTGGTGCTGCTGAAGGCAGATGTGCCTGACAGCTGGAGTGGCTCTGCTGTGGCTCTGCTGAGGCAAATCCCAGGATTTGGGATGCTGCTGTTGGACATCCACCCCAGGACAAGCCTTTGGCATCCTTAGGAGGCCCCAGGCCTGTTCCTGTCACACCAGGTGGATGCAGGACCCTGCACTGATGGTCACTCCACCCAACTTCCTCCTGTAGTTTGGGGCTTCAGCTGTAGTTCCAAAATAGCCTAAATTAACTTTGAGTGTTTCTGTGTGTTTTACTCTTAGGAATACATTCCTGATCTGTATAACCACTTTCTGGACATCAGCCTTGAAGCACACATGTATGCTTCCCAGTGGTTCCTGACCCTGTTCACTGCAAAATTCCCTCTCTACATGGTCTTCCATATTATTGACTTACTCCTATGTGAGGTATGTGTTATAATTGGAGACTTGCACAGCTCCCAGCTTTTGACAGTTTGTCACTATCTTGGTTCATGTCCTTGTTACTATCTGTTCTCTCAGAGCAAGGCGTGTGATATTTTTATGTAGAAGTGTTACATTCCTGCAATGATAAAGATCCTCAGCGTTTTAAAGAAACAAATTAAGAATCAATAGCTGTATAAAAGATTATAATCTCCTGTTCCCTGTGGCACTGGTGAATCTATGTAAGGGAATCTGTGTGGTGAGAGCTGATTTACAAAAATGTGGTTCTTCTCTTCTAAAGTCACATTATACACGTGATGACTTTTTTCCCCCTGTCACGTTATTGCATGGAGGCCATTGTGGATAAAATGGCCCAGCTAACCCTCGTGTTGGTAAACTAACAACCTTGAAGCTCTTTCTCTTGGAAAACTTGAAGTCTCTCTATATTTCACAACTTATGTTTAGAGAGCAAAATTCTTTCTATTAAGACATTGTCTGTAATTATGTTTAGAGCAGTGTATGTAGTGGTTTGTGGGTAAGCAGTGTAATTACAGTCAGCACTGTTACCACCAGTGAACAAATCCCATTTTGTACTGAAGCATCCTTGAGTTATTTAATGATTTCCTGGGTAACTTTGTGCATCCATTCTTCTTGGATCTGCACTTGTTCCTGTGAAGTGGCTGATTTCCTGCCTTCCCTTGGCTGAAGGCTTTCAGCATTCACAAACCTCCTGGTCAGTGCTTTTGCCCTTTTCTTGTGTCTCCTGCTGGCTTTGTCCATGTGCCAATGGAATAGACAGAGCAGATGGTATGGAGAAAATCACTTCTGTTTGTTTAGAAACACACTTTCAATTCAGAAATAGTAAATGTGCTCACAGAGAAGTTTTAAGGGGGTTTTCGTCATTTTAAAGTAATAGTGAAAGACTAACTTGGGGGGAAGAAGAAAAGCAGGATCTTGAAATAAGATGAGCAATGTGTCATGATCATGAGTGGGACCCCTGAAGAAGGTGTGAGCTGCTCCTGACTACAGAACTGTTTGCATTTGATTTAATTGGACAATATGAATAGAACTCTTCCAGGGAGTGGAGGCAGAATAGATGCCGTGGGACTCTGTCCTACAGTGAGTCACTTTCCTTTTCATTGCATGAATTACCCCAGCTTGTGAAGACCAGAATTTAATATATTGGTGTATATATTACTGCATTGGAATTTTAGAACTTGCTGTATGAAAGTTAAATTATCTTCAGCTGACCAACTACTCATTAAGAAATAAAATAAAGTGCACAACATAATTTTAGAGTTTCAGACTGCTAAAGAGGCAGTAAAACCAGTGTTGAGTGTTTTGCTCTCTATAATGACTCTCCAGTAAAGATATTTTGCCAGTCATTTGCAAAGTAATTTGTGCCTTTGAATTATATATCACCTGGTTACACAAGTATCCCGGTCCTCCATTTCACAGAAACTAAACAACCAACAAAACCCACCAAATAAATCCCTATCCAAGCTTGTAAATACTGAGAAATTAAATTATTTTGTCATTTTTTCTTTCCAGGGAATAAGTGTTATCTTCAACGTTGCACTGGGATTATTAAAAGTGAGTATACAGTGTTACACTGTGGTTTATGCATCTTCATGCGCCATATAAAAATGAAAATGCCTGTTACAAAAATATGTTGGGTTTTTTTTGAGAAGCTAACAACTGCCTGTGGCACACGTGCTGTAATCTGGCATGTCCTGTGAGCACAGTGCTTTTTTTGGGGGGGTGGAATAGAAAGTTGCAGAAATAGAAACAAACTCTTTTTGCAGAAGGTTAAGGAGCAGCGATGTTACTGCAGCTTTCCAAAGCTGTTGTGCCTTTTATTGTCTCAGGGATTCAATAACTAAAAAAAACCCTGGCTTTTCCCTGGTGTTTCTTTCCTTGTCTCCAGACTACCAAGGATGATTTGTTGCTGACTGACTTTGAAGGGGCTTTAAAGTTCTTCCGAGTGCAGCTGCCCAAGCGGTACCGCTCCGAGGAGAACGCCAAGAAGCTGATGGAGCTGGCCTGCAACATGAAGGTGAGCCTCAGCCTGGGAGCAGCTCCTGCCTCCAGCTCCATGGGCTGTGATCAGGGTGGTTAATTTGGAGCCAGATACACTGACGTGGTTCAAAGTGTCCTTTTTTTCCTGAAATTCCCTAGAGGAATTCTTTGTGGTGTCAGTGTGGAAGCACACAGCTTGCCTGGTGTGTTAATATTCCAGGCATTTTGTCATCCAGGTGGAGTAGGAGTGTGGGTACCAGTGCTCTGCACAGATTTCAAGCATCTCTTGTGTGAAACTAACGTAGAAATTACAGAATAATCAAGAAAAAAGCTGTTTTATCTCTCTAATCATTTAGCGTTAGCCACAGATTTAATGTTCCACATGCATCTGCTTCACATCCTCCTAATGAGTGCATCTGCCTTTTATGTTTCCAAGTAAAAACTTGTTCCTTTTCCCACTCTGTTCCCAGTGCTGTGTGCAGTGGCACAAGCAGTCTCTGAGTGGACATGGCCAGGCTGCCGTGGTGTCCTGGACTGCTTTGGGGACATTAAAGGGGAGGTTGTGCAGGAAGCACTGCTGGGCTCAGCACACAACCCTTCTGTACCACCTCCTTGATGCTGCACGTAATTGCTTTCCTCCACCTAAAATATGAGTCCTTTGCTGTCAGGAGAAATCTCCAACTCTGTATTTGGAAGTGTTTCTTTGAGCAGAAAAGGGCCTCCTGATACCAAAACAAATAATTTATAGGAAGGGAGAAGTAGCCTGGTCTAAGGCATTGTGATTAGAACAGCATTCTGCTGGAAAGGAGGTCAGGAAGTCATCAGCTGGAGACAACACCAATTCTTAAAGTCACTCCTCAGTGTTGCCATCAAGTCATAGAATCACAGAATGGTTTGGGCTGGAGGTGACCTTAAAGCCCATCTCATTCCACCCCTGGCATGGGCAGGAACAGCTTCCACTAGCCCAGGTTGCTCCAAGCCCTGTCCAGCCTGGCCTTGGGCACTTCCAGGGATGGGGAGTTCACCTCTCTGGGCAACAGATGTTAGCAGAGCTGCTGCTGCCTCCTGTGCCCCTGAGAAGATGTGGTGGGACATCAGTGTTCATTTCTGCAGCCCCAGAATCCCTCTGACTTCCCCAGGCTCCTGTGCCCAGAATTTATGACAAGTATCACCTAAAAAAGGCAAAATTTGGCTTAATGCACTAAAAGTAGAAGATGAAAATACATTGGTGTGCCTGCCTTCCTTTCCTCTGGCGTGGTGGATGCCTCACTTGTCAGAATCTAACTTAACATTGCAGGAGACTCGGGGTGTGAAACCCCAAAATTTTGGGCAGTGTTTGAGCAGGGGCAGAGCAGCAAAATAATCTCCTTGAGCTACTGGCTCCATTTTCAGTGAAGGGTTAACTCTCTAGGCAGATGTCTGGGGTGCAGGAATAACTCCTGCAGTTGTGGTGTGGTTGGACCGACTCCAGGTCGTGGTTGGCATCTCCAGAGAAACGTTCCCCGAGTGCAGAGGGACGTTTCTGGTCAGCTCTCACTAGAGGGAGCCTGGCCACCGCGTTCTGCAGCTCCTTCCCAAGGTTGTCAGTGGGAAAACCTGACTTCAGGGGAACCGAACAGCTTTTCCATTCTGCCTGTCATTTATGCATGTAAAATTCGACCTGTTTCTCAGAAGAGGGGTTTTAGAGAAGAAATCTTATCCATAGCTTTTAAATTTATTTGATGTACTGGGGCAATAATAAATGTTTACGTGCAACTTTTAATGCTGGAGATTTCCTTTAGATGCATAATGTCTTGTGTGTGAAATGCTCACAGTGACCTTAGTGTGGTCTGTGTTGCTGAACCGTTGTAACCTCTGGCACAGGTGACACCAGGAAACTCTGGTCAGGATCTGTTACAGCTTCCCTTGTGTTCCCTGTCCCTGCAGGACTTGAACTCTGGGCACAAAATACTGAATTCAGCATCACCTATCTGTCCCTTCTCCCAGAAGGGGACTCTGAGGGCCTGGTGCTGTGTGTGTCAGAGCTGGGGACACAGCCCTTGTGCCCCTGAGGTGCTGCTGCCTGCCCAGACACCTCAGCACGGGGCTTGAGTGACACTGGCAGAAATGTCAGCTGAGCCTGCACTTGCCCTTTCAGCATTTACAGTCTCATGTAAAGTAAACCAAATGCTTCTGCGTGATGATAAATGTTACAGCTGAAAGAGGCTCAGCATCAGGCCAGTCCAAAAATGAGCCATGACTGTTCTGCTGGAGGTCTGCAGAGTGTGCAGCACCAAGGGGGAGCTCGGGCAGGATGCTCTGGGTGCCTTCTGAAACCTTCCCCCACAGGAAGAGGCTGCTATCATATATTGAGTGGAACTGAGTTTTTGACCACACCTGAGGGTTTCACACTCAGAACTGGGTGAAGCCATGAGCTGTGCTTTGTAGAAGGCTGGAGCTGCCTGAATGAAGCTTGTTCCATAACCCTGTGTGTGTTGTGCTCTTTTATCAGTGTTCTGGGCAGGAACTAATGGGCTGCTTTAATTTAGATTAGCCAGAAGAAGCTGAAGAAATATGAGAAGGAATATCATGCCATGAGAGAGCAGCAAGCTCAACAGGAGGATCCTATAGAAAGATTTGAGGTAATGCTTTTATCTTCTCTGATCTGGTTTAACAAACAGCAAATTGCTGCTTGGACTCTTTTTTGAGCTGGTTTTGTTTTCTGACCAATTTGGATGCAGCAGGGGGATCAGCTCCATGAACGTGAAGGGAATGTGTCTCTGTTGGCAGTGTTGATCAGGATGGGCTTGTTGTGAGCCCAGCTGTGCAAGGAAAGGAATAGTATGAATTTTTATTTGGGCTTTTAGAACTGGTTCACTAGAGCCTGTTTAACCTGCTGGCTGCACCACAAGACATGAACAGAAAGGAAATGCCTGACTAATTCTAACTCTGCCTTCCATGGTTATGCTCCTGCTTTTACTTCTCTTCCTAATTTCAAATGATGGATACTGCAGCGAGCATAGAATTTTATAAATGGTTGATTTATAAAATAAATGTAATACAGGGATAAATTACACATAAAGTTACATATGTGTACACATACCACAGTAACACCCACAGAGACATAGATAAAATAAATTCATGTATTTTAATCAGAGAAGTTTTATGTAAACTTTCTTTGGTATCCGTGTGCTGAGAGTTGTAACAGGAGAGAGAAAACAGAGCATTTTTTCCCAGGATTCTCCTCTCTTCCCTGTTTCTAGCATACAAATTCAATTCTGAGCAAGAAAAGCAGTACTTGTAGGAAACTCCTGGCCAAGTATCAATGGCACAGCGGTACCCCTACTATTGCAGACTTTTCTGTAGCTCAGCAAGGAATGGCTGAGCAGAGTTATTTACACCTGGTGTATTCCCCAGGCTGATCTCTGATTTATTTGACATTTCCACTCTGGCTGTGGTTTTGTCCCGGGCAGTTCCCTGTACAGGTAGAGTTGTGTTTGCAGGCTGGAGGTGTGTCTGTGTGTAGCCCAGGAGGGTGTGTGAGTGTGCCAGAGGCTCAGTGGGCAGCTCTGACAGCCCCTGTGTGTGCCCACAGCGCGAGAACCGGCGCCTGCAGGAGGCCAACATGAGACTGGAGCAGGAGAACGACGACCTCGCCCACGAGCTGGTCACCAGCAAGATTGCACTGAGGAAGGACTTGGACAATGTAAGTCATGGCCTCAGCCTGGGCAGGGCACACAGCTCCTGTTCCTTGTCTCACTGAAGGGGAGATCCGCGGAGTTTTTGTGTGTGGAACAGGATTCCTTCCTCCACTGACTGCACACTGACA
Organism: Sylvia atricapilla; assembly: GCF_009819655.1. Taxonomy (NCBI): domain Eukaryota; kingdom Metazoa; phylum Chordata; class Aves; order Passeriformes; family Sylviidae; genus Sylvia; species Sylvia atricapilla. Next base: position 9,830,481 of record NC_089158.1, read on the forward strand.
GTGCACAGGCCTGTGACAGAGGTCCGTGGGAAATGGCAGTGCTGACTGAAATACTCATGGCTCTGAAAAGCACTCACACTGACTGGAGGGGAAAGACAGCCTGTACTGGAGTAGTTGCTTTCTTTTCTCTAAGGAAGTCTAGCAGGAGGTGTGTCAAGTCTTTGAACCATCACAGGGATCATAACATGGATGCTGGCTTGTGTTTTGCTGGGATTTTTATGAATATAATTTCACAGCAGACAGGCTTTGTGAAGTACCTGATAAACTTGAAAGTCTGAATCTGTCTGGCTCTGCACGGATCAGGTTCTCAGGTACCTCAGGCAACTCTGAAAATGTTGTGGTTTCCATTTGGCTTGTTGGAATCTGCCCGTGTGAACTCCTCATCCTGGGCTGTTTCCAGATCAGGAGAGCTCTCAGGAGGAAACTTCAGGTCTGCTTTGTGTTGCAGGAGGTTTTTTCAGCTTGCTGTCCCACTCCCTTCTTTACATATTCCGTTGTGGGAGATTTTTATTAGGATATACTTTTTCTTTTTTTTCCAGGACATGCAGAGACAGAAAGGTGCTGGCATTTCTAGCACAGGGGAGCCTACAACACATTTACTCTGTCTGCTTGGGGAGATGAGGGGAAGGGTTCGAGTGCTCGTGTTTTGCCATTCTTGTTCTGTCCCAAGATAAGTGCATTTCTGAAATCTCAAAGGAAAATGACTTCTGAAAGTTGCACAGTGCAGGAGCTGACAGGCTTCAAAATGTTTCGTTGGATCTGCCTCAGACAATTTAAGGTTTCCCACGACCTCCTGGAAACTTGCTGTTGGGAAACTATTCATAGTCAATGTTGATGCCAATGGGCGAATGTTGCTTTAATGAGGTTTGGTTCATGACTTTTGGGTTTATTACATCTGCTGTTAGGTGTTAAAATGTGGATCATAGAAGAATGTTCTAGGAGCAGGTTTTCCCCACGCATTGCTCTGTTCATCTCCTCTTACCTGGGCTTTTTCCCTTCATTAGTGAAGCTTCCAGAAGCTTCCCACTGGTGATAACCCAGCAGTGGCACTCAGGAGGTGCACTCCAGCAAAAATCGTCCTGAAGGAGCTTTTTCTGTCAGTTTTTAACTGTTGTTTGTGGCTGCTTGAGCCTGCGTGAGACACAGTTATATTTTTACTTTTACTTTTTTTTTTTTTTTTTTTTTTTTTTTAGTGGAGAGCTGGGAGTGGAACAAAATTAGGCAAAATTGATACGCTTAATATGATATATAATAGTTTTGTATTCAAAGATGGCAAATGATGTTGGCACCATTTGGGTTATCCCCTGGGAGGAGATAGGTAGGTTTGATCCTACTTTAGGACATGATTAATTCTTCTAATTGGATCCTGAAGTGATAAGTTTCATTCTGGCATCCTGAGGTCCTGAAAGGAAAGTACCAAAGGACATTGTTTAACACACCTTTTCTGATGCCTACGTGGCATGTCTGAAATCTGCAACCTAAAAGATCAAAACAAAGCATTTGGAAATACAAGAATTTCCTTAATATCCTTTCACCAGACCAGAAAATAGGCTTCATTTTTCTACTGTTGTTGGGCTCCTACATCCCAGTGTCCTTTAACTTTAAAACAGCTTAAACCCCATCTGTAATGAAAAGATGTTCTCTTTCTCTTTGCTGTCTGTTTTAAAGGATCAGCAGGACTTTAAGGGACTAAAATTCACTTTTTGATTTTCTTTCTTTGAAGGGAATCAGTACAGATACTTTCTGAAGATTTTATATATCAGTTGAGTTATTGATCTATTTTTATGTAGAATCCATACACCTATTAGGAAGTGCTGTGTTGTGTGTATGAGACAGGAAAAGGTGTCTTAACTTTGCAGTTTTAGTGGTTTATAAAGAGCTTGAAAATTTTCAACGATATATTTTTATACTTTAAAAACTGCAGTAAAAAGGGATTGTTGGTTTCTGGTGTGGGACATTTCTTTCCTTTAAGGAGAAAGGAGAGAGGGGCCTGACTTCTATTTCCTTTGGCAGCTCAGTATTTTCTGGGATGGTATCACATCCACTGGGAAGTGTCATAGAGTTCTGGGGGGTTTTAAATGTTCTAGAGGCATTTTTCATTAATTCTGTTTTTATTGAATGTTTGCAAATTAAACTTAGGTCTAAGTTGGTTATAGTCTTTTATTGATCTTGCTCATTGTGAGCTGTTCTGTGCCTTTGGTTATCTTCAGAATATATTGATCAACTTCCAGACTGGACAAGAAAATGACACTTATTTCTGGTATTGGATTTCTTTGGAGCAATCCCTACTCCAGTTTTGCTTAAATTAATCACTGAATTCAAGGAGGCATTTTGGAGGGGTGGAGTATAGTGGTTACACATCATTAATTTTGATGCGTTGCTGCTTTGCTATTGCAGATGAGAAGTTTTAGAAAAATAATTTTCAGAAGAAAGTTTTACTGTTTTTATTTGCAATGAACCAAACCTTAATAAGACTGGAATGGCTGCACTCTTGGCTGTGTGGAGGCACAGCAGGGAAGCCTCTGCTCAGCCTCCTCTCTGTGTTTCAGGCAGAGGAGAAGGCAGATGCCCTCAATAAGGAGCTGCTAATGACCAAACAGAAGCTGATTGATGCAGAAGAAGAAAAGAGGCGCCTAGAGGAAGAATCTGCTCAGGTTGGGGCATTTCTGTCATTCTCACTGTTCTCTACAGAACAGAGATGATAAAAATAAAAAGTGACAAGTGTGGGAAGGGCTTAATGTTCTAAGTCATGTTTGTCTCTCCTCTGTGGTGTAAAGGACGTCAGCAAAGCAGAATTTGGCATTTTCCTGCCAGGTGCTTCATAGAGTGGGGAATTTTTAACTTGAAATCACAAAGTCACAGCCTGTGCCAGATGCTGCACAGAGAGGCAGTGCAGGACTTCAGCTGTCAGCACTTTTTGAATCTTTTCTTTCCTTGGCTAGCCCACTGTTCTGTCAGGCCACCAAAGCCTGGCTTTTCCCTGCCTGCATGGAGCTGAGCTGGACTCTGGGTCCCTGAATAGAGCAGAGCAGTGAGGTTAACGGCAGGGAAGAAATACCACCTGGGTATTTTTCAGACTACAACTATATAAACCCTTTTTTTTTTTTTTTTTTTTTTTTTTTTTCCCTACAGCTGAAGGAAATGTGTCGTAGGGAACTAGATAAGGCAGAGTCAGAAATCAAAAAGAACAGCTCTATTATTGGTGACTACAAACAGGTAAGTACAACTTGATGATGATGTGGTTTGCTCTCAAAGCACAAGAGTACTTTCAGGTGTTTAGGACATTTCTGGAAATCAATGCCACCTGTGCCATGCATCTGAGGACACAGTTTAGCTGTTCTAAATGGGAAGCCTGTGACTGGTTTTGCATTTTCTCTGGCTGAGATCCCGAAGTGATCAGTCCTGTTTGCCCCTGATGTGGTATTTGTAGATCAGCTGTCACCACAGCCTCAGTTACAGCCAGACCTTGTTCAAATGGGCTCCTGGATATCAAAGGTGCACCTTATGCCAAAAAAAGCTGCTCTCTCATCTTCACTTTGTCAATCAAATGCACCTCAGAAATAATAAAAAAAAAAAAGCCTTTTTCCTTTCAAGGCTTTGCTTTGGCATTCAGACTCTGATCACAAGGTATCAAGAGACCAAATTCATGTGTCCCTTTAGCAGGGCCCATATCAGGTCTCAGGGAATGAATTAGGATTTTTTTGCTACTCTGTCTTGCCTGGTTTTTTCTCCCAAAGGCAACAAAAGGGCCGTGCTATTCCTAACCTTTTCTGGCTCCTTTAGCAAGGCCAAACTGTTAATAACTTACATTGGAACTGCACCTTTTCCTGTGGGGATAGAAGAATATGTAGAGAATGGGAAAATGTACAATGAGACAGCTTAATGCAGCATCCTAATTTTTCTAGCTTTCTAAGAGTCCTTAGACTATCCATGTTAATATTGCAGCAGCATTTATTTGTGCTTGAGCATTCATTGGGGGAGGAATTTACATTTTTAAATGTTCTGGTAACGTAATTTTGCTTGTCAGATTTGTTCCCAGCTGAGTGAGCGACTGGAAAAGCAACAAACAGCAAATAAAGCTGAAATTGAGAAAATACGGGTAAGAGACCAGAGTCTTGTTTCAGTCACTTAGTAAATGCACAATTTATTTCATTACTAAAATGGTGGCTGGGAGTCCCCACAGATAAAAGAGAAGATTATAAGGGGAAGATCTGGGAGAAAAGGTGAGCCCTCTCATGCCATAGTGGTTACATGCTAATATTGATGCTGGGGGGGGGTTGAGGGGGTCTTTTTTTTTTTTCTGGAAGAGATTCTCTGTCTTTTATCTTAAAGTAACAGGGAGGAGAGACAGAGCCCATTATTGCAGCAAAATAACACAGCAGTGTTTCCAAAGGCAGGAGTCTGGGGCTGGCAGGAGCTCCTGCTCTCTGTGCCTCCCCAGAAGTTGCCATCAGTGGTTCCTCTGGTGCCGAGCTGCTCTCCCAGAGCAGAGGCAGGAGCAGGCTTTGATCACATCCCCAGCACGTCGCTCACGGCCAGGTGTTTGCTTTAGCAAAAGGTGGATGACTGCGAGCACTGCCGCGAGTTCTTCAATAAGGAGGGCCGAGTGAAGGTTGCCAGCACTGCCAAGGATGGTTCAGACGAGGACACGGATGAGGAGAAGGAAACACTGAAGAACCAGCTGAGGGAAATGGAGCTTGAGCTGGCCCAGACCAAGCTGCAGCTCGTGGAGGCGGAATGTAAAATACAGGTAATGCTCTGGAAGTTTGTTTTGCAGTCTGAGCAGCGTGTGTGCGTTCCTAGAACAATGTGTGTGTGAGTTGCGGAGGGATTGGAACAGATCCTGTTGGTTGAAACCATAACCTGCTATTTCCTGCATGGGTTATTTAACCAAACACTGCGTCTGAAACTCGCTGTATGCAGACGATGTAATTGAAATTGCATGAGCTGTATTTAGCAGCCACTACAGCTTCCAGACATCTGCCTGTCTGCAGTGCAGTGCTGGCTGCCTGATCTCCTGCAACTGCTTGGAAGGAGCCCAAGCTCTGAATCATGCATGTCTTTATCTCACAATCAGTGCTAAATGAAGAAGTAACATTGACAAATGTTAGACATGTTTCTTAAAACACGATTGCAAAGCACTCCAGGTACCTGAAGTATTTCTGTCAAATATGACAACATTGTGCTTTTAGCCTAAAACTGATATGTCAGTGTGCCTTGTTCACAGAAAGGTAAAAATCAGTTTGTAGAAAGTCCACTTCCTGTGGGAGTAGCTCCTCCTCAGATGGAAGAGAATTAGAGAGTTTGGATGTACTGAAGAAAGCAGAATGTTTCACTAAGGGCAATGACACAAGTCTTGTTTTGCTTTTCAAAGGTTTTTTTCCCTCTTTGTCAGCTTATTGTGCTGCTTTTAATTTATGTAAGGTTAGAACTTCTGAGGTGGCCAAGTGTTTGTAGATGTTCTAGAGCCTTCTAAGTTTATCTCCTATAACCTTGTGCTGTGAATATGTAACAAATTAATGAAATTACTTTTCTGTTTGCAGGATTTGGAGCACCATTTGGGTCTGGCCCTGAATGAAGTACAAGCTGCAAAGAAAACATGGTTCAACAGAACAATAAGCTCTATAAAAACAGTGACTGGAGTCCAAGGAAAAGAGACTTGTTGAAAAGCAGTTCTGTCAAACACACCTTCTTAACACAACACCTTTTGTTGCCTTCCTTGGCCAGATGTTTAATTCTGTGACATGAGAGGACCAGAATGTAAATATAATAGAAACACAGCATGTCAGGATTTCAATAGGTCAGTGATAAAGAGGATGGAAACACAAGAGAGGTTTTATTGCTAGACATGGGATGTTCATACTACTGATATTTAACAGGTGATGTAGCTAGATTGAAGCTCTTCAGAGAAACACTCCATTCTGCGTCTGGCTGGAGGCTTTTCACAGACTAGGTACGAGAACTTACCAAACCCTAATTGTTAAGTTTACATATGATAGGTTTTTTTACAGTTATAACCTTTTTTAATATTTTATTTGAAAGGAAAAGTGTCACTAACAAAGTTAAAAAAAAAAAAAAAAGAAAAAAAAAAGAAAAGAAAAAAAAAAAGAAAAAATGCAACAAAAAATACAAGTTTATCAAGAACTACATCAGTGCCAGAAAGCAGTCCCCAGAGGTAGGAAATGGAGAGTAGGAGGTGACATGTTTTGCTTTATGAATGGGGATGATTTCAGCATTCCTGTCGAGCAACCCCACTTTGTTCTAGTAGATGCAGCATCCATCTCTCTGTGTTTGGCATTTCTTTCTGTTACTAATCAATTCTATGCAACTCTGGGCTTTTTTGGCATGGGCTGCCAAACAAATTCGCCACCGGAGGCTGGGAGACTTGTCCAAGTGCTAGGCAAGAATAATCGGAATCGTGGGCAAATTTCCGTTTCACTTGTGTCATATTGTTTGATCCACATATCGACAGCGTTCGAATCCCCAGCACCTGGAGTGCTGATCATATGAATTATGTGGATGGTCTGACATTCAATGGAGTCTGTCTGGGTTTTGTCAGGTTTCTGTTTTGTTTTTTTTTTGTTGGTTTGTTTTTTTCCCCCGGCTGTAGCAGGCCGCCTGCGGAGCTCCGACAGAGCTCCCAGGTTTTAGTTTTGCACATGGGTATGAATGGGACAAAGAAACAATAAACTGAGATATATGTGAGGCAAAAATCACAGCGTGAGTGTAGCTGCGAGCATCTCTAGCTGTCCAAGTCGCTTCCCTGGTAGCGTTCTGAGGTGGTGTAGGTCATTTGTCACGCTCAATGCAGTTGCACTAATAGGTGCTAAACGTGCTTGGAGTTCTCATTCCTTGGATTGTATTGAGTTCTCACCAGAAAGCTGTAGAATGGAGTTTTGCACCTTGTAATTTTTTTAATTTATAATGGTTTGTGTTATGCTGAAGTATCTATTGCATCAGTGGATAAATTTTGTGTGCAGTGTGAGTATAAGCTGGTAACAATAAGAGGCACTGGTTTGTATATAAAGATATTTGGTTTATTTTGTATTTCTAACTTTTTCTTGTTTACTGTACTAATGCTAGCTAATGTACTCTGTAACTACGGGATAGAACATGCTATGTCCAAGCTTTTTTCCTTAACTGCATACATTATCTCTATTGTTTAATACCAAAAAAAAAAAATTACTGTAACTCCATCAATATTAGATGCGTGGACATTGTGGTAGCATAGTTGCAGTGTGTATACTTTATGAATTGAAATATAAACTAGTAAAATTGTATAACTATTTTGTTGTTTCATTTCATTTGAACAGAAAATTATTAAATATTTTGCAATATAAAGCTAATTCTCTTCTTAAAGTAGAAGCAGTAGCATCTGCAGGCTTCTCCAAGACTGAAACCACAGTCATGCTGCAAAGGGCTTTGCTAAAAAAGACTGCATGTTCTGAGTGCTGCCAACACTGGTTTTATATAATAAAATCTAGGGTTTGCTTTGAAAAAAGAAACTGCAAAAATGACCTTGTGCAGCTCGAAACTTGTGACTCAGTATTTCTCAAACATGTCCAATTTAGAACTTTTTTTTTTTCCCCCCATGGCCCTCCAAATTCTGCTTGAATCTGCAAAATAAATGTAGGCTATCTCTGCTTATCACCATCAGTAACAAACTCTGTGGGGTCAAGTGTGGTTCATGTTGTCTTCAGCAGGGTTTTGTAGCCCTGGCTGAGCCCTCGTGGCTTCAGGGCTGCACTAACTGGGTCAGGGGCAGCTCCGCTCCCCAGCCCTGTGTTCTGCAGAGATAATCAGGAGAACAAACGGATTCTGGTCACCAAAACCACCAAAAGTGGCTCAGAAAGCAGCCCTGCTCTAGGAGGCTGCTGCGATGTCACTTTCCCAGATGTGTTTTGCTTTAAGAGGATGGCATTAGGTGGTTGTGCGTGGTCTCTGTGCTTTGTCTTCCCAGAGCTGCATCCCTTGGCAAGGTCAGCTCGGCAGTTTCTCCCTGATTGTGACCTTTAGAGAAAGTTTAAGGGAAGTAGGGAATGGGAGGAAGCAACCCAAGAGTGCTTCACCCACTTGTCTTCCCCAAGGGCCTGAGAAATAGTGTAATAATGTACTTTCCTCCAAGAAGGAGGTACTGAAAGGAAGAGAAAAAGCTGCTTTATTGTTCAGATTTCTTCCACTCCCTAAATAAACATTACCTTCCAATTGCATGCAGCATATACTCCCCTTTTAGTATGGATGCAGAGCAGGCATAATTGTTCTGCAGCATTTCATCCAAAACACTTTAATAGTCAGCTTCCAGTCATGGATTATTTTAGATGCCTACCTGAAGGTTTTTGGTGCTCAGAAATAAATATTAACAATGTATTTGACATCCAGCTCCATCTAAACTATCCACAGCTAATTAAGAAAAACGGATCCAGGGCTGAGATGTGCATCTTTGGAAGCAGAATTACATGTGAAGACAAGGAAGCAGGTCAGTTTTAAGATGGGGAAATTGAATTTGCAGATGTTCAAAACTATGAATAAGGAAGGTAGAAAACCACATTGAGTCAGAGCTGCTGTAAGCACGAGTACTTCACAGCCCTGTAAGAGAAGAGGAATGAGTGTGTTTGGTAGCATTTGGGGCATTAATGAGATGGTTATTTTCTGGTAGTCAATCACCTTTCTGTTCACATGTGCCTCAGCTGGGTTTGAATACTGAACTCCAGCTCAGTGCCAGGCTGCTGATGCTGGGATTAATCTCCTGTGCCCCAGGCTCCAGCTTCCAAATGCTTTGCGTGTTTGTGCTGTATCATTAAGTTCCAATGGTCTCAGTGTGGGAGCTCGAGTGTCACAATCTCATTTGTGTTGCAGAACTTCTTGGCAGCTCAGGGTCCGCAGCTGGAAGTGGATATTCAGGATCTATCGGAAAGTTTTACCTTTAAGCATTGCTGGTAAGCCGTCTTGAAATTTATATAACTACCTCCCTGACTTTTTTTTAGCTGCCCTTCTTATCTGTGGCAGTGATATAAAGTTCCTGTTATCAAGAGGAGGATTTCACTCCATCTGTTCCAACAGCTTGGCTCACATTCATCCAGCCTAACTTTAGACACTTCGGAGGTGCCTACCATAAGAGTTTAATCCAGGGAGGTTTTCCAGCCCAGCCCCGAGCCCTGATGGAGCAGGGGAGCTCCTGTGAGCCCACAAACCGAGCTGACAGTCCTCCCTACATTAAAAACAACCCTGGATATGAGCCATCGCTGGACACTCAGGGGGTTGCTTTCTATTTTCATTTTTCCTCCTTTCCCTATCACGTTATTGTGCAGAGCTTTTCCTTCTCTGTTGCTATAGACCATCAAGGTCTTTTCATAGAGGTTTTGCTAGAATTTACCACTGCATATCCTAATGCATTTGAGCAACACAGGCTTGGTTTTGCTGCGTTTTCTGCATACTGATGAGCACGACAGTGTAATCCGGGACTGAGGGCTTTCCCTGGGGATAATCTGACCACGGGCACAGTAGCAAACTCGGGCTGTGAGGCGAGCAGAGCCCTCCTGCTCGGGAGCACGGAAGTCAAGTGTTTCCTCATGGCGATGTTCCTGCTGAATGGGGATGAGCGGAGCCGAGCTAACTGAAGTAGAACCGGGCCGTTTGAGGCGGCTGTAGCCGAGGAGGGGCTCCCAGAGCGCCGCAGACCCTCCAGCTCCTCAAAGGCCGCCGCCTCACTCCCCTCACGGCTTCCCGCGCTTCCCCTGGGGGCGGGGCCTCAGCGCCCGCGGCGAGCTCTGATAGGCCGGCGGCTGATTGGCAGCAGGAGCGGCGTGAGGGCGGCAACGGCGCCATTTTGTTTGCCGTGAGGGCCGGGGTGAGGCGAGGCGCCGCGCCGGGAGAAGGAGCCTTGGAGCCGGGCCCGGGCAGGGGCCGTCCGGCGGGAGGAAGGTGCGCAGCAGGCCGCTGGGCTGGAGAGGAGCAGCGGCCTTCGGGCGGGGCGGTGCTTCCTGAGGGAACCGTGCTGATCCTCCCAGAGCTCTTCCAGAGTCTGAGGGTGTTACAAGAGCGCCGGGGCTGCGGGGGACAGCACAGCTTTAGATCAAAATAACTGCTGGAGACGAGTGATACTTTGGGGAAAACCTGTACAGAACTTGTAGTGCATTCATGGCCCTTGAAGAGAAGGTGTAAGATTTTCGCCTTTATTTGCACGGGGTTTAAAGGCCATGCCAGTTCTTTGCCCCTTGCAGACCCTCAGGCTGAGGCAGGCAGTGAGGTTCCCATGCAGCAGCAGCCCTTCAGCAGGAGATGGGTGATGTTCACAGCAGCCTGTCACAGGCAGGTCAGAACTGAGGTCACCTGAGGTGGAAACCTTTGAAATAGGTTGTGAGAGCTAATAAAGTGGAGCTGTTTGATCTGATGAGTGGCTGCCGTGGGCTGTTCTCCCCGTGGAGAACCTGCATGAAAGCCAATCACACCACTAGCTGCTGGATAAGTAATTCATAGGTTCCTCCTACAAATCTGATCAAAAAGTTGTATTATGTCCTTGTGCAAAAATGATCGGCTAGGAGGATGTGTAGTAAAACTGAAGTGTCTTGGAAGTAGATCTATGGGATTTATTTCTAATACACCTTGAGCTTATGGGTAAATCATTCTGATCCTCTGTTTATTAATGGTTGAGATACGAGCAAACTTTACAGCAAAAGTTTATCACAGAAGTTTTTCAGAATACAAAAAACTTTAAATGTTCATTGGTTAAAATGTTAGGACAAAATAATTTTTTAATCGGCTTTAGTGACTTGAGTTACAGCTGAAGGTGATGTGAGTTGGTCTCTCGAGGTCTCACCTTATGGGCCAGTGACATGAGAGGATCAGGAGTCCAAGTGCAGGTTGTTTTATGACAACGAGCAGGCTGCCTCAGTTATGGAGCTGCAGATGTCCATCTTAATCAACAGCTTGTGTGACAAAAGTAAAGATTTTTAGGGAAGTGCCGCAGCGTTGAAGATGGAATCACAGCCGCACTGGGCTCTGAGGCTCCAGAAGGTGCAGAAGAGATGAGACTTGCAGGCTGCCAGCTCTGAGCAGAAGCCCTCCTCATGCTGAGCACAGTTAGCATGTGCCATGAAAACATCCAAGCTGTGTGTTTAAACTCCCTGCTGTGAGCGTCTGTTCATGCACAGAGCTGGCAGAGTGCTGGGGAGGGGGGGCCTTGGAGCCACCTTTGAATGTCATTTGGGAGGGGACACTGCAGTGACTCCTGATGCAGTTTTCTGATGTGGCTGGTCAGTTTATGCCACACAGGGAAAAGTGCTGTGCCGACTTTATTCAGCTGCTGTGCCTGAGAAAAGGTAGTGAAGGACTCGCTGAGATGGCAGTGCCACTGTCAGCTGTCACGGTGTAAGTGAAAGGGCTTTATCAGTTCTTTTAGGAACACCACAGCAAACCACTGTGGTTTTGGCTGCCTGGAAAACAGAGGAGTGATCTAATGCTTTCTGTGTCCTGGAGGCTGTGCTAGCCTAGAGAAGTGGTTTGATGGTAATTAATATTGGTGCACCAGAGAGAATGTGTGGGAAAGAGGAGGAGGATGAAGGCTTGCAGAGCAGTGTATATCTGAGCTCACCACCTACTCAGGACATGGCCAAACTGCTGCATAATACCTCAGGGAGTCCCTCGAGGAACAAGATCTCATCTAGCACGGAGGGGAAGGGATGGTGTTCTGCATGGTGAGGAGTGTGTGTCTCCCTGAGGTGGTTTGTGTGTGCAGCGAGGCAAACCCAGAGCCAGAGGGGCTGTGGGAGCCTGTGCTCTGTGAATTGTGGATGACATGGCTGCTGCCTGTAGACATGAACAGCAGACCAGAGCTCCTGGTGCTCCCAACTTCAGCATTACAGGAGTAGCCTCAACTCTCAGTGTCTTCAGAAGCTACGGGTGCTGCACATTCCCGTGGTTAGGACTGAGTGAGCAGTTACCTGAGTTCCCTTCAAGTTTTTATTCATTTGATCTCAGAGAGAATGGTGTAATGTACAGACAGAAGTTACATGTCTTCTACATGTAACAGCATCTTTCTCAAAACCACATAGTTCTTTAAACCCAGGAGAACTGACCTGAGAAATTCAAACCCCTGTCCATATGCTTGCTTTGTGATGGATGCAGGAGTCCTGTGGATGCCTCAAGACTTGCAGTATAGGAGTTTGTGTGGAACTGCTTTGCAGGGCAACATAATTGGATTTACTGAGCTGTATTTTGTCATCTTGCCCTGGTTTAGCCTTCTCTCTTCTACTGTAATCCAAAGTTACCCAGATTTTTTTTAAAAAAAGTCCCTTTGAATGAACCAGAACCAGCAGAGTGCTGAGCCTGCCTTTATTGCAGGCAGGAAATCCCACCTTTGGTGTGTGCCAGCACCTAAGCAAAGGGGAAGAGGGAAGTGTTATTTGTGCTGGGTATGTGACCCTTTTTTGGGATCTAAAGGCCTTTTTAGGATTTTGCCTCGTGTTCGTGCCTGGAGCAAGAAAGGCCTTTTGTTGTAACTGTAACAAGAGTACACAGAGGCTTTTTACAGCATCACAAATAAATGTGCTGGAACGTATAGCCCAAAGTGAAGATGAATTCAGGGCCCTGAAAGCAGTGGCAGCTCCAGTTTCTTTCAGTTGATTGTACCAAGGATTGGGGTCACAGAAGAGAAGGATAATTTACAGCTTAGCAAATGGGAAAAACTCTTTCTAGCTGACTTGCTGGAACTCAACCCTGCAGCAAACCACCCAAGTCAGCATTATGTCGTGAGCAATTAGGTGAGGTGACACTTGCAGAAAGAGGGGTGCTGTTTCGGGCAGGTTTATAGGTGCACCAGTTCTTTCACTTGGATCTTACAGGCTGGCTCGTTAGTTGCTTGGACATCAGTCAATCAATGGGTTTTTTTCCTGCTTCCTCTGCAATCAAATACACTTTTCCAAGGTGATGCTGATTGCAGCAAGATAAACTGGGCGTGTTGCTTGTTAAGCAGATGGTTCCTTCTGCATGGATCCCTTCACTGCTGTGCCAGCAGGGGATGGGGCAGTCAGGCAGTGTTGGGGAGGGCCTGAAATGCTGCAGATTGCACTGTGTGCATTCAGCTGCAGATTCATAGTGAGAGGCACTGCAGGTTGCCGAGGAAAAGTAGATGGACTTGGGTATTTCTTGGTTTGCAGAGGGCGTGGGGAGGACAGGGGCCACAAATCACAGCTCCCCTGTTCTTCCAAGTAAGATACCCTGTAACTGCCTGGGCAGAGTTAGCTGAGCTACAGCAGGGTAGGAGTAAAACTGAGTAGGAGATACCAGGCGTTTTCCTGAAGGCAAAAGAAGGATGTGCCAGCCTCCTTTGCCAGCCCCGTGCTGTGTGGCTTCTCCCGTGCCCCACTGCCCCGTGTGCCCCTCTCCCTTTCCTGGGAGGCCACAGAATTCCTGCCAGCTCCTGGAGTGGGCCCAGCTCACTTTGAGCTGTCACTGACCAGCACTTGCCAGGCTGCTGCCGAAAGAGCTGTCAGCCTTCTCAGCACCTCAGAGATGATAATCCCGAGGGAGCTTTTGGAATGACTCTGAGTGAGCCAGCTAACATCAGGCATGAGCACAGACAGGCGTTATGCTAATGTACTAGGTAAGACTGACTTCAGTTAAGTGTTAATGATGTTTTCTTAAGCGACTCTCTTCAATTCTTTGTGGATCTTACTTGCTAAATATTTGATACAGCTCTAAATTTGAAGTGATGCATGGTTTTGTTGGGTTTGGTACAGTTGTCCCTGAGTAGCTCTTTGTGCATAACTGACTTGTTTGCAGTACAGCAGCAGACTGGCCTGTTGAGGGCAAAAGTCTCACACCAAGTCCTGGTCCAGTTATCATCCATTCTAAGCTGTGGGATTTCATATATCTCATTTCATTAAGAGCAGTCTCAGTTATAGTCAGCTCATAACAGTTTCTAATCCCTTTTCAAGTCTGATCTCCTCTGAATTTGATTAATGACCTCCGCACTCAGATTTCAATTCAGCATTTCAAGGCCAGTAAAACACTTCTAAGAAAAGTAAGACTTTGTGTTCACTGACTGCTCTTGTAACTCCGGGCAACTGGACATATGTGTGTATTTCAGTCAATTTTAGCATGAGTTTCAACCTCAAACAAACAACACCAGCCATCCAATTGTCATGGTATCCCCAACTCCTGCCCTCAGTGGCTCAGGATGAGGAAATTGCTTGGATTTGCTTTGGACCTCAGAGGACAAACTGAGACCACAAGAATTTAATGTTTAAGAAACACAGTGAAATGAGGGAGATGGAGAGAACTTTGAAAGGACCGACCTTATTCTTTATGTGTGTAATTTGTCTTTTAAGAAAACAAAATCCAGTTTTTCTATTTAGCCAAATACTAGGAATTGTCCAGATTTCTTTCTGGAGTGAAACTTGCCTTCCTGGCTGATCACAGCATTCTCTGGGCTTTCCTGGTACTGCTTCCAGGACGAGCCCCCAGAGGTCCTTGTGTGCAGCAGCCCGGTAATGCTCTGTGAAGGAAAGCATTCTGCTTGTTGCAGCATAAATGTGCTTTATGTTTGCATCTCCAGGTGGTCTCTGCTAACACTGCAGCCCTCGGGAGCCTGTCTCTCCTCTCTGCCGAGCCCCTTACCTGACTCAGGCACAATGCACCTCTGTGGTTTGGCATCCCAGGCTTCAGGGACCCCTTGAAGGCAGTTTGCTCAGTGTAACCAACCCCCCGACCAGTGATTAGGCCACAATTGCTGTTTACAGAGATAAGTCTTTATTGGAGCTATTGGAAGCAAATGGGACATGGTTGTGGTTTTATATACAGAGAAGTCTGTAGCGTTGGGTTACAACCAGTGGCAATGACCCGAGGTTACAGTGCAGATCGTGTTGTGTACAGTCAGTAACGGTGGCTGGCGTACAAACCACAGCACAGAAGCCAAATGAAGCCAAGTGTACGGGGTACAGCAGCACAGGAGGAAGCAACTGAAGGTACAAAGAGCGTTCCCTTTACATTGGCAGGCTTTTTTGGCCAGTGAGTAGATACAGCTCAATTTAAAATTCACTGTGCAGTTATTTTTCTTCCCACTCGACTGCTACCAAATTAAGAAAATTGGAATGTTCAAATTACATTTTTAGTGCTATAAATAGCCGTGGTTGTTGCCAAATTACTTTATTTGAAATTGCTTTATTTATAGTTGGGAATAGTTCTGTCATCATTGTTCTCTACTGATTACAAATTGGGAGAAAACGGAAGCATTTTGAAAGTAGTCTGTAATTAGACCACAAGGATCTCTTGTACTTCATTTGGAAGTTTAATTCTGGGCAACTTCTTTGAGAGAGATTTATTGGGAAGAAAGATGGAATCGTCCACCATATTAGTCATTTCTGGAATTCGTTCATAGTATTTAAGGTTTAGATAGTTTATAGGTCGTACTTCTTTTTATTCAATGCTATATCCAATCTTAGTTCAAAAATAAACCACTCCGTCCTCTGTGGATAAATAAATCCATCTCTTGGCTGCAGGTCAGACCTCTATTGGTGAAAGAGATTTAGAAAAATAGACCTTTTCTTTAACGTTTAATACGCTGACTCACAAAGGAAAAGTGAAATTCATTCAAGTCTAGAAACAAATACAGTACAAGTGATTTATAGAATTGCATTCCTTCCCTCTACAAACTTGCTGAGCATGAAACACTGCCCCAAAGCACTGCCTCTGTCTTTTCCTTGTCTTGGAGAAGTAATTATCATCAGAAAAGTCACATCAGACTGCACTGCCAGAATTCCTGTCAGAAGGATTCTGCCTCCTGAGGAGTCTTTGCTTAGGAATTCTTTAGATGCATGGATGGCGGTGGTTTGGGTTACACAAAGGTGATATTTACCCCAAATTAGCAGCAATTTTAATTGATTTGGTTGATGGTGAGTTTTGATGGGTGGAAATGGAACCAGTAAAAAAAGCCTGTGAGCTGGCCTTGGAAAGCACCAGCCTTTCCTCAAAATTTTCACTTGTGAGACTGCTTCCCATTGATGCCCTTCTCAGCAAGGGGCTGGTACATTTGGCAGTACAGGTTTCATGCTCAACTTTGTCACTAAGGACCGGACAGGACTTTGAAAAGCACACAGCCCACTGGGACTTGCTCTGCTGTAGTACTTCAGTGCTTTGGGGAGACCCACCCCCAGCAGTGTTGCTCTCTGAGAAGTGCAAGTGTCCCAGGCTGGCGCTGGGGCAGCGGGAGGACGGTGACATTCCGCAGTGGAAGCAGGAGTTAAGCACCAGTTACTGGCCCCTGCAGAGGCTCAAGAGAACAGAATTGCTTCGGAGAGAGCTGGTCGGCCTAAAAAGCTTAGTCAGTTTGATCAATAAATATTGACATAGGGTTAGGATGAGAAATAAGACACTGCACCTTGGAACTGGAAGACAGAGTCAACTTCCTCCTTTTGCTGTCCAAAAGGAGACTGGCTCCACAAAACATTTGTCCTTAAGGACCTCTGTGATGCCTGACAGATAACTCTATTTGCGTGTATGAATGTACCTGTCCCCTTTTGCAGGGAGGGGTAAATGTATGACTGGACAAAGCTTGGAGGCTTTTTTCTGTAATTTTTTTTTTCAACCATCTGCTCTGTGTCATGTTGTCCCTGAAGGCATGGTTACCCACTCCTAAATTATGCAGCATTGCCCAGAGAATGGCTCTGTAGTTGAATATGCTCTCTGCAGTACAGCCTCCCTTTTCTTCCACTGTATGTGGATTTCCACGCAATAGACGTTATTAGAAAACTACACTTGTCTTTATCCTGTTATTTTGAGCAGGGAAACAGTGATATGAGTTTAAAAACACAGGAAAGAATCTGTACTGCAAATCAGAATTTTCATAATTAAATTCATAGGATCACTAACTTTTCAAAAGCTGTACTGCTCTGAATGCTGTTCTCTAGCCCACCGTTATTCTCCTTTGAGCAGAATGGCTTTCCATCTGCTTAGAAACAGTTCTTTGTGAAAATAATGACAGAAGAATAAATGCTGTCTCTCTTACCCTGACTTTGTTGCTTTACAGGACACCCTTACAAGACTCACGTTCTGTTGGGAGTGCAGCAATACGCACGTTTCGGTATGCATAGATCATTAAATTGTAGCAGTGCCAGTAGTAAAGCAAAACTTGCCAAGATGTCCTGTTCCTCTTAATTAAGCTTGATTTATGTGTGCCTGTTGACTTAAGATGCAGTTAGTGTCCACTGCTGAGATGATGCAGTACCCTGAGTAACTTTGTATTGATTACGCTTACGCAAGCTTGTGCTTTTGCAAGAACACAGAAATCAAACTCAAAGAAAATAAAGAAGTACATCAGGTTGTTTCCATGGAACACTGTTAATCTATTCATAGCAGCTTCAAAGTATGAAGTTAAAACTTACCTTCTGCTCTACTCCCCTCGAAACAGATGAGTGCTATGATTAACTCCCCTTTAGCTTAAAAAACAGAAGTGGATAGAATGTCAAAATACACTTTGCTGGTAAAATGAACCTACTTTGTCACAAGGAGTTACACCAGTATTGGTGAAATGTGTACATTACACAGGTCACTGTGGGAGCAGTGTCTGCTTTCCCTTGTTGCCATGCTCCTCTGTGTGAAGGCAGCTTGTCTAGAATACTGTGGGCATTGCAGAAATAACTATTCCTTCTGAGGAAATTACTATTATTCCTGTCCCTCCCAGAATTCAACTGCATGCTCTGCACCCTGCCTGGAACTGTCTCCCTCTTTTGGGGCTGCATCAGGGAACAAAACTGGACTTGTTTACTTAACAGAAAAAAATAAATTCATCTCCTGTAGCAACATCATTAGCAGCTTTTAGCCCGCTGTATGGATAGCTTAAACCTCTTACCTAATTTCTCACTAACTGTTGAAAAAGCAGTTCCAGCTCCCCCTGCTCACAGGACACAAGGCTGCTGGCTTTCCCCAGCACACACAAACCTCCTGGGTTTACCACAGACTCTCTTAATGGACTTGGAAAAGGCAGTGCAACTTTCCCTCTAACCTCTGTCTGTGATGTTCAACCTCTGAACTGGAGAAGGACATTCTACTGCCATTGTTCTCTTTTCTCTCTCTTGCCTCAGTGTATTCTGCCAGAACCAGATGCGTTCAGAAATCCTGTGTTCAAGCTGATGCTGCACTACACCTCATGAACTGCAAAGCACCATAAGGCAAGCTGGAGCTTCTAGATCCTAGTCAGAGGTATGAATGAAGCTTAAGTTTAATAATTAAAAATTAATGGCAGCTCTTACTCATTCCAACTCTCTTGTACTAACTAATGCAGGATAGCCAGTTACATTCAATTAATGCCTTTTAAAATTAAGTGTTATTTATTCTAGTAGAGATAACAGTCCAGAGGTTTTCACAAACATGCAGTTCTGGCTGGTGAGAAAACATTTTGAAGTTGTTTACTTACACAGCATAAAAGAGACTGTAGCTTTAATTATCTTACTGCCCCAAACCTTTGAAGTTAGAAATCAGATAAATTCAGTCTCAGATAAATTTAGTCTCCACAGTTAAAAATTTTAAATGCTCTTTACATTCTCATAACTCTAACCTCTTGGTGGATTATTAATTAAACATGGAAGAGTACTCCCCCTGAGAAAGCTTCAGTCTGTACAAGAGTTTCTATATACTAGGCTGAATGGGTTCTTTTCAAGTACACAACTACTAAACTACCTGTGGTACAGTATATATGACCTTAAATTGTACAGAGTTAAGGCACCAAGTACAAGATAAAACATCCAAAATAAGAGATATGCTTTAGAACTGCACATCTCCACACACCACTTTTGGACATTCAGCTCCTCAAAAACATCAAGGTAAACATTGTGGTCTGAATGTTTCATGCAATCTCAGGAACTGGAGAAAAAACCTCCACTTTACTGAATTTAAATCTCATTGTCTGATGAACTTTTCTCTTACCTAAGTCACAGCACTCGCAGTAAAGCACTGCCTTGCCTACACAGACCAGTGTGTGAGGAAGAGCCCCTTTCTCCTAGGAAACCCCAGAGAGAGGAGCAGACAAAGGAACAGGCAGATGTGTCTTACTTGTGCTTTTGTATTATCTCACATATCAGTTACAACCCAACAGGTGAATCCCATACCTATGAGCAGAAAAAGCAAGCACCAGAATACCTGGACATAAATAGGTGTGGATTCAGATGACACAAATAAAGCTAAGGAGACATCACTCTGGGGTTAAGTAATAAAACAGTTTAGTGGTGACAATTCTCTTAATGCTAAATACTTAACCACTAGCTTAAATGGTTCATGTTCAAAAGAAAGTGCATGTGAAACTGCTGCTGTGGTCCATAGGACAGGACCTCAGTGCTGGGTTTCTCTGGTGAAGTGCTCTACAGTGACTTTAGCAGAATTTCCACTTCCAGTGGAATGAAACCAACAAGCCATTAGACAAGCTGTCTCCTGTACTAAGACAGCAGATTCAGCTACCCTGTCTCTCTGCTCTGCTTTAAACAAGTCAATAAAATATCTCATTTTTCACTGGATTATTCAGCAGGAAGCCCAAGAGGGTCTGTGTGCTGAACATTTGAGCTGAGTTACTGTTTTTTGAGACAGAACAGCCGTTCCTAACAGAGCTCCTCAGTGTGCCCAGCACAGAGCTCATTTTCATTCTTTTGATGCCAGAGAGGCGAGGTCCTAGTCGGCTTCATGACTGAGAACAACAACCTGAATTTTGTGTTTACCCATCTCATCATGTATCCAAAGGAATCCACAGCAGCAGAGCTCCTGTGCTGTTTCCCAGAGCCACTGGAAATAGGAGCTGGTTTTGTAAGCTGCTTTGTGACTTGGAACTCAGTGAAGCTGGGACATAGATTTCCCTTCATTAAATAACAGGCAACTGCCTTAGCATTTAGCTAAAGGCAAGAAGCTCTAATACTGAGTGAGCATATCATATCTTGGTATACCAAGCACAAGAGGCAGAAGGAAACTTGAAATTTTGTCTGAGTAAAGACTGGAATACTGTCTTGTTGTTTATACGGATTTGGAGAGATGTTCAGCAGTCCCACCTCTAGACTGGCTCAGAAGCGCAGATGCAGAATTAGAAATGAAGCAAGGGACTTTATTTCAGGGAGTTGGTGGCAGAAAAAACCAGGGAGTGCCACGCTCACTCTCCAAGGGACATTACCAGGACGGGATCAGAGATGGTGTGTTAAAGCTGCTCACGTTTATTGCTGTCTTGGAGATAAAGAAGTGACAAGAGAATGATGTCCCAGAGCTGAACAGCCAACAAACAGAAGATTTTTTTTTCCTAGACTACTTGAAAAATCTTCATGCCCCTCCTCCTGCATTTTCTACATCCTAATAATCTGAGGAACTTGTTGCCAGGGAAATTGTTCTCAATGGCTCAATGAAAGCAAAAAGCCTCAAATAATTTTAGATTTGTGCACTTTTCCCCAGTTAAGTTCTTTTAGGGGCTTGAGGGCACAGTCTTTTACTAAGACACAGTTTAAATCTTTTTTTCCTACCAGAAGGCAAGTGTTCTCAAAGAAAGAATCCTTGTCTCCAGAGATGAGAGATACTGGAGCAGTTTTCAGATCTTTGTTAATGAGTAGAAATAGTCCTCTGGCACATGAATAAGTTGAAATATTTGTAGGAAAACTAGTTTCTCTGAAGTGCTTCACAGTCTGATAAAGTTTTTAAGAATCTAGATAATTCTATGTAACAATTTCATAATTCGAGAGAATCAGTTATTTACTGGGATACTAGAAGTTGATCAGAACAGGCAGGGCAGGAGAACAGAAGTCACAGAAGCAAAGGTATTTAACATCAGTGAAAGTCCTGGCAGCAGCATTTACAGCACATTAAGTGGGGAGCCATGACAATTGCTGAATCATCTAATTAGCTCACACTGGCTACACGACAGCAAATTAGACAGATTAGGAACCACCTACCCAGGCACTAAATTGCCTTTGTGAGGGTTGGATTGTGCACTGTGTCCAACAGAAATTGCTTGGGCAACCGAGGCCTCGTGTTACACATTCCCTTCAGGAGCATGGGCTGGCCTCCCTCCATCCAACTGGCCAAACGCCCAGGAATAAGGTCACTGTGTTCCAGCTCCTGAATGTGTGCTTTAGGAAGACAGCAAGCACTGGCAGAGAGAGAACACCATGGCAGGAAGAACCACATATCATGCTTTGAGCAAGCCAAGCCCTCCTCACCAGTGTGGGTACTCTAAACCCTTCTCCAGACAGAGCATGCCTGGAGGAATCTCATGTGGCAAAGCAGGGCTGAGGCAGACCCCTAAAGCTCACGGGTGTTATTCCAAAGTCAGTGATGATGCCAGTCATTTCCAGTATAGAGAACACATTAACCAGGTCAGTTCCTTATTGTAAATCTCTGGCTTTTAATCCTTTAAGTGCCAGACACCATCTCCCAAAATACACACGATCATCTGGTTAGCTAAAACTAGCGTTAGGGTGGGTAGTGTATAGGCACAGACTTTCCCTGGTCTGCTATTTATGGATGTACTAATTGAAAGGAACTTCTTCAGAATTCTTTTCCATGAAGCAGAAATTCAAACTGTAAAATACCATTTCTGCTCCACTGAATTGGTAATGCTACTGGCAGCTGCACAGAGCACACAGAACCAGATTTATGTGTTTGGCTCTTGGGTACATGTTGAAATTCAAAGCTCAGTAGCCGTAACACATACCTCCAACCTCATAGGAAAGGCAATTCAGACCAAGCTCCTTTGAGGAGGCTTTTAAAAGGAAACCTGCAAGTATTATGCAGAAGAAATGAGTTTCTACTTCTGCCTTAGCAAAACCATGCTTGTTGCAACATTGATGAAACAGATGTTACCAAATTACTCATTAGATAATAGCCCCGATATTAGGCTAAAACCTACTGATAGAATTGGCTGCTCTCTCAAACAAATACATCAGGCACTTCAGAGCCTGCTCTGTGACTCTTCAATACAGGGGGCTATTTTCTCAAGTTCCATATCAATGAGAGGGGTTCCCAGGCAATCATGCACCTTATGGTCTTATCTCTGATTCCTGGTGGCTGCAGAATCCAGGATTTAGGAGTCTTAGTGTGTTTCACATATCAGAAAATGGTTTTCTCCTACTGAAAAGGGAGGCAGCAAAGGCAAGGGGCCATCTCAGACATAAATACTGCAATGCTTTACTGCATTACAAACAGCAGGAGATCTAGAGAAAAAAGATGACACAAAGTTGAGGTAATTTAGAAAAACCAGCAGGAGAGTGGAAAGCTTAGGATTTTAAGAGTTAAAAGAGTGCTGACAGAAAAATGTAGGAAGTGACAGTTAAAGCAATTCTGATGGAAAGAAATACAGATGGATTAAGCTGTCAAGCACAGTCCACAAAGAAGCAGATCACGTGAGAGTCAGCAAGATGTTCTATTATCAGTCCTTGAGGTGGACAGTGCTTGTCAGGCTGACAGCAGTTAACCTTAGGAAAGGAATATTCAGGAGAAATTCATTATAATGCACCTTGATGCGTATAACATCCTATCTGAAGGAGCAGAGCAGCCTGCTGCTCCAGGATCAGCACTGCTGGGCCTGCCAGGCTCAGAAAGGGACTGAACTGTAGGTGAGCTGCAGATCCAGCCCTGAGTTTGCACCTTGAGGATAACAGCAGATGGAAACCTGCCACCTGAACAGGAAGGACATTCTGATTGCTCATCAGTTGTCCTGCAGATGTCATGGAAGGGTTATGGGCCTCCAGGGCCAGCCCCTGGTGCAGCTCCTCAGTTCATTTCCCAATGCAAGTTCCTGCCCACAGGAGTAAAGCTGACACTATTGAACAGCCCTTTTTCTCTTACCAGCCTGTGAATTATATCCAGAAATATCCTGAGGAATGGATAAATAACCTATACATGCAGTTACTTAGTGATTTTGATGATTCCACGTTAAAATCAAATCTAGTTCCTATTTCTGTTAGTGTTTTGATGAAGACCTTTGGGCTTGATACACCACTACATCTCCTGTACCAAGTGGTTTTCTGTTTGACACCAGTGTCAGCTGTTACCAGTCAGGGGTTGTTCATGTTTTTATCTCTGAATTGAGACCCTAAAATGCTAGTACATAATCAGCTTGCTCCCTTTTGCTTTTTTATTTTTTAACCATTTTTTTATATAAAAAGAGTTGTTTGCAGCAACTTCAAGTACTGCAAGTACTGCACTTCTGGAGTACTGTACTATGCAACTTTGCATAACGCAAGGTTTAAAAGACAAATAAAAAAATAGTATTTTAAAACTACACATATCATGTGCACCAATAGGTCATAATCCAAACCCATTTAAATCTAAGTAAAATACTGTTAAAACATTTACTACAGAACTGAAAACAATTATTTATGGATGGCTGTGTCCTAATTGCCAGCTGTGGAAAACCACAGCTAAGCAAAGGATTCACGCAGAGATTAATCCCTGCCTGCCTGCCCTCCTGTCCTGCACTGCACCCGCAGGAGGGAAGCAAACCTGGCTGCTTCCTGAATTAATTTGGCCAAATGTCACTTGATCTCTGCAGATTTTAACTGCAGTATCATCGAGGTTTCTCATTCTTCGTTTGGAGTTCAGGTTTAATAGTTTAGGGAAATAATTTCTCTAGTTATTAGTGTCACCCATGGCATATAAAAATAAGGTGTGGCATTCATTCAGAGCAGGCCATGGCCTGGCTTTGGTACCTACCCAGACGTGTCCACAGGGATGCAAGGAATGCAGTGCCTGACACAGCAGTACCAACACAGCTTTTTATGCTACACAGGAGAAAAATACTTGAAGGAGAACAGTCTGTTGATAAAACCAAACAGTTTCTTAAGTGTTAGTTAATACTTTCTTTTTTAACTGAAACGGGAGTATTTGAATTGGCCTTGAGAAATACAAAGTTGGGGTTCAGACCTATGTATTACCTCTTTAAACACTGAGTTAACAAGACATAATAAAAACGTGCCATATACAAGATTGTCACAGGTATATGAGATTTTTAGAAAAAAAGCAATAAAAATATTCTTTAAGCTGAAAATAAAATCTCTTACCTTTTATATCACGATCTCAGCTTACAGTCACTACATTTCTGCTTATTTTATACAAGTGCATATGGCTATGAAGGTCCGGAGAGAATGAGAATAAAGTGGAATTAACCTGCTGAAAACTGCTTAGAAGTCTTAAGCTGCAACATATAGATGTTCCAATACCATTTAAAAAAACATTCACCTTTCAGTTATTGCTGATTGACAATCTCAAAATATCAACATACAAATATTAAAGAGGGAAAAAAACCTCAGTAAATTTAGAGCAGCAAAGGTTTTTGAGCTGGATGTTTCCCAAATACTGTGTTTTCCTATCATTTGGTGATGATTTTAAGAGACACAAAAGCAATCCACTTGACTTTCAAGTTCAGACCTACCATTTTTGTGCCTCCTATCAATGATGTGGGGAAGAGAGAATATATCATTCCGTTACATTTTGGAAAAAAATATATGTTCTGGTTTTTTTTTCTTCTGCCATTTCGCTACATTTCATGTCTGCTGACATGCACAATGGTACAAAGCACTGCTGCTTCAGGAGTGACCATTGCACGGCTCTGTAGCAACTTTTATAGGAAACATGCAAATACAGTGTAGTATTAAAATTCTGAAGGACTTCAGTAGAGAAAGTAAAGGCAGATTTCACTGCTTGAAGCAGCACTCGACCCGGGTTGTGCCCTGGTTTGGCGTTTGGTTTTCCCCCCTCAACACACCAGTCCTTCCCCTTCTAGTGTAAAGAAATAACCAGGAGTATTTACACATCTATTGCTATGTACCCAAAGAGAGGACTGTGGCTTGGACTAAGTATTGCTTTTCATTACATGGAGCAAAGGTCAAGAAGTGAGAAAAACACTTTCAAAAATAAATATAAAAAAAAAAAAGAAGGGAAAAAGCTCAGATTCCATGTCTGAAGTTGAGAAACCTCAAAACGAGCCACGTTTTTCTTGCTTTTAAGACATGTACAAAATGCCATTTGGAGCCACACAACCTGATGGTTCTAGAAGTCAGAGAAGAAATCTTGAGGGCCCAAGTGAATAATAAAAGGTGCGATGCTGAGAGGCTGGCAATAGGGACTGTCAATGAAAAAACCACCTACAGTGGGAGAAGAGCAGAGAAGCAAAAACCTCATGTTAATTTCTGAGACTGGCTGAAGCTAAAGCTCCATTTAAATTTCTCTGCTCTTTCAGCTGCAAGTGGAGTTTTCATTGTAAAATGGGCACTTTGAATTCTTTGAAGGTATTGAAACATCTAACACTTCCAAGGTTATCACTTTCTAAACAAAGAACTGACAGCTCATTCATATTTTCAGTAAAGCAGAGAAATGTAAAATATGCAGCAAGGGGGCAAGTTTACAATGTGGTTAGTAACTCCCAACAAATGACAAAAAATAAAAAATGACTTCTATAAATCATCTGAAATGACTGCCATCATGTTGGAAAAGAGCATAGCGCCCTCCTTGTCTTTGAAATAAGAACAAGTTTTTGGCTTATAAATGTTCATTGTATGGATTTGGTTCACAGAATATTTTGTTTGGAATTTTACAAAACTGGGGATTCAGGAGGGAAGAAAAAAAAAAAAAAAAGGAAACTACAAACAGTTGCCAATCAAAGGAACTCCAAAAGAGAGGGGAGGGAAAAAAATGTGTGCGGAGGAAAGATTCCTTTAATGAATATTTGATTAACAAAAATGGGCTCTGATCAGCCATGCTTTTTCTGCTCCGTGATGGCTTCCTTTCATCCATAGGCCAGCAAAAGAGATCAGTGATTTCTGAGCACCTCTCAATTTGGCTCCATCCCCAGCCCCTGCTCTGTGTTCCGTGGGTGACACCAGGCTCACCCTCCCGGGCCATCATCTACATTTTATTAAAGTACCACCGACACCAAACGGAAGTGAGAGCTACAGCAGGAGGAGAGCCACGGAAATGTCAACACATTCCAAAGCACAGAGACTTAGCTCAAGGATAACAGCTGCAGTTAATTCCAGGGAAAGCAGCTTGTTCTATAAGCCACCCCTTAGTCAGCTTTTCTAATATTTCTCTCCCTTTGAGGGGGCTGTGGGGAGGAGGAACTTTGTTGCTTTAAGCACCGCTCTTTCAACGCCCTCAACACGGATACAGCTCCCCTTGCCTCAGCAGCAGTGTCTGTTAAGAGAACAGGGGGTAAAGGCAAATCTTTGGAAGAGCAGGAACTAAAGCCAGCCTATGGAAAAGCAACGGGCGAGGGCTGAGGAGAGAGTGCAACCAACAATGCTGCTTATTTGTGGGGTGATACCTTAATAAAGACCACTGGAATCCCCTGTTAGAGCCCACAGGAGACTCCAAGCCATGGAGACTCCAGTCGTGGAGCTGGGGCCTATCCTGGAATTTCAGAGAGGTGCACACACTCCTCAGCAAAAAGAGGACTCTGGGTTTGAGCACCAGCTCTTAAAAAAGTACTGGCCTATGGCTGAAGTGTGTCACTTTTCACAGCAGCACTCAACAAGAACTGGGACAATTAAATAGCAAGTTTTCATGGGGACCTTGTTGCTGCTTTAGATTCTTATAAATGTAAGGGGGAAACGGAGAACCTTTGGTTTAATATACAATTGACAAATAAAATGCTTTCTGTAGAAATGGTGGATGGAAAATCAAGGGTGGGCAGACAATCTTAAAAGTGAAGAAGGCCACAAGAACAAGTGGATTTTTTTCTTTTTTTTTTTTCCTGTTTTGCTTTTTTTTTTGTAAAAACAAAAGAAAGGAAAACATGTAGCTTTTGAGCTCTAAAGAACCTGATTGTAACATTATTGTTGTCCTTTCTCTGGGCAATACGGGTGTAAAGTGTATCCCTGGAATTGCATCCTTCTGTGGGAACTTCCTTTAATACTTGTTTAATACTTGTTTCACAGAATGCAGCCTTATACAGAGACAGACTAATTCCCTTTGTTTCATTTGTTTTTCAGCTTTTTGTGCATGAGTGAAAAGTCTTCTTGGATAATTAAGACTGTGTCTAAAATCACAGTTACAGTATGCTGATCTATAAGGAAACTCAGGTACTGATGCTTAACTATAAAAAATAAGATAAAACAATATTTTAACCCATCTTTTACTAAGTTTATTACACACCATAATATTTACAAAGTTAAATGTTAACTGTAAAGTTTCTATCATGTGGTTTTGTTTTTTTAAAAATTTTTATTTTTGTTTTTAAAGAACTATGCCCTGCATTTAAATAACCCTACAGCAAATACAGGTCATTAACTGAGTCTGTGTGACTGCATTAGGAAACAGGCAGTACTCTTGTGTTACAACAAAACAGTTTATTTGTGATCAGTGTTTTATATTCTATACATCCTTCACAAATTTAATTTTACATAATCGGATACTTCATTTAAAACGTAAGATTTAAGCTTCTAGTTCTTCCCTATAACAGAAGGCTGGTATAAGTTATTTGAAAATGAGGTAACATTTCACAGAACATTTTTTTTCAAGTTTTAGAGAACTAAATTTGCATTTTGTTAAAATCAAAAAGTAGGAAAAAGATGTTTCTTTACAAATGACTTTGCTCAAGTATGTGTTCAAAGAAAACAGGATAAAAAGGCTTTTTTTCTTCTAACATTCTGTACTGTACTGTGTTGTTCAATCAATAGGAATTAGCTTCTGCCATTTGCTAAAAGAATGAGTAGTGGGGAACGGGATAAGTTGGGAATTTCATAACTGGTAACAGAACCATTCTCTTGGGTAAACCTACAGAGAGAAGAAAGGGAGAGGACTCCAAATAAGTTCAGCAATCCAAGAAAGTCAAATAAGAGCTTACAGTAGTGTTCTCATTAACCTTTTCCAGATCAGTCAGTCAATGTGATGTCAGGGTGCAGAGTCCCGTAAACAGTACGCTTCACCACTTTGCACTATTTCAGACAGATGGTTACAGCTTAAAGTCTGCTTTATTTTTGTCCTGGTGTTTGATAAATTTAAAGGAAGTGATATTCTCAAAAGCAGAATGTGTATTTGGACTTGAAGCTCTGTTTCATAATCTTTATGGTAATTAATCTCTACTAGCTTGTTCTACGTTGAGGTAATTTCACAGGCCAGTTGCAATTGCAGATATTCTAGACAGGCACTGCTGTGCATAAAACACAACTCACAGGGAAACTGTTCAGCAGTTTTGACCAGCATCCAGGTAGGTCAGCCAAAAATCAAGCACCTACAGTAAATTCTGCATCTGCTTCCTTATTCTGCACTTCCTCTCCTGTGTTGAAGTAGTAAATCTGGAAGGATTGACATCTGCCTGATTTCATTATTATTTTAGAGTTCTTGTGGCCTCACAAACTTCTGCACAATTAAACGTTTGTTTGGTTTTTTAATCTTGCCTATTTAAATTCTAGTATTTAACCTATGTATCCATTTAGAAATCACAAAGCAGCAACAGCAGGTATTCCAGAGCACCAGATGATCAAAGTGAAGTTTCCCAACATGCAACAGCTTACAAAGGCAAAGAGACATGTTTACCTTACAGCCAAAAAGCATTATCCCAGAACTTCGCATCACAATCATAAGACATTAAGAACAGAAACTCTTTATGTGAAAAATGGGGGCATCCAATTCCACAATGCTTTGAAGTCAGTGATATGTCACATATATACAGCTAAGTGCTTAAAATCCACCTCCCAAAATAGGCATAATGAGGGAAAAAAACCACAAAACAGAAGGAATGAATGAAAAAAAGCAAGAAAAGCTGCATGGAAACTTGGTAACAGTAGTATTCCTGCCTTCAGCAGGGAAAGGATTCCTCATGTCACAGTGTGTCACTGCTTGTAAAAACACAGACATGCAGATACCACTAATCCTAGTTATACTCTGAGACTGTTGTTTGAAAAGAAACAAGGGGTATTTTTTTAAAAAATCCATACCCCACTCTAAATTTCCTTTCATTTTTCTCTGAGAAAACATGTTGCTGTTCCTTGTGTGATGCACCACAAAGGACAACACTCCATGGGACAGCCCTGCTGCCAGCTGCCCTTCTGTCAGAGCACAGGGCCAGTCAGCAGGTGTAAAACTAGAGGGGTTTTTGCTCCAATTCTGTGGGCAGCATTCCACACTGAGCACAGCCTGTGGGCCCATTCTCCCTCTCAGTACAGAACTGGACCAGCTGGTCCCAGTCAGGCAAAGCAAACATGTGCCATAAAGCAGCAGCATTTTTGCCCTGTTAGAGCTCATACTTCTAGAAAAGTCATGTAATTGACATTTCAAAATATTTTTAACTTTTATAATGATATCAGGGGAGTTGGTATTGCCTAAGTTAGACAAATTTGGAAGGAATGACTTATGACAAATTCTAAAAAGCAGAAATTTCCCATATGAAAAAGTCCAGGCCTTAAACGTGCCGGTTGTTTCAGCAGCAGACTGTGAGCAGTCCCTGCCACAGGAGAGGCTGGTGGGACTGGTCCTGGTGGGCTCACATTGTGTGTGCCAGGACATATCACTGACTCCAAGCTGCCCTGCTCCCAATTGCCACATAAACCTCATTCAAAGTAACCAAAAGGGCCGGTTAGAGGAATGCATTGTTAGTCCAGCGTAAAACAAGCCAGTGGGGAGGGAGAAGCCGAGTTAAGAAAAACTTCCATCACAGCTCTCTGGTTATCAGCTCATTTTACAATCTCCATGAAACCAGTGCTTTGCCAGCCTAATAGAACATGTTTCATAGTGAAAAGCGTTGTGGCAAATGATCGTGTCCTGGCTGCCTCACAGACTGATTGCTACCAGTACCAACTATCCAAAACCCATCCTGGTGTCCCAAGCAGTGGTGTTTTAGCCTGCAGGGGTGGGGGGTATTTGCCCATAGACTTCAAAGAGTTGACAGCATTAAGGGAGCTTTGTCCACAAGTCACTTACACTTGGGGACAAACATTTCACCAATGTTACTGTAATGCCATTTAGCTAAATCTGGGTCAGAGATGCTGAAATAGGCCCTTCGGTAGTCTTTGAATGGAGCACAGACTGGCTGTAAAAAGTAAGGGAACTACTTTGACTGGGTTCCAGTATGAAGGGAACAGGCAATTAGAACAAGCAGTCCTTCCACAGACCAGGCAAAGCAGAGGCAAAAAGCTACTCCAACCAAAAAAGAACCACAAGGTTATGGCATAAAAGTGGTGTTGTTGTCATGGTTTAAGAGCTTAAATCTCTTTGAATTTCTCCTTGGACTGCCACATTTGGACTGCCACAGCAGTTTCTGCATAATTTCTAAAGTGTTAATTACAGGGCTGTACATACCGTAGGCTGGTGCCGCTGTGCTGTATCCGTATGGTGCTCCATAGCCTGCAGGGAAACAGAGGAGTGGGGAGGGTCATTCTCTGCACTGCCTGTCAGTGTTTGCACACCTGCACAAGGGCAGGGACCTGTGCCTGATGCAGGAGCACAGCAAAACCAAACTCACACCAATACATACAAATATTGCTGAAAACACTGAAATGTTCCTATGCGGTGGCCTGAGCTGCCAGGGACTTGCTCAAGCCTCAGCATCAAAGAGTTAAAATTCCCCATTTTATTTCTTCAGCATTTTCTTTTCTACCGAATCCCTCAAGTCTGCACTGTCAGAGCATAGGTTTAGCATGACACAGACATCCCATATTTGCTAATGTTCTTCTTAAAACACAAATGCATTCTATGCAGAGAAGAGTTATTTTCCTAAATTTCCTTTAAAAAGAGAATGCTGGATGCCTGTGGCAGATGTCACGTCCCCCTCAGTAAAGCTCCTGTGAATTCTGCTTTCTCTGCCATTTCTAACAGACAGAATTCCACAGAAGACATGTGAACACCTCCACACAAACAGATCATTTTTCCCCACAGAGCAGAGTTTGACTCTGAACTGCTTGAGAGAAAAAGCAACACAGGTAACACCAGCATTGGTTTCTACATGTCAGCAGTTCATGGAGGCTTTACAGGTTGGGTTTTTTTTCTGGTGAGACTGCTGGTGTCACTCCAAAATGTAAGAGATTTCTGAGGAGAATAGGGGATGGAGAGAAATAATCTGTGAAGGCCAAGGCCAATAAAGCTTAACTGCAGCGACTGGGAAATTAAACTTATTTCTGGAATAATTCCACACTGGCAAGAAGCATGCCCTTGGCAGGTTAAAGTGTCTCTTAAATGACTCCTCAGGCAGACAGGCAGTTCCAAAAACAATGTTAACAGCCATTAAAAATGAATTACTGGATTTTAATATTTAAAATGACATGACCATACAGGAACAATGAAGACGACATGCTGCCAACGGTGCCAGGCAGGAAGGCTCCCAAACAACAGGCCTGTGCTATTGGCACATGTGAGCTGCTGGAGGGTGTAATTAGAGCTCATGCTGTAATCTGAAAACCTGAGCATGAGGACTAGAAGTGTTATTTTTTGGAAGCTATGACTGGATTTGCTTTGACTAAGGCATCTTCAGCATCTCATTCTTACAAATCTGTGGTTCTTAGAACAAGTGAAAACAATGTCTGGATTCCTTTCACATGTCACCCACAAACCTCAGACATGCTGTAGCATCACAAAGAAAATGCACTTTGAAAAGTAATTTGAGGATGGAGAAAGTGACCATTTCATGAACATTTTCTTGTGAAAACGTGAAAAAGGAACCAGAAGCCCTTGGACTTCAGAAGCTGTTTCTGCTAATCAGAACAATGCAGTGTGGATGTTGACTTCCATCAGCCAGAATATGAAAAGAAATTCTTTCATTTCTGGCCACCACAGAAGCTACTAACAGATGCTTCCGGGTGGAATTCGTGTCGAGGATTTTTGGGAGCTCAGGGACTCTTGAGACTGCTGACTTCATGTTACAAAGGGCTCTTGGAAAAGGCACTCCTAATGCTAACCAGCACATGATCCAGAAGGTTCTTAGGTAGGAAGAGGGTTTTGGGAATTGTGTCATGGCAGTGAACTATGAAGACAAATCATAAAATAATAAAGCCAGGAAAGCCATTATGCCCATAACTGTGTGTTCTGTGCACACAGGGCTTTGAGCTGCACACTCATAAAGGATACACTCTGCCAGCTTTCCAGCTCTTTGATTTATTTAAATCCCCATGAAGTCTTCTGCTCCATCTCAGATGGAGAAATCACTTGCACAGGTGAATAATACACATGAGAAAGAACACCCCATCAGACAAATACTAAATATTAGCTATGAGGGTGGTGCCTTACCTGGTGTTATGTATCCAGTAGCAGCAGCTGCCCCAACAAATGCCCCTCGTGTTAAAGCGCCTCGTCCTCTGCCTCGCACAGCCTGGACTGCTGCAGAAACAGCTGTATTGACAACCCCTTTAGTCTGCCCAGAGTGACAAAAAATAGCAGTTCAGAGAGTGAAAGTGTTGCTGGAATACAAGGCCATCTGCATTAACTCGCCCCCTTTGAGAGGGCTCTGTAAACAGGCCTGATGTGCCAGGCTGGCTGAGCACAGACTGGAGAGTGCTGTGCCAAAGGATGTGAGTGACAGGGACACAGCGGGTCCCTGGCCCTGTCACTGCCTGCAGAGCCCAGCACGTTCCCCGTGCTCAGCCCTGGCAGTCCCTTCCCTCAGACTGTGCCTTATTTACCTCGGATTTGGGCATGATTGAACACTGCTGGCTGCTGAGCTTCTCTGTGCTGTCCTTCCCACCTCCTTACAACTTTGCTCTCCCCAACCTACAGCGCTGGTTTTACAACCCCCTAACCCTCCTGAACCCACGTAACTGCAACAGAGCCAGGACTTCACCCCCAACCAACCAGCTCACAGCAACACCAGCCTATGTTAACCTCACTTTACTAAAATGCTGCCTTCTGTATCAAAAACCAACCCAGAGCTGGGATAATAATCCAAAAAGCAAGTGGCAGTTCTTACCTGAGGAAGAATCTTCTTTTTCTTGTTATTTGCTGCATTAGGCCCAGAAAACAGTTTTTCAAGTGCTGCTAATGCAGCACTTGCTTTTGCTACTTTCTTGTTTGGGCCTGCACCTCTGAACTTCTGCCCATCTACTTCTACCTGAAAATTAAGACATGAGTTTATGCATAGTATTGATCCACAGGAACACCATGCTGCACCCAGTTCACTGATGTGCCACCCATAAAGTACTTCAGTAGGAAAAAATATCCTTAGTGTTCTATGTGACAAATTTCTATTGATTCTAGATTTGAAACTGCTAAAGGATACCAAGGTGATCCTGGGAAACCAGTGTGTCACAGATACCGGGGATCTGGAAACTACAAGCACAACTCAGAGGACCAGCATATCTCTTGGATACTGGATTTAGCCCATACCCTGGAGTCTTCCTGGTCACGAAGTTTGGGACTATCAGAATCCAGTTGTAATTCTCACTGTATTTTCCTAAAGTAGAAAGGCTACTATTCCTTTCCCCAGCTAAATCATCACAGCAGCCATGAGATACATAACCTGAGAAATCACCACTACAGATGTGTGTTGCAATAGGCAAAATAGAAAATGACTCTGCTACACCACCAGTAACCCCTCACCAGCTGCACCACTGCTCCACTCACCTCCATCACAAAGCGCTTGTCGTGGCTTCCCCCTGTCTCGGAAATGAGCTCGTACTTCAGACCTCTTCTCTTCTCATTGAGCTCCATCACTGGGTTTTTGCCACTTGCTGTGAGTATGGGACCCTGAGTTCTTACCTAGAGAGACGTGCAGGGTGTTACTTCACAGCCTTTCTCTCTCCAAGAGGCAGCCAAACCTCTGCACACCTGTATCACTGCTAACACTGCCCTGGCTACAGCACAGCTTGTGATGCTGGCACAGCAAAGGGCAAGTCTCTAAAGAAGAGCAGGAGGATAAACAGTGGTGTCACAGAAGTCACCCACTTATTTCTGTTGGTGAGGGCTACTGTCCTCATGGCCTGGTCTGCTGCCTGCACAAACTAAACATGACACCAGCTGCACTTGGAATTGCAACCCTGAGAGAATCCGAAGCTGAAGGTGGGGCTGTGGTGTCAAGTTCCTTGAAATCGAAGGCTTTCACACCGAAAGGAGAGGCTGGCCTTCCCAGCCCTGCACATGTCTCTGCTCTTCCATCTCATTATGTCTGGGCACTACCAAGCTCAGAGTGAAGAAATCTCATGCCCTGAGTCGTGTGTTTTGGTAGAAATGTCTGTAACTGTTTGGAAAGCAAGGTAAAGCTGAGATCTCAGTACACCAGATCAGTCTGCAATAGAATTTTCTCAGCTATGGATAAAAACAGGGCAGTTCCATTAAAAATACTCCATTTCCCTGGACATTTTTCAGTGGGCTAAACATGTATGTGGTTTGAGTTATTCATGATTACACACTCTCTGGAAATTGTCTCCCAGCTGAAGATAGTTATGTTTTACCATTCTGACAAGTAGAACAGAAAAAACCAACCCAATGAAAAGTGAAACCCCAAACCCCACACTTCCTTTGTACTTTCAATGCAGTCCTCACCTCTAGGGTAGCTGAGGTGTCAGCTGTGGAATTTCCAGTATTATTATTGCTTGAGATTGAAGATGTTGTTTCATTTTTGCCTTCAGTATCTGATTTTTCATCAGAACTTACACACTCCACATCTGCATCAAAACCTGTTGGATACCCCATCGCTTGTAAAACCTACAACAAAGCCCCATGAAATGAACTGTGACAGAGGCAGCAGAACAGGAGCAAATACAAAGCTGATCACAACACAACAAACAATCCACCATACACCTAAAAAAGGCAGATTGCTTAGAATATTAGTTTTCTCCTAACTGAAATGGAGATACCCATTTCAGTGGTTATCAGTAGGGAACACAGTATCAATGGGGAAAACAATTTCAGGTTTCCAAAAGTGGAATTAATACAAGGCAGAATTTTAGTCTCAAAGATACTCATGAGCATCATTCATCATCTCAAGAATTTGTTGTGAAGTAAGAAATTAAAGACACTGGTTAATGGCCTTATCAGGAAATAGTTTCATGCAGGATTTCCCCTCTCCCGGTGTCTATGGACAGATCAAGAGATGGACTGTGGGGCAAACGTGACAAACAGTCTTGTGAGAATTAAAGCCTTGTACAAGATGGTACTTCTGGAGCTCAGTTCCTTCAAAAACATCCTCCACGAGCAAGGCCAGCCTCTGCCTTAACCAGCTTCCTGATCCAGCTGCACAGAGCTACCACACATAGGGCAAAGGAAACTGAAAGGAACCTGAAGCTCTGCTGAAAATTTAGGGCCAAAACCAAAGTCTACAAAAATGACTGTGTTTGAACCCTGAGCTGAGAACTGCCTGGGTAACCCCCAGCTCAGCTCCCATGCAGTTGGGGTACATCTGGCTTTGTTTTCAGGGCTTCTGCATTTTAAAAAGGTCAGATTAGAAAGTGAAATCTCACATTATGCCTTCTTATAAGGCTGGGAAGGCACAGTCTGGGCCTGTTGAGAAGGGAGAGAAAGAAAGAAAAAAAAGCAAGTCTTGAGCACACCACCCATTTCCTCTTGGCTTGAATCACGGATGTTTTGATGTGTAAATTTAGAGAAAACAGAGCTGGGTCGGCACCAGCACAGATCTGGCTGACGCAGAGAGGTTCAAGGGCAGAGCAGTCAGTTTTTCAGGGCAAGGGGGTTTTTTGGGCTTTTTTTTTGGTTGTTTTTTAAACCGCAGGGAGGAAGGCAAAATAAAAGAATGAGGCAGAAGGTCTGGAAGGACACACATGCAGAGAGCAACTTTTCCTGGAGGAATAACACATGCCCTCAGATACTTCTGGACACTTTGAACTTGAAAGCACGTAGGACAATGGGATTTTCAAAACTGAAATCAAAGGAAAGCAGAAAGTTGCCAGATGAAGATTCTAAAAAGGAAATTCTTGTTCAAAACAAAATGAGGCAGAGACTGACAGATGGGCCTGTTGCTATCAGAAGAGCAGTTTTGTTAACAGATGTTCTTTCATAGACTCATTTAGGTTGGGAAAGACCTTTAAAATCATGGAGTCCAACTGTCCATTACCCCAGCCCTGCCCACCACCAAGCAGCACATCTGGTGGATGCTCAGTGGGCAGTGTCTCCTGCTGTCACGTAGAGCTCCTACAGGAAGCAACAGCAGCTTGATTGGCCAGTCTCTGAATGATACCAGTGTCCTACTGGAAATCTGGCTGGATAAATGACTGACATGGTTTAGCCTACACAGAGGTACTCTTCAGGCACTGAGGACAGAATTCTGTTTCCAGAGGCTCTCCAGCCAGGAATGGACACAGAGAAGGAGAGGGAGAAAGAAGCAGCCACCAACATGCCATTTCCAAACCAACAGAAAGAAGGAGCAGAACAAAACACGACTAAACCCTCCCATCTAGAATTTGGCCACCACATTCAGTTCACTGCAACATGAGCTGACCTGTAGAGCCCTGGGAAATGCTTCCCCCCTGCTAGCACAAAACCAGTGATGCTCTTTGAATCGTGCCCAGCTGTCTTTAGAGCACACAGTGAGCAGCTCAGCTTAATGAATTGTTTTAAATTTTGAGCTTGCATATTACTAGTTCTAAGCACATTTCATACTCCATCCCGAGATCTGGGGTTAGCAGATTACTTCAGGCTGCCTTACCTTCACTGCCACATGGAGCTTGGCTGTTTTCTTAGAAGGTCCTGATGCTTCATAAGTCGTACCATCAACATCTACAGACATTGTGAAGACTGGGGCATGGACTGGACCAGACTGTGACAGCAGCTTATACTGAAGCCCTGGCCTGATTTGGTTCAGCCTCATCAGAGCATTCATGAGATCTATTGCTTTACTATCTAGTACTAGTACAAGATAGTAGAAGGGGTAGGGGAAGGAGGGGAAAAGAAAATGAACAAAACAAGATGAACAGAAAAATGAAACAGTTTGCATTTCAGTGCCTTCTGTCTATATCAAGGAGCAAAACCACCCCTCAACCTCTCAGAGTGTGAGGAGAGTCATAATGCTGTTAAGTCTTTAATAAGCCATTCTAATTTGGGGAAACAGCTATAATGACCTGGTTTTATATTAACACCATTCTGTTGCAGCTAGTTGTATTCCTCCTGGCTGCTGTAAAAAGGACTAGCAAGTTTTACAGCTAATGGGGAACCAGATCCAGAACGAGCATCCAAGTAGCACAATGAAAATGGCCCCCACAATGACTGCATCCCACAATGCCAAGAGATTTCTACTCTTGTGCATCATCAGTGTTTTGCAGATTACACATTTTATTTTGCTTGTGGGAGATCTTGAGAGACCAACACCTAAGTCAGGAAGGGGAAGAGTGAAGAGAGTGTCATCTTCACTCAGCAAAGTCACTGCAGTACTTTATAAAGACCCCACAGTACAGGGATTTTACCAATAAAATACCTCAGCTGCTTGGGCAGCTTCAGTTCTGGTGTAACTTGATGGGCAATCCCAGTTAAAAATGCAAATCATTCAGTTAGTAAAGCATGTCAGGGGAAATTCAGATGCACAGAGATGTGTTTGACATTCCAAATGCGGGGTGATAGAGACAACAATTTTGTTCCAAAGACTTTTTCACATGCTCTACCACACCAACACAGAGAAGCTTTTAAAGCAGCTCCCTCTGTACAATAGATCTTTGAAAACAGAATGAAGAAGTGCTGCACTTACTTTTCCTCAGATTACGCTTCATCTTTTTATTTGGATCTTTATCATCTCCAACAGTGTCTTCAAATGGTCTCTTCAGAGCCGAGGAGCCCGTACCTAGGGTATAAAGTTCCTTGTAATACAGATATGCCATTAGGAAAACACGATCCCACAGCAGGAGTCTGATTAGTCCCACACTGTTCCTTGCTTGTTTATAGAGAAAAGAACTCATCCATCAGTCACAGCTTTCTTACTGCTACATGAAAGCCAATACTGGTTTACTGCTCACTCTACCAGGCCAGGCAGCATCTCTGTGTGCAATACCAGGTGTGAGATAAGGACTGCAAACCTGCAGTGCTTTTTCCACAGTTAATCTAAGCAAGGCCTCCAACAGTATTGTTTTTACCAAAAAACACACATGGAGTTTTTTAAAATTAGATACATATTGTTTTCTAGGAAGAATTTTTGAGTAATTGTTATTATGGACCCATATTATTTCCTGTTTTACATGTCTACAGCCTCTCCTTGCCAGCATAAGAATCAAACAGTACTTCAGATGCCAAGGGACTTTGTGCTTAAAGATAATCATCAGCTCTATTACAGCTGTTCTGCCTCTTGTCTCTTGGTATTTCTAGAGAACAGAACTTCCAGATTTTATTCTCACAATGAAATATGTTTTTAAAAAATCACCCCACATTTAACAAAAAAAAGCTTCTACTTCACATCCACAGCACATAATTCAGAACTTCACCCATTCTAAATTAACCCCTGGTTTACTGCCCAATTAGTGACTTTTGGAACAAATAATACCTACCTTCTTTGTCAGTTACTGACCAGGAATATTTCTGAAATGACTTATTTGATGGGAGGGGATCCATTTCCAAAACTTTATAGATCTGCCCAAAGGCTGATAATCTTAATGCATGCTGAAAGGGACAGTAGAAACACAAATTAATCACAGCAGGATTTCACCTCAGTCGCCCAAGTTTTTTAGTAACTCTTTAGACATAAAACTACTGTGGTTTTGACAGACAAGAAGACAGCTTTTACAGCTGGCCTCAGCGATAGCTGTGGAAAATGCTAACGTCTAAAAACATAAAACTCATGAATTTCTATAACACAGAGCGCAGGGCACACTGACAGGGAGCCCACCCAGGGGCTCTGTGCTGAGAGCAGAGGTGGGTGCACAGACATCCCACTGCCTCCGCAAGGATACAATTTCACAAATTAACTCGTGCACTCCTCAACTGTGGTTTAACCTTTCCAGGATAGCGCAGCACAAGAACTGTCAGGACTGCCACGAAAACAAGCCATCCTGGCAGAGAATAAATGGTGCTAATGAGCTGAACTCCTCACTGCTGCAGCACACACAGAGTTCCCTACCTGAGCACTGTGTGTAATGGCTTCTTTTTGCTGAACTGTCATGTAAGACAAAGCGTCCGTGGGCTCGCGCTCGCAGGGGTCGTGCAGCCCCGGGCCCCCTGGCAGGGAGAGGAATGGGGATTACTGAGGGGAAGGAGCAGAGTGTGCAAACAGGGACTGACAGAGCAGCTGAGCCCAGCTGCTGCACAGTGGGCAGCACCCCTTCTCCAGCAGGGAGTCAGGCCTCACACAATGCAAACTGACCTGAGGTTTGGCACCCTTGCAGTGGCCACAGACCTTATCAGGGTAAACACTGCACATGGGTGATAACATTAACTGAAATCAGTAGGTCTGGAAGAAAACATGTCGTTTGGACAGATGTGTAGATTTCAAGGAATCTATAGAAACCAGATAATCATTAGGTCTATTTACCTGCAACCCCTTAATGAGGTAGGAGTTAATTAATAACAAATCTTAAATTCCCCATTAAATTCTCCTGCAGTGGCAGTGTCATTCACACAGCGATCACATTGCAAAATCCTTTCTTTTAATTTTAAATAAAAAAACATTAATTGCCTTCCATGGCAGGTTCAGAGTTCACGGCAGGCATTTCTCATATAATCCTAGAGCAACAGCTAAATATTAAGGTGGGCTGCCCATCCCTTTGTGTTCCTGGAGTTCATTTGGCTCCTTACCAGGAAGCAGAATTCCAGATGCCAAACACTCCATCACCCGTCGTAAGGCTTCCCCAGCGCCCAAAGGTCTATTACAAGTACCTATAGATTTTTCACATATAAGCTCGAGTGGCTAGAAGACATTAAATTATGATTAGTATGGACACAAGGGTAACTGTGACTGCAGTTAAAAATGAGGGAGCAGAGGGGATGAACATTCACATCAGGTCACTTAGTAATCCATTACAGGTCTAAGGGACAGAGACCTGCCCCAGAGGAGGCCATGGCCTTGTGCAGGGCACATCTTTGTCCCCTCCTCTGAGTCACCTTTTGAGGACAGCAGCTGCTCTCCAATGTCTGCCCAAAAAGGAGGGCTCTCTAAAGTCAAGCCAGATGAATATCCTCCTCTTAGAGGGTTTTCAGTTCCACAAAAGAGAAACACCACCTCTGCTACCCTACAGAATGTTCCTCTCCAGGCATACAGAGCAAAACTGCCCCAGGAAAGGACAAGAGCCGCTGGCAGGAGTGGCACTGTCATGGGAGCAGGATAGTTTTGGAAGACAAGAGGGATGAAAGGCAACAAGTGGGAGTCTATTGCAAATCCTCCAGGATGTGTGTGTTTGGCCCACAGCAGCGTTTCCCTTTCCATGGGACCAGTGTGTCACAGACTTCAGTACTTGCCTTCTCTCCCCTACACAGGGAGCAGTTAATGGGGAGCAAAGGAACGGGGGTGGAAGGAGGAGTCTCATACAAGACTGTGCTTGCTCCAGTGCAGACACTGCTACAGCTCTCAGGAGATCTGAGACACGACCTTGTGGCCCTCAGCTCTTGCTGTACTTACCCAGCCTTTCAGCGGTGCCCACGTGGGGACTCTGTTGCACAAATCCCGCAGAATACGAAGGACAATTACACATGATTTTAGTCCATTTGCCCTGGCCTAAAACAAACAAAATGATTCCAATGCACCTGCAAAAGCCTGGTCTTCAATTTTGCTTTGCTTTTTAAATGCACAGAGTCCTGGGATAGATTTTGTTTAAAATTATTATTACTTAATACTTAATCGGCTTCATGCAAAATAAAAACACTTATATAAAAGTAACCTTGAATTTAGAGAGATGTATAAAAAAGGCAGCGAAATGTCAAGATTGCTTTTGTAGCCTCATGACAACTCTGGACCAGCTGACTGTCTCCCTGTCACGTTTGCCCTCGCACAGTACAGCACTGGGTTGGAATTCTAGACCTTTGCTCTAGGAGGGACTAGTCAGAAATTAAAGAGGCATTAAAATTAAAACTGTCTCAAATTAAACCTCGCAAGGCTACAATAACAACAAGGTAAGAACAAAGAGCCAACCTGAAACCATTTGGCGTGCCGCAGAGACGCCAAGGCCTCCAGGCATTTCTGCCTGTCCAATAAGTCCGGAGGATCTTTCATCGCAACATTATCTACTGGTAAAAATGGGATAAAAAGAGACAGATACAATTTGACCAAGGGGTTTCTGTCACAATACAAAAAGAGCGGCAGCATCTCAATGAGATAATAAGACTCCCAGAATTTAAGTGCACGGTGTTATTTAATTTAAACAAGCCATTAAAGGTAGTAAATGTGCACGTGTGCAACAGAAGCAAAGGCATTCACTCCTTGTAAAATAATAGTAATAATAAAGATGGCCACTGCTACAGACAATCTGGGATCTTATTAAAAATGTAGAACACATTTCAGGGCAGAAAATAGCTCTATAGCACTTTCTTTTTTTTTTTTTTTTTTTTTTTTCTGTTGGGATGTATTGGGCTTTTTTTTCCTCTTCTTCTTTGTGACTTCTATTCCACAAAGGTGGCACAGAATTTCAAAGCTTCTTTGGACAAGAGGAAGATATTCTCAGGAGGTAACAAAAAAAAATGTAATAGGCAGAAAAATTACATCCATGCAATTGTTGAGAATTCCAAAGAAAAACATTGAATATATTTGAAATATTATTGCATGAACAGTACTAGCCAGTATAATTCAATGAAAGAAATATACAGGAAATGCTAGTACAATACTTTAGTTTGATTTGTCTTTCATATAACCAGAGCATATGAAAGAGTGGGTTTGGTAACTTCCAGGTCATTCATGTATTTGAGAGGAAGTGCCCTCATGTAAAAGCTTCCCAACAGCAACTGAAACAAACAGAGGAAATTCAAAGATGGATTTGAGAGACAAGACACTGGTATTTTCTGTCCAGGTTTACACTTTTTTGCTTCCCCCCCCCCCTTTATCAACCAACTTGTAACAACTGCTTTTAGCAGCCACATCCACTTTTACATTAAGGGGAATTCTCTATCACTCCTTTGTTCTGTATTTATTTTACTTTAATCCAAAGGAGTTTGTAAAATCCAGATTCCCTGGAAACTATAAATGACAGATTCTACATCTCTGTGAAACCACATTTACAAAGATACTAGGTTTAGCTGATGTTGAGAACAACTGGAATAACAAAATGAATCCATGACTTAGGTAAGACCTTGAAATGTTCATAGGAACATTTTCCTATGAATACATAGTTATTCTTGGCTTAAAAATAAATAATTTGGAAATACACTCTCTTCATTATTCATAATGGTTAATTCTCCAGGTCTTCAGAGACCTTTGCAGAGCTGAATGAAATACTAAATCCATTTCAAACTGAAGACTCTGCTAGATGAGTAAAATCCAACAAGATCTTTAAAATACCAGGACAAGTTAGAAGGGAAAAGTGCCATCAGTTTGTTAGTGCCATCTCCAAGAATATTTTCATGGGTTCCTTTGAATGGGATTGGCTGCATAAGCAATTGCATCTTTAATGTTAAGGCTGCCTCTCGTAAGCCATTTCCTGGGAAGATTACTCTGGTAAAAGCACTTGATGTTATGATGAATAAAAGAGCTCCAAGCAATAAAACCCACTAGTGTAAAACTGAACAGGACCAGTATCTTGTCTGACAGGTGATGGTTGCAGTTCACAGCTGCTGGTTCAAGTGCTATAAGCTTCTTTTCTAACCCCTGTGAACTTCACAGCAGATATTTGCATTGTTATTGCCCTCATCAACAGCATTCCAGGATTGGGATTAATCACTCCTCTTGGCTGTTTTCCAAATGAAAGCTGCAAAGTCTCAAAGCTCTGGCTTTCTTTGAGCACAAAAGGTCACTTTGGAACACAAGATTTGCTTCTAAATTTCCTTTGCAGTTTCGTTGTTTTCAGGAGTGACATTTGTGGCACGGCATTACTCAACATCCATCTGGGTAGTTCTCTGAGAAAACTTCACTGCAGACAATATAAACATCTGCTTAAAGCTCAAGTATTGTATCAAACAAGTACTGTCAATGAATGATCAGAATCTTATTTTAAAACGTTAGAAATGGCAAAGGTGACTGACTGCAAAATCATTAATTTTTTGCAATGAACTGGGACTCAGTGTTGTATGAGGTTTTGCTAAAGAGTGTTGCAGCCACTGATAAAGTGAATTAATTTTTCCTTCAAACTACAAAGCAAACAGAATACATGTCACCTGTCATTCAGGTGAACCAAAAACCTCCTAAGACTTGTTTCAAGGATTTAGAACTGTACTTTTTCTTCCAGACCATTTTCCAAGGTCTAATTTACAAATATCTTGGAGAATTTTGCCAATTGCTTGTTCAGCCCCAGTGCTGTGATGTTGCAGTCTGCCAACTTTCGGGTGCAAGATTCTATTAAACAGAAAGATGAAGAGAACAGGCAGTGAAGAGGGCGAGCGGCTTGCAGCGGGCTCCCTTCAGACCCCCTCGGGAGAATGGCATGTTTCTTCATGCTCTGCCAGTCAGGAAAGTGAGACCAAATCAAAATTTTCAAACGGGATTGCAAAGCTTTCCTTTTTTCCTTGTAGTTTTAACAAGGGCAGTGATCCAAGGAGTTCAGTAAAGAGTAAATTCTAAAGCCCTGACGTTAGCTCACACTATGCAACGGAGAACCAATCCCTCAGGAATTCTCTCCCCACTGCTGCAGCATTCTCTTCACACAGGAGCTGCCAGCTCCATTCATTTGAGCCATAGGAGGAGCCTTGTCTTCTCCAGAGAGGGGAGGGCAGTCTGGGCCTTGCTGCCCTTCACAGGGAGCATCACTGGCCACGTCCTGCTCCAGGAGCAACGGGACTTCAGCCCCACTTTGGTGAACCAGCTTGTTTGTAATTACGTAATTTGTTGTTTCTGTATGCTCAGTAACAGTGACTGGTTTTCAGGATACAAGGCTTTGGTCTGGAAAGCCCAATTTATATTTGATGCTGTGGCTAAAAATTCAGTTTATTAAGAAGTTCAAAATTTAAACAGATGCAAAATGCAGGCAAATTTGGGTGCTTGACTTCTCAACATGAGAAAGCAGAGCTTTAAAGGTAGCTATTTGTGAGAAACACCAAAATGCACACACACACTGGGCCACTATTTATTTTTGCTAAGGGGCAGCAAAAACAAATAGGACGAACACCACATCTTAAACATGAACACTTTTCCAAAGAGGTGGGGACTGAAGAGAAATCCAGGAATGTTTTTCGATACATTCTGACATCAGGGCATGAAGGCACACACAGCATTCCTACAGAACAATGGGAGCACTGGTAACGAGGGCCATTGGCCTGACCTGGGTTGTTAGAGGACAGATTAGTGCTAATCCCACCACAGAAACCTTGGTCAGTTTTCCGAAGGCTCAGGAAAGCCTGGGCCTATCTTACATGGAAGATGAAAGGCAAGTTCAGCAGTACTTTGAGCTCCTTCAATCAAAAGAATGCATGGAGCCAACTGACAGCTTTTTAAAACTGCATAGGAAGCGTATTTACATTTGGTTGATACTGTTCAGTGGTAGTGAAAAAATGTGGCAAAGCTGTGGAGATCAAGGTGTTTTCACCAGTTTCTCCAGTTATTCTCCCCTGATACTAAACACGAAACTTTTTTGGTCTGAATCTTAAGTGATTCCAATCTAAATGGTTGGAAAGATTATAAAAAAGAAAAAAGTATCCCTCCCCTTTCAACTTACTTAGTGACATCTGCATAGTGCTCCATATACCTTGAAAGGAATATGATAAATGTCTCTGTTCTTTGTGATGAATCAGTGCCAAGGAACCTGGACTTCAAAATGAGATTCACAACTCTATTCCCTGTCCTCAGCAGCTGCACAGAATGACAGTGTATAACCACTTCAGGAGAGGCGATAAAACCATTTTAAATTTCAAAAAATAGTAGAGACTTTTGAAAATATTTTAAGATACTGAAAAAAAAATAGACCACCTAGTTTTAAGCATGAGAAAGCATAAAAATTCCAATCCTCCTTAGTTTGAGATTAATTCAGAAATTCCTGGACCTCGCTGGCATAACAGCATCAATTTTTACAAGAAAATACTTGGGCAGAAGCCTTTGTG
Source organism: Sylvia atricapilla (assembly GCF_009819655.1). Taxonomy (NCBI): domain Eukaryota; kingdom Metazoa; phylum Chordata; class Aves; order Passeriformes; family Sylviidae; genus Sylvia; species Sylvia atricapilla. The sequence continues at coordinate 9,875,460 of NC_089158.1, forward strand.
TAAAACTGTATCCCCTTATGGGAATCTGGCAAATCCTTCATTGGGATTTGTCCTGCACTTTATGCTCTCTCATGAACATGGATGAGCTGCAGCAGCTCCGGGGCTGGTCTCAGCATCTTGTGGGAAGCTGAACAACTAAAGCAATATGCAGTTTATTTTTAATAGTCCTGAAAACAGCATTGTTGCTAATTTGAGAGTAAACAGCCAGTGTAATTAAGGGATCTTTGCCATTCATCTGTTCTGTAAGATTTTTCTGCATTCAACTGCTGCCAAAGTGTTACATGTCACTTGGAAAGGGATCCTTCCTGCCATCGCCTCCAACAAAATGAGGAGAAACTGACCAACATTTCTCATCCCGTAGGTATTCCATGTGGGACAGGGAGGAAGCAAAGGACTTGTGGCGAGTCTAGAAATGGGGAGAGAGCGACAGGGAGTTCCCTAGCCCACACGGGCCCAGCTGCCTCAGTTGTCATGACAGAGAGTGGCCAGTTGGTCAAAGGTCTGACATCATCCAGTGGCAAAGTTTCTAGGGATAGGTTTGGGAAGCGGAAGCAGAAATTGCTGGAAAGGTTTTAAAAATACAACGAAGTATGGCTACGTTTGCTCTTTTCTATTGCTCACAGTCTGTTTCCAGCCTCACTGGCACTGCAGGCACCATCCCTGCAGCACGGGCACGGAACTGTTCAGGACACCGCGGTGAGGGAGAAGGAGCGCAAAGGACTAAGTGACAGTTTTCTAGAACTATTTTGCTCTAAGGACATGAGGTACAACGTTCAATTCAGAAGCAAAAGTGCTGTATCACAGCACCATAACTTCAATTGTATCCCAGTTAGGAAGTTCTTAAAGCCAGAAACATACACATCATCAATCAATAAAAACTGAGGGCCAGGACAACACACTGGCGAGCTTTGCAGGAGAGGGCTTTTACATAAAGAGAAACATTTTAATGAGTTTTTCAAGAAACTATGAACCAATCCCACTTGACTGACTTAATTTGCAAACAAGACTGTGCAGCGCCAGGTGCTCAAGAATTAAATAGCAAGTCTGAAAGGAGAAATAAGATCTAATTGTATGTCAAAGTTAACACTGTAGGAATATTGCTTGCAAAGGAAAATGACACATATTTACAAGAGAATTAAGTGACTGATGTCTTCTAAAGTTACAAATGACATAACTCATGGTGGCAATAGCCAGTGTAGTCAGTACATGATGCACAATTAAAAACCTACTTCCCAATTAACCCTGTGCTGCACAGTCAGGACATTTAGCTAGAACAGTCTTAAAACCAAGTTAAAACGCTCTGTGTACCTCCTTCCTTCTTCTCTGCTTCATCTCGGATGAGAGGGGATGTGAGTATCACCTTCAAAGTGAGCTTGGGCTCCTTTGTGTTATGGATAACAATAGCTGCCTCATTTACATGCTCCTCCACCAGATACTTCTCTTCTGTAAGTTTCTGAAAGTCACCAAGAAAGATTTCAAGAGTCTCCCAATCGATTGAAAAAGTGAAGAATCTGTGTATGTGCCTCAGCTAATGAGAAGGCTACAGAGCATTGCAATAACAAAGGTGGCCTTGCCTCCCTCATTAAAAACAATTTAAAACATTTCTTTTTGCAGCCAGTGCTACAGCTGCTTTACAGTTTGCTCCATTAACGTGCACTGTATCAGAGTTCTCTGCAGTGATCTCTCTGCAGGTCTTTCAGCAGCCCTTTGGGATCTCTCTCACCCTCCAGAAGCACAAGGGGCAGCCACAGATGGTTCAGAGGCCTCCAGCCACTCCTTCTGTGTGGAGTCTGGTTCAGCAGACCATGGTTAGGATGTCTATTCAGAGCCCTTCCCTGCTGCAATCTGCTCTGCAGCTCCTTTATTGTTGAGATGAAAATGGCTGAGCATCTGCTCACCATGAGCCTTCAAAGCAGAAGCTCCTGAGTGTCTGTGCCTCACTTGCTCCTTTTGTCCACTAATGGGCCTAAACCCTCCTTTGCCTCCAGCATGTGATCCCTCTGCAGAGCCTCTCCTCATCTTCCATGCCCACAACAGTTGGGACATGTCACAAATCAGAGACCTCTTCCCTCATCTTTTCTGTAATCCCTCACAGTACTTCCCCACAGCATCTTACCTGCCTGTCCCTTCAATTTATTCAGTCTTCACATACTTTAATTATGTCTATTCTCTTATTTTATCTCCCTTTTTTGAAGCACATATTAACTTTTCTTCTCACTTGCAACCCTCCTCATTTCACGCCTCACTACAAAGGTTTATTCTTTAATACTCAATACATCCCTGTAATTTTCAAACAAGTAAAATTTACTCTTTACTACTCAAAAGATCCTTTGCATTTTTAGCTATGAATAGGCCACATCTCTAGGAACAACATTAGCTCACTAAAACAAGCCCTTTGTGTGAGAAAATGAATGGTGAGAACTAACAACTGTCAAGAATGGTAAAACACGGGGAGAAAAGCAGATCAGGAGAAAAGCAGATCGAGTTTGGTTGTGGTTTGGAGAGGGGCACTTGCAGTGGAACATTTGAGGGCAGTTGCTTGGCACCAGTGTTGGTGAGTCTGGAAGCTGGACTGATTCTTCAGCCTCAGAGCTCTGTCACAGAGGTGGTATCCCTAAACAAGCTGCAACTGCTGCCTGCTGGATGCCACCATCAGCATTAAGTAGCCATAAATAAAAATAATGTGAGCTCACGATTAACGTGAGCTCAAATTAGTGACCACCTAAAGTGACATGTTCTCACCTTGGCAGCACAGAGGGGTTTATGTGGGAACAGCCCAAGCAAAGCAGCTGCAATGGGGAACTGCAGGTTCAGGCAGGGGACAACAACAGGGACTGAGTGACACACTTGAGCAGGGAAGATTTCTGCAGTTCAGCTCATGTTGTGTGGAGCAGAGCGCCCAAACCCACCCTGGGTTAGTTACACACACAGAGGCCAGCTGCCCTCCCAGGGAACTGACAGCACAAACAGGAGTAGGGCAACAACAGCACTAAGAGGTTACACTTGGTGAGTGAGGACTTCATGTCGCCACATTAAACATGTCACATGCCCCAGATGCCGTCCTAGATTCAGAGTATATTGCTTTGTATCACTTGTCTTTCTTGTTGGAACAAGTTCCAGCCTTTCCCCAAATAGCCCTTGCAGTGCTATCAGCCGTTGTGGGAGGACTGCTGCAAATGAACTCACCTGAATTTGAGCTGGGAGATTGTCTTTAACGATACTTAACAAGGTCTTGGTGGGTTTTTCTTTGCACATGAGAACCAGCTCCAGATCCATGTCATCTTTGATCAGCAAGCCCTTTGCAACCAAACCAATTCTCATAACGCCACATAACGTCCGACCACCTTGATCCCTGGAAATAAAACCATTTAGGGTAATTAAGAGGGGATTTTACTCTCCAGCTACAGTTCAGGAGAGTCTTTAAGAGCCACAGTAAAGAATTTTCAAAGCAATACAGGGACACTCATAAAAACCAGTTTTGTAGACTAGGGTTGTTTAAAAGCATGGAGTAAAATGCAAGAAATGCTTCTTTAACAGGCCAGCACCAGCTCCGGTCTCATCCAGTTGTCTCCAAAGCATTTACTGCACACTTGGATTATTTTTTAATAAAAAATCAGCATCTGTGTGAGGCTGAGTTGCCAGCTGGGGTTAAACTATGGCAATAATAGAAAGTAATGGAAGCTTAGGAAACTTTGTTTGCAAGATTATAAAAACTCCTTTTGTGTGTCAGACTGCAGGAGCCCACAAGCACATGGCTATTGATTTGCACTGCCGTGTTCCAGGGAATTGTATTTGCTTCAAACTGCTGAAAAGTTTGTCTGCTAAATGCAACTTCACAACATCCCAGTAAAATAAGCAAAGACATGGAAAGCAGCTGCTACCCACACTGGGCTTACTGCCATTCCCTGCATGCCCCTCCTTGTGCTCCCACCTCAAAAAGTCCATATATCCCCCTGCTCCTATGAGCATTCATCTGCAGCAGAGCCAGGTAACACTACGACTCTTATTTGGAGGACAGGAGCCATTGAGAGCAGCACAGGGACACACTGTGAGCTGAGGCTTCACTCACTTGGCAGTGCCTTCTGCAGCTTCCTCCTTGGCTTCCACATCACCCTCACACTTGGCAGATTTGTTCTTTTCATCCATCCAGTCAGAGACATGCTTAAGGGCACATTCTACTGTTGACACCATGTTCTGGACAGCTTCAAGCTCCTCTGGAGATGGATAAATGGTCGAATGTTTCACCATTACGTGGCGGTCATCGTTAGCAAAAGATCGGATCGATCTCTGTGGTGGAGTGGGAAACAGGGAGAAAAGAGAACAAAGTTATTGGAGCATTGATAGGACATTCCCTGAATGGAAACCCTGCCTGGCAGGGAGGGTGCAGACTGGGCATAGCATGTGGAAAGGAGGGTGGGCAAGGAGAGATGATTCTTATTTTGTAAAAGACATTGATACTCTCCAAATACTATTTTGCATATTCTCGAAGGGCTGAGTGCAGCAACCTCTCCTCTGTTGATGCCATGGACAAGAGCTGCACTCCTTGGAACAGGCAAAGGGCCAATCCCTCACGGGTTTGCTGCTGCTGCAGATGAAGTCACAGGCAGTACAGAACTGAGAGGCTCAGCCACTTCGCACGGATTTACAAAGGCATGAGTGAAGATGAGAATAAAGATAAATGGTAAGAGACTGAAAGTTCTATTTTAAAAACATTCAAAATTCTTAGAGTACTAATTAAAAAAGCCTGCAGTGAAACTCAGAGTCCTGGGTGATCCTGCTGAGGGAGGTAAACTTCACTAGCTGGGAAACCTGTGCTAGAAGTTTTGGGTTTGCTGCAGACTATTCACGTGAGACTTTTTTGATGTAAACAGTGCCCCAGACCAGCTGTGATCACAGCACAGACCTGTGGCAAGGGCAGCAATAAGTCTTGGTCTCTACAGATACATCAGTCACTGCTGAAAACCTCCTGCAACCCTCCCAACCAAACTCCTCTGTCCCTCCTACACATTAAGCACCCTTATTAGGTGTCATTTTCACCCCTACTTCATGGGTTTGTGGGTGTACCCACTCCTAAGGACACAAAGGGCCTTTGGACAACCTCAGAGACCTCTGGACTGGATCCTTACTAAGGAACTGTCCACAATTTCCTGGTTTATTGCACTCCCTGTGTCTCTTCCATTGAAGGTCATGACATCATTCCCTTCTTAATTTTAGTGTTCCTACCCAGATGGAGAATTTGGGCAGTAACAATTCATCCGTCAGGGGCTGGTTTTATCCCCTGCAGTTTGATAGGCTACAAAATGCTTCCAGGAGGTCCCTCTTGTGGTTATCCACAACATGGATACAGCCAGGCTGCAGGGAAATGGCCAAGCTGCATTTAACAACGCCTCCACCATCTTCTACCTTATGAAATGTCACTTAAAACAGTGCCTTAAAACAGAAACAAATTCCTAATTATGAGATACATTTTCTTTTCTAATGAAGAGGGCTGCTGACAAGATTAACTCCTCATTACAAGTCAGGCCAAAAAGAATGACAGAGTGGGACACTATTTAAAATATAATATATTAACAACTCTGCTTTGCAAAGTGTTCTTTCTCCCTTTCATTCTGTAACTTGTAAAAGTCTTGGTTTAGGTCTTTTTTTAAAATAAAAATATAACACACAGCCTACCTGCAGCAACCAGCCGCACAAACATTAGCAATTGTATTTACAATTTATTGCATTTATTCTCATTTCCATTTTCTCAGTAATAACCTTAGAGGGATTAAAAATATATAAATATGTTTAAACTGCATATTGTTTAGGAACTGAGTAGGTTTATTGCCTTTTTGTGAGCACATTTCAGAATCCCACCATCACAATACTTCATACTTGCACATCTTCACAAATCCCACATCTCAGGCATTTCTATTTGCAGCCAAACCCAGGCAAATGAGAAGTGCCTCCTCACTTAAACCATACACACCAGGTATATTTGGCAACACACATTTCATCCACACTGTCACGAAGTGTGCACAGAGGCACCTTCAATCACACACATGGATGCCAATAATCAAAACTTGCTTTCATGAGGCAGAGGTGGAAGGGGAATGTGAGCATTTGGTAATGAAATCTGCAAGTTCAAGGTCACTGATGCTGTTTGCTACAGCCTGCTAATGCCAGTTTTATTAGAAAACCTTATGAGCATCCCCTTCGTTCGTATTTAATAATTCATGTACTGCAGGCTCACAAGAACACTCTCTGGCTTTAAGAGGCTGACAATACATCAAACCTCACTTGCTTTGCTCAAAGCACACTGTACCTTCCCTCAGTTAGTGCAAGGTCAGAAAATCCCCTCTCTGGGGTTTGATCAGGCCCCATGCAAGCCTGGCAGCAGAAAACACTTTTAGTGCACCCCTGTGAAAGACAACAAATACCTACCATGGTTTGTTAGTGTTTCAGCTCTCTCTCCCTCCCTTTCTCCTTTTCCCTCCTCCTTGGTGTCTTTGCTAAGCACTGTTTTGCCTGACAGAACCTCTTCATAAGCCTCTCAGTCCCTTGACAGCTCAAGAGTTCATACAGCCAAGATGCTCTGGGAGTCACTCTCTCTAATTCACCTGCAAAAAGAGAGAAACAACTTGAAATCAGCAGTGATGGCCTGTTGATTCCAGAAGTGCTGGATGTAGTGCATGAGGCACTGATCAGAGCACCCCAGCTTCCAGATGGGATGGTCACTGATCCATTTATATCTGAGCAAACAGATGACACTGTGAAAAGCAACTTTTTGTGATGTGCCCACACACATAACGACTTTCCCATGCCAGTTAGAGCTGATCTCAGGGAGCTTTGTCAGCCACCTGGCAATCCCAGCTTCTGGGATGAGGAAGACAGGAAATCCAACATGGCAAACATGCTGTGTGTGAAACCAGCACACGAAATCTCTGGTTTTGTGTCACATGCATGCTAGGAACCAAACACACTACATTTAATCACCAAAAAGTAATTCTCTGTGGAAATCCTCAGTGCAGCCCTCGAGCCTGTGTCAGCTGCTGCACAAGAACCAAGGCTTCAGGTTGCAATAACTGCAAGTTATTTAAAGACAGACAAGCACATTCTAACAAACTGCAGACGTCAGACTTGTGAGGAGCTGAAATCACCCACACCGCCTGTGCTGCCCATGCACTGCCTTTCCCAGCACACAGCAGGGAAAAGATCCTGCAAGAGCAGCCTTCTTGTACTAAACTGGGAAACAACACCAGCACTGGCAGCATAAAACTGCAAAGAAATGCTCTGTGAGAGAGAAGAGCAGAATAACAGAGCAGGTAATGTGAGAGAGGCAAGCATAAGCTCACTGCACAGCAAGACACTCCAGTCCTTGCAGAAAATTCCTGTTTTCCTTTCACTACACATATTGTTGCATCAGCTCTCCAGCAACGTTTTGAAGCAATTGGAAACGCAGTCAGTAAATTTCTGCAGATTGACACACACACACACAAATTGTTTTCCTTTTCTCCTGTAGGATGACCCCCCTTCTCCAGCAATGCTTTGCATATTGTATGTCAGAGAAGCCTGACATTGTTGGAGATTAAAAGCATGTTTGGCAACAGCAGAGGGATAGGTGAGATGACTTGAAAGCTGAGGAGATACTTAAACCTGTGATGTGACAGGGAATAATTAAAATGTTGCATCCCACAGAGATTTGAATGTGACAGGGGAAAAGGTAACAGCAGATCCGGCTTCCTTATTTCCCTGGTTAGGAACAAATTAAGCAGGTTTACAGGACCAGTAGCTTTGGCAGCAAGGGCCTGATAGCTGTTTGTATGTCATACCACTGAACTGAGGATGGAGAATTGGGTAAAACAGAAAGCCAGACAAGAACACTGTGCTGGGACATGTCTGCTCCAGCAGCTGAAAACTGCCAAGGAATAAACCCCAAGGGTGTTAAGTGTAGTCATACTAAAAATACTTGGGAAAAGCAAGCTAATGAAAACCCCACTTCTCATCACAGAGGCTCTGTGCCCACCAAGGTGTATTAACACTCTACCAAACTGTTTCCCAGAAGCAATCAATGAACGGGATGTTCTTTCTCTTAAGAGATTCTGGAAGTCAGGCAGGGGTAGCTGGGAGGAAAACTAAGCAAAGATCACTGGTTTGGCAGTATTTACTTTGTGGACTAGTTATAAGCTCCTCCACATTCAACAGCCTTTCACCATCTCCAGAACCAGCCAGACTCTTTACAAGGTCGTTTTCCTTTTTAATAATATTAATAATAACTTGAGTCAGCAGATAGCAAACTAAAGAGACTTTCATGAGGCACATTTCTAGATAATCTATTTCAAATTATTTCTCTCTCCAAACTGAATTCCAGCTATCTTCACCTACTCTTCTTCCCTGTCACTCCCACATTTCACATTTTTGGTTTGCTGTCTTCTGTGGTAGCTGTAACTTGACAATTCCAGGCAGAGAGAAGGGCACTGAAATGCTGTTGCTGACTTCAGCATATGCCCAGTACAATGTCTCCACTCTCCAGCCCAAGACTACTGCAAGGTGTTGCTTATCAGCTCGCCCAGGCTGCGGCGAGCAGATGGACATTGATAGCTGGCTGAGCGAGCTCTGGAGCTCCGTGAGTGCTGAGCAGGCTGCTGTTCACAGGGCAGCTCGGGGAGAGCCTCCCCAGGGCAGCCCTGCCTGTGCCCGGGGCTTCTCGGCTTCTAGGAAAACCCAAACCGGGCTGGAAATGAATGTCCCAGCCACAGCGGGGGTTAATCTCTGCTGCGCTGATGAGTGAAAACACCAACACCTCTCCTTAGCGCTGTGTGGCGCAGTGACCTGTTTTCTTGGTTTCGAGGCAGGTTCAGTTTTCAGTGACGAGTAAAGGCTGTTGGATGAAGGTATTTATGGGCTCTTTATCTGCCCCTTTTTTCAGCAGTGCATGGCTGAAGTCAGGCCACAGACAGATTGATTACAAAGGGATCTTTATTATAAAATCCAGAAAGCTGGAAGAAAATGCTGAAAATTGAGTGGAAGCTGATACACGATGTCTTCCAAGTCATTAACATCCTACGAATATTTCAGAAACACGCATAGGAGTGAAACCCTAATTTAGTTCAGACTTTGAGAGAACATTTTCAACAAAAGCACTAAACAGGAGGGAGTTTACTATAAAAGTGCAGACACAATATACAGAATAAAGTACATTTGACAGCACACAGAATTAAATTAAGGAAAACCAAAATCAAATCTGCTCCAACCATATGGACTAAGGCAGCATAACATAGCTCAGCACCAAATACATCAGAAAGCATTATGTGAAGTGAGCAGCAATTCCATAAATCCAGCAGCCTCATTCCACTACCAGACTATAGCAGGATTTGCTCCTGCATCCTCAGGGAAGTAACCGTTGATGCTCAGACTAAAAAGCACAATATTTAAATGTGTGGCTGTCTTACCTAGGGGCAGCCACCTAAACTTGCAAGGAAACTTGTACAGGAAGCTCCTTGCACCAGTGAGACCTTGGTGACCTTGAAAAAGTCACTCCTGGTCTGCATCATGTGCCCCTAAAGTGTAAAACAAGAGTAAATAATCTCTGTCTCCAAACCAGGTCACAGTGGAGCTGTGCAGAGTCTGCAGTGTGGTTTAAAATCACTGGGGATTTGACACATCAGAAATGTTATTAAAACACCATGACAGTGTAGCAATGCTTCCATTAAACATCCCATCCTTCACAGAGGAAGTTTATGCTTTGGCTCAAGACAAGCGAAAAGAATTTGAGATGAGGCTTTTGTAGTAGAGATATTCCTGCATCTGCAGCTGCATTCCCACGGGACAGACAGTTAAACAGCCAGGGGTGATGAATATGCTCAGCTACCTCTGAGTGCCTGTGAGCAGGCAGGTGAAAAGGCAGGAGAAACAGGTACTTGTATTCCATGGGGACTGAAATACCAGAATTAGGGTGCTCTGAGCCTCTGGAAAGGAGACATGAGCTGTGTCTGGCACCCTGTTATCCCCTTGCAGCAGTGCCTTGCACAGAAACGTTACTGGTGCAACAGAGAGGAGATTTGGGTCACTGGACCCCAGAGCTCCAAACCCCTCACTTCAGTGAGCTGCTCTCCAGGCTCCTGGCCAGGCCAAGTAGAACACCATGAAAATTGATTTTAAATGCTCCATCAAGAAGGCACACGCTAACAATATTCAGCTGAAGCACTAAAAACACCCTCCACCCTCTGAATCTACCCCGACACCATTATCTGCCCAGGAGAACTGCAGTGTGCAGCACCCCAAGAGCACATGAGTTTATACTGACAGAGCAACAAGAACAGAAGCTGCTAATAACAAAGCAATGAGTATCTAACAGCCCAAGGTGTATCACACACACACAGTAATAGAAAGTAACTGGAATTTAAACCGGTTTTTGTTACCTTCAAAAGTCAGAATGAGAGGCTTGCAACTTCAGATTGGAAGTTTATTTTAGCCTCTGCTTTGCATTCAGGAGACAGGTAATTTTTCAGCACACCACACAAAGTGCTGCTGAAAATATGTTGTGTTTTTCTGCAGTAGAATTTTATTACTGGCCTTCTGCCAAGAGTCTTTCTGGCAGCATCTCCCACAGTTGGAAACTGTGTATCTGGGTCAGAAAAGACAAGCCGCTTTTCAGAACAGCTCAATACATTTGGCAGAGATGCTGATATTGTAATTGAACTCTTTCAGCAACTCTCTTTATGATGTACCCAGACACCAAACAAAACAAGATCTGCAGTGTTGATTAATGTCAAAATAACTGACAGAGAAATATCAAAATAGTTTTCCCTCGTGTTAAAAGTATCAACAAACCGGGGGGAACAGATAAGAAATACAATTCATGAGGATTCAGAGAGGAGCACAGGGCAAAGAAATCTGCAAAATATGACTGACCTGTGCCTTGTGCAGATATTCACTATTTAAAATCCCAGCTCCTTGTATGGAACTTCCTCCTTCCCTAGCACACAAAAGAGAAATCCTGGCCACTCAGAGCCCCAGCAGGATTGTGGAGAGCAGTGCCCTGTAACACTGGGACACATTTAACAAGGCTCAGACTGCTTCCAGCAGCATGCTCAGCATCCAGTTTCACCTGGAGACTGTGTATTCATAGGAGCTTTATTATTTTCCATGTAATGCATTTCCTGGCAAAGTTGCTTCTGGGATAACCTTTAGAAGGTTGGAATTTTCCATCCAAATGAATAATTACAAAGCAACACTATAGTTAGAAGCTGAAAAGGTACTTCCTCTGGCAAACTGTTACACTTTATACAACAAATACTGGAGTCTGGGATTACTCCTACCTGTTCAGTTCTCATAATATTTCTATCAAAGGCTCCTGTGCTCAGAGAACTCTTGGGAGCAGCCTCTGACCCTCACACTCAGCTTTAAGTGCCAGAGACAGCGTAGGCACAAACTTGATAACCAGATCTGGAACCACAGCACATGTAACCATCAGAAGAGAGAAATCAAAGTCACCTTCCAGGGTCCAGCGCTGTGACAGCGTTCACAGTGCAAGGAGCACAGCTGCCCACTTGTCAGCGTGCAGGAAGGACTGCAGAGCTCCTGGAGAGAGTCCATCTGTGCCAAGGCACGACCCTCAGGTCAGAGATGCAACTGAAAACCAGAGAACACATGGATCCCCCTCCACTGTGGAGTAAGGAAGGAAAAAAAAGCCAAAAGAAATCACACTGCTGCAGTAATTAAAGAAGTTGGAGAATCAAAGGCAAGCAATTGCTTAATCTAAATTAATGCATTAAGGTAAAGGAAACAGGGATGTGCAGAGTGTAGCTCGTATTTTTAGCTCCTGGAAAGAAGGTGAAAAGATGGTCTAAGGGGAAATCATTACCAGCCTAACAGGAAGGTTAAAAAAGGAACAACAGAGGCACTGTGTGAGCACATCTGCAATCATTTGAGGGGAAAAATGCTCTGTTTTAGATAGAATCACACCATCCAGTCTCAGAAAGAAATAGACATTAGTAAAAATAACTGCAGCTATTGAATTGTAATGTATAAGATAACAGTTTTGGAAAGAATATAAATCCTCCTGAGATTGAACCTACTACAGACTCCTGAGGACAGGAAGGTATTCACCACACTCACCAGGTGGTCTTCAGAGCAGCACACCAGCTACAGACCTCGAGGTATTTTCTATAGAGATTTTTTACATCTTCCTCTAGATTTTTTTGGTTTCACATTCCCTGAAACCTGCACGACCCCCAGCAGAGCCAGGGCTCCACAGGGTCTCTAATGAAATCATTTTAAACTGCCTTCACCTCCTGGTATGGGTGTCAAGGTGCAAGATTGACTAGAGACAGACCAAGTGCAAAAAGTTTTAAAAACTGGCTGCTGACGCTTAAATAACAAGTTGACACATGAACAGTTTAATGTTTTTCCTGTTCAAACAGTAAGAAATATGCAAAACTGAATTGCCTGTAAAACTGAGCACCGCAGAAGACAAAATATCTTGAAGGGTGCATTTCTTGGCAGGTGTCTTAAATAAAAAGTCACAGATTAGATAGTACATAAATAATGAATAGCAAAGTATTCATTTGAGATGAGGCAGAAACCACCACTGGATTCTCAGTGTCAGTGAAACACTGAACTGATTTGTGACTTGAGATACCCTAATGTTGCATTCCTGCTTTCCTGGCTAAACTGGTCAAAGGAAGGAAACATGAAGGCACTTTGTGGCCACAGTGTGACATCCACACTCAAAATCATCTGAAATTCTTAACTCAGACTGCATTCATTTACAGTTGAAAAATTAACTAAATTAATAACAGGATTACATTACACTGAAATGACACTCACCATCTGCAATGTCATTTTCTCAGAGACAGAGCTGGTTTAAGCAAAATTCTGGATCTATGCCTGAAATGACATCACATTCTCCAAAAGAGAATCACAGTTCTACCTCCTCTACCCAGTTTGTGCCATGCTGGGTCCTCACCACACCAGCCCTGTCCTGCAGCACAGCCCAGCACTGAAGCCTTGCACATCTCAAACCCCCAGAGACTCCCCACGTCCCTGGATTTGTGAGCCCTGCCTTTACCTGCAAGGCTTTCCCTGGTCCACAAACCAGCACAGGAAACAGCCACGGTGTTGAGGAGCTTGAGAACAGGGACATCCCTTCCCCAGCACCCTTCAGCTTCACTGAAATAGCTGCAGTGGCCCAGTTTCTTTGCTGCTGTGATTCATATCCCATAGAACATGGGATTGTGCAGGTGGACCCGAGCTGCAGCCCAGAGACTCAGCCAGAACTGCCGCCGAGGAGGCAAAGGCACAGGCATGGGCAAGGCTGGGCAGCGTGGCATTCCCTCTGTGCTGGCAAGAAATAAAACACAAATTCAACAGAAAGAAGGAGGCTGGAGAGCCCAAACTGTCCTACGGTAACGCTGGATCTGCCTCTACTGGTGGTTTGCACTTTTCATCAGTTCCACGAGGCAACAGCCAAACACTTTGGCTCTGCTGTCTGTCCCCTGCTCTGCAGCCCAGGCTAATGCATACCCTGGGAATTAGTAAGAGGAAAGAGAAAAGCAACATGGATTCTAAAGCTCTGGTTATAAACAAAGCAAATTTAGTCATTCTGACAAATAACACAATGGAAATATATCTTTAAGAGTTGCGTTTTCCCGGTGTTTACATGAAGTGCCAAAGCATTAAGAAGTTTTTAAGAATAAATGCTCTCCTTCTGACTAAAATTTCAGCAACCTCAGTGGTGAAGTTTAAGGAAGTTTCTCCCCAGGATTTCCTCCCTGCTGTCAGTTTTACAGACCCTGTGTTTTTGGTGCTGCAAACCCCCCTGGTTACTGTGCCTGCCTGCCTTTCAGCCAGCTTAAACATTCATGACTCTCCCCTGAAATGCATTTTCTAGTATGTCAGTCTTGCTGCCTCAGTGACTTTTTTTTTTTAATTAAAGGAAGAAGATTTAAAAGGATTTGGAAGGGAAGATCACTAGACTCTGTGAGTAAAAAGCTCCCAGTCGGTGCACATCCTCCTTCAGACTTTTCCCATGTTTTAGTTCCACTCTGACTCCTGAACAAGTTCAGGTTAAATTTTTACTCCCGACTAATTGGCTGTTTTGTCAAAGAACACATTGACAAAGTTTCTGGGTTACTAAAAGCTTAAGGTTTTAAGTGTTTTCTCTTGCCATCTCTTGCCCATCCAACCACGTTATTTAAAGTTTGATTCAATGTCACAACATGCAATGCCACAGAGAGGTCTGAAACAATTTGTAACTAAAATCTTGGGCTGTTTAGGGAACAAATTTGGCTCTTTTGAAACCCTTCAGAACCCAGCACCCGTTCAACAGAGAGCACTGGGGTTTCTCTCCGGGGAAGGGTACCCTGGCTGCATCCATTTTCAGCCTCAGAACACAATTATTGACTTCAAATGCACTATAACCCTACCCAAAGATTTGAATTAGGTTACTTAGTCATAAAAGCAAGCAACAATATCCATCAAAGTGAAACAGCACACCACCTGGGATGGCAGAGAAAGAACTGTCATTTGTGACCCAAGGCCACCATTTGCCTTGCACAAGATCTTGTAGTAACAAGTCCCAGCTTGGCTAAGAGGAACAAAAAGAGCCACAAACATATTTAGAAAGATACAGAATTAGTAAATAAAAACAAAAGTCCTATTTCCCCGGAAAATCACGAGTCTAAAAATATTTCAGATGGGCTCAATCCAGCATCCTCTTGCCTCAGCAGATCTCCACTGCACGCATGTGCTGTCAGATCTGCCAACTTCACTTGCAAAACTCATCTATTATTCCTCTCTGCAGCTCGCACGGCACAGTACAGCCATGGAATGAAAAAAAGGATGACTTTAGCAGGGACCATCACTGGGGAGAATGCTCAGGTTAGTCCACAAGCTAGGTTACAAAATTAATTTCTCAGCCTAAGTTCTATCTATTATTCTTATCCATAGGAACATCCTGAGATGAGTAATGAATTCCACAGCTCTTTTTTGTTTGCTTATTTTAATAGGTCATTGGAAAAAAAAAAAAAAAAAGTTAAATTAGGTGTCTGTAACATTGCATTCTCCAGTATCTTTGGAGAACAGAACTCTGCTAAGTAATTGATCTCCAACTTGAGAAGCTACAGTTTATCTTTTTTTATCTTTTGAATTTCAAATAAAATCTGGGGGGGACAAAAAGGAGCTCTCAGGATAAATGCACCAGTCCCAGGTAGATGGCATTTTCAAACCACAGACACAACCTAGCTGGTTTGGCCTCTTTCTTTACATTTCCTACAGGACTATGAATTGGTTTAATTTCTCTTTATAGATAATGATGTCATCTCCATTGTGCCACTCACAAGAGCACCAAAGACACTTCCAGCTCTTCATTTGCTAAAGAAACTTCCTCAGCCTTTGCACCGTCCACCAGATGCCACAGCCCGTCCTCCCACCAGCATCAAGCAGCAAATCTCTGAGCAGCAAAGCAGGATCAACATCTTGGGAGGCACCACACTTGGCAGCAGCCCCAGGAAGCCCTTGGGCAGGTCAGTAACTCCCCACCAGGCACAGGAGCGTGGCACAGCTCCTGCAGCAGGGGCAAATCCCACTTTCTCCGGGAGGAACAAACAGCCTGGGCAGTCAATAGCAGCGTTCCAAGTGCTCCCAGCCTTGCAGGGACATCAGCTCACAACAACAGAACCCTCTCTCCCCAAGGCTCCCTTCCTATACTAGAGTTGCTCAAAGTAACACTTGGAATTTCTGTCCAGGGAAAGACCGGAGAAAAAACAATCAAAGTTAGTTTATTTTGGGCCATTAGCTGCAGTTTGTGTCTGGCCACTTCAGTTCCCCCGATAACAGGAAACCTGCTGTGCCTAAATGCAGCACTGATGGGGTTTATTTTATTTCTCAAAAGGAGTTGCACTTGGGAAGCCACGACCTGCCCGGGCAGGAGAGCACACAGTTCCGGCTGCAGGGGCAGGATCAAAACCAGGATTAGAAACCAGCTGCCACACACTGAGGGTGTTCTCCTCAGGTGGGCAGTGAGAGAGAAACCTTTTCATCCCTCTCCACGTTAGACTGTAAATGTTTTTATTGCCTGCTTAGCCACTTGTGGAAATCTCTGTCCCTGTCCAGACCGTCACTGTATTGAACTCTGCTCTTGTCAGCACAAAAAACCTGCCTGGTTTTCAGTCCAGAGCTATACTTTTACCAATATAAGAATGTCAAATTATAACACCATCAATCTATCTTATTCCACAGTTAAACAAAAGTCATCTCTATAACCTGACACTTCTATGTTAGTGAAAAATATCCTTTTTTTTAAAAAAAAAAAAGTACATAAATACTTCATGCACTGCGAGAGTACTTGGTTCTGCTGGTTCTTCACTTTGCACAGCTCCTCTGTTGAGGAAACAAAAGTCCTTGTATTGGCCTTTCTCAGTGATATTTGCAAACTCCTACACTTGGTGTAACAGGGTGTTCAGAAACAGTTCTTACTGGCCAGGGAAAGTTAGGTCATTATTTATTAACTGAGAAATACATTGGTGAAAGCAATAACAAGGTAAAAGAACATTCTTGCGAAGGCACGTTGTTTGTTTTGACAGAAACAAAAAGTAATTAAACCCAGCCAACACCTTTTCACTGAGCATTTTGCACTAAAGCAATTATAATTCACACTGCAGGACCAGGAACAGAACAGCAGAACCACCAGTGCAACGCTGTCAACACAAGGAAAGGCTGTCCCTGAAATTCGGTGGACAAATATTACCAGGCAATTTCATGCTTAACCAACACAAAATCCAGAAGTTAAATTTAGAAGCATGATTTCTGCAGACAGTCAGATGTTTCTGGTCTAAATTTTCTAGAAATTGCAAATTAGAACTTGGCAGACTTTAAAGTAACCCAGCACGTGTCTTGTGCAATCCAAATCATGGTCTGTCCTATTACTCTGCAAAACTGTTAGAAAAAAAAAAATCATGCCTTTCACCACATGGTTTCAGACAAATGACAGAGACATTCCATTTATCTCTGTGCTGAGAATGAAACTTAAGTACTGTTTTTTCCTCTTGGAATATTGCCATGAAAGTTAAAAGCTAACAGAGGAACCAACGTTCTCCCCACTGAAAGATAAGCACAGTGTGGTGAATAACACCACTTACAGAACTGCAGCCCAAGTGGTTGTGGCCATTTTTTCCCATTTACCACGGGGAGAATAAGCTGCATTTCTGGACTGATCTCATTCCTAAATACCAGGAGATATCAAAGCATGCAGGTGTCACCAAGGTGCTTTGTGGAACTGACAAACCCTGCAAAGTTTCTGCAGCCACTCAAGAGACAAAGTGTGTTTTTCAGCACCATGAAGAATAAATTGAATGAAACAGCTCAGAGGCAACAAAGCAAAGAAATCTTGGAAATTACTTCTCTGTCTCAGTCACCAGACAGTACTGCCCACCTTGCTAACCTGGGGGAGATGGCAACCTCCATGCTGGACTTTACAAGAGACTGAAAATACATTACTCGCTTCTATTTTGATTGCAGTTATCAAGTTTCAATGTACTTTTATTAGCAAAAAATCCTAAATCAGACCTTAGCTGATTTTCAGCTGAATTCACAAGAATTGCACAACTCTTCAAACATCACTTCTCTAATTGCTGTGACAGGTGTAAATGTTGTGCTGTTTGCATGGAGAAGAGACCCCACTGCCCAAAAATTCAAATGATTTGCTCAGGGCCACAGTAACTCAGTGGTAGCACTTGGTACAGTGTAAGTTTTTCATTTACTACACACACCAAGCGTGGAGCATCCTCTTCCCCTTTCTAGCTTTCCATCTCCTTAGGCTTCATTCGTTTAATTTGAGCAGACACTGCATTCCTGGCTGCTTTTGCTATTCAATCTCTCTTGCAGGATCCTGGGTTCCTCACAGGTCAGCTTGGCAAACTGTCACAGGAAACGCTTGACAACAATTACCTGTCCATTCATGAGAGTCAAATTAGCAATTCACTATCTGAATATGGTGTGATTAAACTCAGGAACCTAATTCACAATGTGTCCTACTTCCAGGCATCAAATTTTTTGAGCACTGTGCTCTTTTGAAAGTCAAACTGATGAGGACTCAGGAACCTTGTGTCCTTTTCAAAAGAGGCCAGTGGAGCCCCTCTTTTGTCAGGTAGCAGGACACACACAGTCTGTTCTCAGGAAGAACAGGAGCCAAAAAACAAGAACACTTTAGAACACTATTGAGGGACCTGAGTCATTGTGCAAGACAAGGGGAAGCTTTGCAGGCAGCTCCTCAGCACTGAGCACTCTGCACACCACATTCTAGCACATCACTGCCTTTGGGTTTTTTCTTCAAAGGCTCTTTTTGCCACTTGGTTTTTTAAAGCTGACACAGGAGCAGGCTGATGAGGATAAGGGAGTTTCTTCTTCTCTCTCTCTATTGAACAACAAAATAATCAACCTGTCAAAACCCAGCTTTCACATTAGATACCGAGTGACCATCTAAAACACCCCAAATGAGATGTAAAGGATAGAGAGCATCTCTCTTACAAATCAGAAAAACCACTGGGAACTCCCAGATGACCAGGAGTGCAGTTGTCATGGCTTCCCCTGCCCTCACCCAAACCAACCCCTCAAAGAGGATCCCTGCAGGCTGCTCCACGCTGAGCTCCAGCCATCCAACAGCAGTTTATACCTCCTGTGAGTTCATTCAGGACGGCTACTCTGATCTTCTCAGCAGCTATTTCAAACTTTATTAGAATATTGTCAGCTGGAAGGACCTATATTGATCACCTAGTCCAGCTGTAACAAGAGGAGCACAAATAATGAAAGCAGAGCAAGGAAAAGAAAGGAGAGGGGAAGTACAGTAAGTCCTGAACTCCTCAGCTCTGCACCAAAATCCAGTCTTCTATAGACTGTGCATGAGACTTGCTACTGTGCTCTGTGATGGGGGCAGAGAGAACTCATTGAGACAAGGTGCACCTGCTAAAACTGGCACTAAAACCAGGCAGCTACTGCAAATCCGTGGTGCCCAGCACCAACAGAAAGCAAGTCTTTGTTCTTCCGGCACAAGAGGACTCCTTTACTGTGAGCACCACATACAGATCAAACATTTATAAGCAAAAGAAAAAGAAGCCAGCCAAGGGATTTGTATTAAAATAAAGATTGCAGATCACAGTGTGAAAGAAACGGGGAATGTAGCAGTGAGGCCCATGCCCAGCCAAGCTCTCCCAGAGCAGTCCTTCCTCTGAAGGAGAACTGCAAGGAGACAGCCAGAGCCAACAGTTTCTACAGCAACTGCAGAAGCACCAGTTCAATGATATTCAAACCCTGCAGTAACTGCAGAAGCATCAGTAAATGGATACTCCAGAAGGAACATTTGACAGTTTCTCCTGGACTCCCTCTGCCTCCCTGGGCAATCCATTGATCCCAATCAGCTTAGTTCCACTCTGGACTTGCCCGTTCCTCTGCAAATGCTTCTGAAACCTCTTTACCCTTAATATTCTTTCAGCACGCTTGCTCCCTTTGAAAACTTCACGGAACAGCCACCAGAGAAAGTTTTGTAGACACAGTGCTGGAAGGATGAGTGTCCTCATCCTGCAGGGGAGAGACCAATGCATCCATTTGTGGTGCTGCTGCAACTCCTCACAGAGGGTGGAATGCTGTTATGACAGAGGTACTGGGCTGCTGCTGCACCACTAAAAGCACACTTGGAAGCATCTCAAGGGGAACCAAAACAGAGGCCAGTTACCACCCAACTGCACAGAAAGGGCAGATCCATTTGTAACGTGGCTATTTTAAAACTAATGTACAAGCCGTATTAAGGAACACAAAGTATTTCACCTGTACAATTGGTGAGTTGAAGAACTGTCATTTACTGAAGGATGTTTTTTAAGAATCTGCTGTAATAAATCACAGCACCTCCACAGTCACAGCTTCATCAGTCCCATATTGCAGGAGTTTTCCCGTAAGTCTGCAGTGTTCCTTGGAATCACACTGAAATTTGGCATCAAGCTCAGGCTCCTGACCCACAGCAAAAAGTTAAACAAAATTGCTCGTTTGTTTTTAAAAGGGTCAGGAGGTTCCCAGTTTCTGGCTCCTCAGTGATCTGGGTAGAAGGGAACGTTATCTACAGTCACAACTCATGGACATTCAGTATTCAACCCCTCTGCAAAGAATGGGCTTGATCCCAGACCTGTCAAAGGTGCACTTTGTAAGCTGCTCTCTTTTATTATTTTATTACATAAAGCCACGTCCCCAAAACCAGGTTTTTGGTCAGTAGTTATATAGTAATGACTCCTAACTACGTGCTTTAAAAAATATCCTTTATCTCCTGAGTTAACAAAAGTTACTGAATTCCCCCAAAAGATAAAGCAGACCATATGAATACATTCAATGTAAAAGACAATCTCATTCCCACAGTAATGGTAGGGAAAAAAAAGCATGAAAGCAAAAATATTTTGGTTTGATCTTCATTCCTTTTATCATGAATTATCCAGATAGCACCATGACTATTGTGACTGTAACAGTTGTTATTTCTAAAATATGAACAACTGTGAAATCTGAAGTGGAAAAGTGTCACATAAGTTGCTAAAGTGTAAGCATGCAAAGATGACTTCTGGATCAAATATATTCCTTTGGCTGGCCAGTTTAGAAGGAATAGAGACTGAAGTTCCAGATCATCTTTTACCACAAATTAAAATTTAAAATGTTATTTATATAGCAACTATGAACCCAGTGTCAGGTTCCACAAAATTTGCTAAGACTGAAAATTCAACAAAAATTTTTAAATTGTCGAAAACTCCCCAGTTACAGGAGGTTCTTATGTGCCTCCAAGGTGGGAGTCATGATTCTTTTCTCTTACACAAATTTAGACAACTGTGTTCTCTCTTCAGCCTTCTGGCCATCTGTAGAGATGAGGAGGTGTGTACAGATGTGGGCTCAGAGCAGAACAAGCTACTTCTCTGAGCTCATATTTTTGGCACTCACCAATTTCACCCTCACCCACCAGAAGCAGAGAAGTTATCAGTTTTGTCTCCCCGCCCTTTTCCCAGGATTTGCCTTTCTTCCTGGCTTTTCTAGAAAACACTTGTCACCATATCTACCAGAACACATTTATTACTGGCTTTAAAATAAGAGGTTTTGTGAGACAGGAAAACATTTCAGATCTTTATGGGGGGAACTTCAGACACGAAGAAATGAAATTGTGTGGTAAGTCAGCGGCAGAACCTGAAAAGGGGCCAAATGCTGCCCTAATCAATACTTGCAGGTTAATTGCCAGACATTCTTCACTGGAACACGGTGTTGCTCAGTGCCTGCTGTTGAAGAGTTTCACCCATTTCCAGTTTTGGAAGCGGTGCTCCCAGTTCTCCTACGCCCCATCCCCGCTTACCACACGCTGCAGTTCAGCCCCGGTGATGCTCTTTAAGGTCACCCAAATGGCACAGCTGAGCACTTTAAAGGAACAGATTAAGTCTCTGCATGATTGAAGACTTGGACAGCATGACTGGGTAACCAAAGAAGCCCTAATCTATTTGCCAAGTCCAATTACCTAGCCATGGAATCAAGAGATCATGAAGCATTAGGACATGGAATAACTGCTCACCAAACAGTTTTAGCTCTCTAAAAAAGATGACAGTCACTGAGAGCCTGTGACATGGAAAAGGCATCCTTCAAAGCAGAGGTGGGGAGAAATCAGTTCTTGGACAGTCCCCTTCTCTTCTGTTGAGCTATACCAGCTATCAGAGTAAAGGGGGAGAGATTGGGATTGGAAGAGCAGTAGGAATCCAAATGTTCTGAGTCTCTGTTTCCTGAAATCCCATCAAGTATCCTACTTGGAGATCCACCATACTCCTCATTCACTACGTGTTCCATCCTACCACAGCCCTCAGCTTTGCAGTGCCTGTGTCTCTTCTCCAGTACTTCACTCCCTGGAGTCACAGGCTGTACATCTACAGCTTCCCCTTCTATTCCAGAGTCTTTTCCATTAAAGCAGATCCCCCCAGACTGTCCCATCAGACAGACAGCAATCAGGCAGAGCAGAGGAGGAAAAGTAGAAGAGCACCAGGAAGGTCACAGAGCAAACTCAACTCCCATACCTGGAGAAAAAGAACAAGTTTCCATATGCAAGGAGCTGCCCCTTTCAGCACAGCTGTATCAAAAATAGGAATAAATTACTAAGTCTTCATACTGGAAAATGGCTGTTTTCAGCCAGCCCCAGCATCAGTCACACCTGTCAAAACATCACACAGCTCTCAGCTGGGGAAACCAGCCACGCAGGTTGGGCCACTGCCACCACTGCCACCACGGCCAGGGAATGAGCACCACATAACTACAGCTGTTCTGTGCATTCAGCCTCAAAACTGATCCAACCTTAACACGCCTTACTCAGCACTTCCACATTCACTGATGTCAGTTGTTTTACAGGTGACAAAAACACCTGCAGCCCAGGCCCATGGACCTTCCCCACACACGGTACCACCACTGGACCTTTGCTGATCACGTTTCTACTCTATCAGAAACCCAGCACCAGCTGACTGCCATGGGGCAGCTAATGAAATGCTTTTTATTTCCTTTTCTAATTCAAGTTGTGATTTGTTTGTTGAATGGATCTGTTCATACTGTCCTGACATGTAGTCTCCAGGTGATGTGTTTGGTCCAGCTGGTCAGTATCTTGCTAAGCAAGCTGTAAAAAGACCTTGCAAATCAAACACCTTTATTCAGGTACACACCAGCTGGCAATTTTAAAACATCACCTATTTCAACAAGGGCAGCTAAATTCAGTGGAGTGCAGTATGTCAGCTTGTTTCCTCGCTGAATTTTGTACAGTCTCTTTAGTGGGCGAGATACCACATTGATGATTTCATGTTAGCTCATTTTATGAAGAAAAGATACCATGTTTATGGAGAGGGTTAAATTGGGACCCTTGCTTTGGCTGCTACGTCCTAACAAATGAAAAAGCCCTGCAACAAGTGAAGACAATTTTATGCCTCCTTACAAGTTTAACCATGACTTACCACAATCCTGTTATGGGACCTTATCCCCTGCAAAATACAGACTAAAAAAGATGCATTAATTTCACAATGTCAGTAGAACCATTTTGCCAAAAAACCACATTTTTTGGCAAAATCTTGCTGGAAGGAATCAGTCGCTGTGTGCCCAAAAAGCCCCTGCCCACGGCCTCGGGCCTCCTCAGCCTCTGGAGGGAGTGTTTTGCCAAAGCTCATTCCTGGAAGCACAGAGCAGCTGCACAGAGGTGGTGGGGCTGTGCCAGCCTCTCCACAGGGCAGATCCTGCTGCCTGAGGACTGGGATTAGGGAGCATTTGGTTTAGGGTCATTTAAACTCAGTCCTACAGCTCTGGAGGAACATTTCCCCATGGAACATCATCTCAGGGATTACTAAAGACTCGAGGGCCCAACACTCAAGACACTGTGCCAACACTCCAATCTGCTGTGTTGCCAGTCAAACAAGAAATGTGTTCAGTCAAAGTGCCTTCCCTCCCGAGAATCAGAGGAAAAAGAGAAAACTACAAGGCCCTAAACTCAGCCCCCCATTTTCTGCACCTACCAGGGGGCAATTTCTATGGGGCAACACCAGTTTCTCACCACTGAGTTCATTTACTGCCAAGCCAAATGCCAAGTTCTACTTTAAAATCTAAATGAATTCAGGTTCATAAGATTTCTTCAAGTTCTGTGACATCTCACAGCAACCCACGAGTAAGACTGTTCTTCCCAACCAGACACTCAAACATAACATTTTTCAATAAAGACAATTTAAACTAAATGCACAGAAAGAACAAGCAGCAGCAAAATTTAATTTACTGGCATAGCCACACACACCCCAATTTTATTTTCTTTTTAAGCATACAATTAAGGGTAATTTAATTCCCCTGTGTAGGCATTACATGAAAGAGAAACATTATTGTAAGAAGAGCTCAGTACTGTTGGTACACAAACCTTACGACAGATAAATTAGACCTTAGGAAAACAGCATATAATTTACATTTTGTTATGTCAATCACCAGGAGCATCTTAGGGCTCTGAAATAGCATGCCACACCACAACATAAGGGAACTAATGTAAATCAACACATGTGGCAGTATCACATCACTTTCCACAATCCAAAAGATCCCTAAAATGGATTTCATAAGATTATTCCTCTTCAACATCAACTTACACCTTTAAGTTACCAGCAGGTTATGACAATATTTCACTACAAAAGAGTTATAAAGTTTTGCATAGTCATAGAAAAATCAACATCCATAAGACCACAAGGGCATAAGGTTTACTAATTAATTCCTGGTCTTTATTACTGGAGAAGCCAATGGGCAGATGTGCAGGTGGCTCAGAGAAACAGCAGCCTGCACAGAAAATCTAGCCTTGGGTTAGTCCCAGAGTTGCTGGGTTTAGCAGAGGAGGGACAGCAGCCCAGGGTCATGCTTTACATACCCTTCACTAACTGCAGAACAAATGACATACTCTGAATTTGTTCTGGGCTTCCCCTATAGCCAGCACCTCGTCCACATTCTGACACCACACAGGAAATTAGCAGAAAGGTCAGGATGTGCATTGCACAGCAGAGCTGGGAGCACAAGGCAACAGACCAGCGTGAGGTGGGCTCCAAGAATTCTGTCCCCTCCTATTTCATGATGACTGGAGTAAGATGACCAGAAACATAAGGTAATTTAGCTACTAAATAGTCTAAAAATCCAGAGTGCAAGATGTTTACTAGCTCCTATCATTTGTAAGAATTCCTCTGCAGGTTTTTTTGTTAAGGGACATGAATTGAGGTTTTCAAAGAAGTTAAATAGGAACACTGTCCCTCTGTGAGCTGACACAGAGACAAACTGTGATACTGTTTTCTGTCATCAGTGCTCAGTGAAAAACTTGCACATAAGAAGGAAAAACTACACAAGTGCCAAGAACTGCAGAAGTACAGCTGGAAAAAATATGTATTTGGCCTTGTAGCTTGTATCAATTATTGCTTTTAACAAAGATACCAGCAATGCCTTTCAGGTAAGGCTTCTCCTTCCCTAAACATCAAGTACAAAGTTTCTGTTTGTCAAACCACACTGCAACAAACGTAGTCAAACCATGGTTTCTACAGAAGGGTTTGAGACTTGCATTTTTCTGTTCTTTAAATCTCTTAACAGTTTTTTTTTTTTTTTCATATTGCTTAAAACAGGAATTTTCCTTTTGATTTCCTTACTGCAGCAGCAAAGCAGTCTTCAGGTGCCAGTACTGCTGGGCTACAGCAAATCCAGGACACGGCACCAGCCAAGTGCTCCTCGTGTGGCCCTTGTCAGAAAAGTCCTTCCTCTCCAATACAAAGTAAGTACAGACCCCAAAACGCTGAAGTCTGCTGTTGGCATAGTGAGAGACACCCTAAACCTGCCCTCACCAAAGCTGGAGGTGAGCCCAGAGGTGCAGACTGACCCTCTGCATCCTCACCCTCCCAGCATCTCCCTCAGCAACCAGAACATCCCAGCACCTCCCTCCCACCTGCCCCGAGTGCTCCTCTGCAAAACACACAAACTGCCACTGTCCCACTCTGACACTTCCAGGTGTGTGTACCTCACCCCAGCCCAGAGTTCCATGTTTTAACAGACACTTCACCAGGCACGTTCACGGTGGCTTTTCACACACTCGAAAGCTTGTTAACCAGCCAGAGCCTTTCCCACTCCCCCTTACCAGCCATGGATATGCTCTTCAAAGAGCTCTATTTACATGCCAAGCTACAAAGCAACGTGGAAAAACTGCAGCTTTTATGATTTTACAGTGAGGTTTTTCACAACATGAAGCAGCTTCTTAGACTACTTTTTTTTTTTTACTTTTTTTTTTTAATTCTAAACAAGATATCACAGTTTTTTTTAAAAAAATCTCAGTCCACCCACAGGCTTTTGAGGAACATCAACAGAGGGGCTTCAAAAGAAGAGAGCCCTGTGACCTTAAGCATTGCATTCTGAATGGACATCCATGGAAAAACTGTACAAGTCAGAAACAAGAGTCACCAAAACCCACATATCCACCAGAGTCTAAACTGCTTCTCCCATGTTTAGGTGTGGCATGGCTTGCCTAATGCCATCTTCTGTTGAACCTTTCCAGCTGCCTACTGTCTTCTCATTTACTTCTGAGCCTTTGGTTTGAAATCAGGAATCTGAAAGTCCTTCCAGGACAAGCCACAGAGCCAGGTTTGGTCACCTCCTCAGCAGTACTGACACAGTTACCCCTGGGGCTCTCCACAAGTATTTCTACGTGGAATCTTTCTGCAGTTCCCCAAGAACTCGAGTCCTAGATTTCCACCTCGTATTTAGCCTGTCAACCACACGGAGCAAGAACTGGCACTTTATCAGCATCTTCTATGTGCAGAGATGAAAAATAACTGCCAATAGTTCTGAAGAAGCGAGTCTAGATGAACAGTCCATGCAAATAAAGCCCTTTATAAAACCAGGACTAACCAAACTGGCAAGATTAAAGATTCTCTTCGAACTACAAATGCCAAAGCAGCATCAGACTGGCACCATCAGTGATGAGATTCTGAGGAACAGAGAACTGAAAACATTAAACCCTCTCTGTTAGCAATCCTACCTCCTTCTCCACAACACGAAGCAAAGGAAAATGGTTGGAAAGCTCCAGACAGATGAAAATTATACATGCCAAGAACTTCCAGAGACAAGCCTAACTTCCTAAAAACGACCAGGAATTTAATAGAAGTACAGCCAGCTGCAGTCTGCTGACACAGATTTCTCCTTCCTCTCTACACTGGCAGGAAATAACAACCCAGCTTGTACACCTTCCATGGAAGAGGTGGGCTCGGTAAATTCTTGGAAAACGCTTTTGCTCTTCCAGGAGAACAACGACCTTGAGCAAACACAGGAGTACAGCAGTGCAACCCCTCCAGAGACATGCCAGGCCTTCCTCGCTTCCCATTCCAAAAGTTTGAAGTCCTCCCCTCCAAGCAGCCAGCACTGCTCCATACTCCTTCCTTCCTTCCTCTCTGCCACCACTGCTGCTTCCTTTGGGTCCCAGAAATGGTTACCATGTCCTCAGAAATCACACCAAACTAGACCAAGTTTGAAAACGGTTCTTCTCCATTCTTTCTAAAGGCGTTAAAGTATTCTGCATGAATGGAGGAATTATTTTAATTTTCTGTCTTTACCCTAGAAGGCCAGGCTTCAAATGCTTGCTAGAACACAAGTATTTTAATTTAAGTTAAATAGCCCAGCTATTTTAATTAACTTACAGTTTCATAAACATTTTTTGGAACTGGAGATCTGTGATATTCTTCACGTTAATCCCCACTTAAATCTTTCTGTGCTTTAACATTTAACATTTCTGAGTTGTCACAACAAAGTACAATAAAACTTTCAAACACTGTTAACAAACCAGAGGACACAGATATAGAAAAAAATTAATTCCAGTGTATCTAGGACCCCTCACATTCTAATTTTTCTCTTCGGCCATACCCTGTGCAGGAGCTGCTTGGAATGCTCACTCTCTTCTTTCTGTAAATCACAAGGCACCATTTTCAGAGCCACGTAAATAAATAATAAGACATTTAGCCAGATAATGCATATTTCCACTTTGACTCAAAACTCAAGTTTTGCTCTACTCAGTGGCAGGCATGTGACTCCCTGATTATCCCTTCCACGCTCTCGCTTCCAGAAGGAATAGTGGGTTAATGATTACAAAATCCAGTGCAGAGCAAATACAGAATGAAAGACGGGAGGAAACCCAAACAAACCGCGGACCACAACACTGATGGCGAGCTCGGAGCCCGGAGGGACCCTGCTGCCCCGCGGGCGCGGAGGGCACCGCACGGACCGCACCGGAGCCAACTCCGGGCCGAGCCCCGGCGGGAGCCGCCCAGCCCGCACCTGGCCGAGAGCGCCCGGGGACACCGCGCACAGCGGCGAGGCTGCGCCCCGGCCCCGCCGCCACCTGCGCGCCCCGCCGACAGGTAACGCGCCCCGCCGACAGGTGCGCTCCCCGCGAGCAGGTAACGCGCCCCGCCGACAGGTAACGCGCCCCGCCGACAGGTAACGCGCCCCGCCGACAGGTAACGCGCCCCGCGAGCAGGTAACGCGCCCCGCGAGCAGGTAACGCGCCCCGCAGCCGGCCCAGGGGCGGCCGCCCGCGCACGGCGCCGCCGAGCCCCGCACCCGCCCGCGGCCCCGCCGGGAGCGGAGCCCCCCCGGCCCCACCGCGCCCCTCCGCGCGCGCAGCAGCGCCCCCCTCCCGCGCCGCTCCCCGCGTCCTGCCCTTGCCTCCTGCCCGCAGTGCCCGGTGCAGTGGGAGGAGCGGCGCCCGGGGACGGGCCGCCCGCCGCCGCCGCCCCGACCCCTCCCCGGCCGGCCGCCCGCCTCACCCCGCTCGGCGCCGGCCCCGGCGCTGCCCCGCGGCCCCGTCCCGGCTGCGCGGCCCCGTCCCGGCTGCGCGGCCCCGTCCCGGCTGCGCGGCCCCGTCCGGCTGCTCCGGCTCCGCAGCGCCGAGCGGGGCTGCGCACGTGACCGCGCCCCGCGCCCCCATAGGCTGCGGCTGCCGGGCAACGCGCGCCCGCCCCTTCCCTGCACCTGAGAGCGCCCTACGCCGGCTGCGTACGCCGCCCTGCGCCGGCTCCGTAGCGCCGCGCGCCCGCCCGTTTCCTGCAGGCCGGCGCGGCCTTACGGAATCGGCGTAGGGCGGCTCGGCCCGCCCGGCTCCCCACCTGTGGCCGCTGCTCCCCGCCGAGCCCGCGCCGTCCCGCCCGCCGCCCGCGGAGAGGCGCCGCCGCTCGGAGCGCTCCGCGGCCGCGCGGAACGGGAGCGGCCGAGCCGCACCTGGAAACGCCGCTTGCGTAGAGCCCTCCCGAGAGGTCGGTGTGCGTTACGGACTCTCCGTAATGTCGTCAGCGCGGGCGGCGCACCTGAGGGCTCCCGCCGCGCAAACGGCGTAGGCGCCAGCGTGCCGGGCGCAGAGTGCGCAGCGCTGAGGGCACGGGCCGGGCAGGTGTGTGAGGGCAGGGCCGGCCCGGGCCCGGCCGCGCTCGGCGCTCCGCGGCGGGCACCGCAATGCGCCGGCCGTGCCGCGGCCCCGGCCGCCAGCGGGAAGAGGTCCGGCGGCCCCGGCGGCTGAGGGGGGCCCGGGCGGGCCCGAGGGCAGGGCTGAGGGGAGGGCGCCGGGCTGAGG
Organism: Sylvia atricapilla; assembly: GCF_009819655.1. Classification (NCBI taxonomy): domain Eukaryota; kingdom Metazoa; phylum Chordata; class Aves; order Passeriformes; family Sylviidae; genus Sylvia; species Sylvia atricapilla. Next base: position 9,904,585 of record NC_089158.1, read on the forward strand.
GGAGGGCGCACGGCCTCGGCCCCTCACGCAGCGCGCGGCCTTGGCGCGTTTAATACCCCGCTGCCGAACCCAAAGCAGTGCAGAAAGAGCAGGTTCCTAAACTGAATCGAGGAATAGGGATTCCATGTGAGCGGTTGAGCTCCTTGTGGAATCCTCCCTGGTTGAGGACAAATCAAGGCAGCTGCCACGGTGTGTTTTGGTAGGTTGGGCTGCACGAGGAATGTGGTGGTCAATGATTTCCATCTTTCTCTTCTAGAGAGCAAGACAAGTGGGTTTGAGTTAGTTTTCGGCTCCCTGCAATAATCCTCCCCAATCCCAGACGGGTTCTAGAGCAGACGGGCACTGCAGTGGAGGTGGAGAGAGCTCCCAGAGCTGACGTTCATCGTGCTCCAGAGCAGCAGAACATTTAGGTATGAGGAGACAGGCTTGAGTCTGATGGGTTTTCTTTATAATCTGTATGTGTGTTACATAGAACAGTTATAGAACTTCATAAGCCTTCAGCATTCCATGTGCTTCAACACTCAAATGGCCAATATAGTCATTTGAGTGCTTCAGAATTTCTGCCAGTTTTTCTAGGTTAAGTGCCTTTTCGAACGCAGCTTCCAGTGTACAAGTGCATGGCAGTCGTATTTAATATCACTTTTTATACTTTTCAAAACTGATTTTATCCAGGCTGTGAAGATGAAAGTATTCCAAAATAATCAGTACACAACGTGCTGTGCTGAAGCAGCCCCTGAGGGAACTTTGACCAAAGGCTGTAGGATCAGGAGATTTGTGGTGCTGAAGCAAAACAGTACCTTTCATTCACAGGAGTGGTTTCAGCATTAGAGTGGAAGTGGAAAGCATGTGTGCATTAATAACTTTACAAGCAGGGAGAAGTCCACCTTGTTCCAATTAGACTTATATTTGGTGTACTCCTTTGCAAGCCTGTGGCTGAAGTGTCACCCTGGTTCTGAACAGTCAGACATTGCTCTGCCTTTGTAACACACTTTTATCTTATCATATTTGAGGATTGAAAGGAAAAACAAATATGAGCAATCTCAGTTACTGCTTTCATGTCTTGAATCAGGAGATTTCAAAGCAATGAATGAATTTATCCAAATCTCCTGTGTGACCTTAAAATATTAGTGTGGGCCTTGAAAAGAGGCAGAAGATAATGGCTGGAAAACAAGGACTGGTCCAAGGACTTAACATGAGAGCAGTTTTATTTGAAATTAATTTTATCAAATAGAGACACAGCACGAGTACAGCCTGGAGAAAAGCTGCTGGAGGGATGGTGGGATGGAAGGGAGCAGCTGTGAAATGAGTGGCTGTGCACTGCAGCTGGAAATGTAGTGAGGAGGGAAAAATCTGCAAGAGATGGCACCTCAGGTAGTGAAGTTATTGCAGAGGTACAAGAAGGAGGTTTTCAGATGTGGTCTGAGTGAAATCTTGAATTTTTCTGTTGAGTTCTCCCTTGGGCTAATGATTTGCCAAGGGCAAAAACACAGAGCAAAGGGGATTGATGGATTAATTTGGAATACAGGGGATTGGAAGAGCTTTGGCGCTGCAGTACAAGAATATACATTTAACAAGGAAAAGAACATCTGAGGCTTGGAAAAAAGTTAACATCTGTCTTTAGGCTTCATGGAATAAGAAGGAAGAAAATTGAATTTATAGCTCTAAGTGTAGTCAATAAAAGATGGGGATTGA